>NC_052075.1:59600926-59913364 GCF_015852505.1 Tachyglossus aculeatus
AGTTATGGATAGTGAGCTCACAGTCCAAAAGGGGGGAGACAGAGGACAAAACCAAACATGCTAACGGAATGAAATCAATAGACTAGCTAGGGACAGTGGGGTCACAGTGACCAGGCCCCGGGTCAAGGTCACGGGCCTGTCGCCACTCACCGTGCTGGAGGGCGGGCGGGGCGGCCCTCAGCAGGGCTTGGGCGGGCGCCATGGGCGCGCACGAGGCGCCGAGGCCCCGCAGGGCCCCGCAGGCCGAGGCCGAGGCCGACGCGACGGCGCGCCCCACCAGGCCCAACATGGCGGAGTCCCGCAGCCGACTGAGCGCCGCAGCGGGCCCCCGCGGACCCTCCACCGCCCGGAGGGCGGGGACTTCCCCGATCCCTGCGCTGCCATTGGCCGGAGCCGCCGCCCGTCTTCCCAGGCGGCGCGGCCGTTGGCCGCCGCCTCCCTCCCTCCTATTGGACAACGGCGGTGCCACTCACCCTCCTCCTGGCTCCCATTGGTCCCACTGATCCCGGGGGCCAACCCTCCGGGATCCCGGAGGTGATTGGCCGGAAGGGACGTCAGTCACAGGCCGGAAAAGGCGCCGGGAGACACGTGCTTGGGCCCGCTGTGCCCTTGGGCCTGTGCCCTTGGTCGGCAACGCCGCGGGTCACGGTGACCGTGACTTGCGGCCCACCCTCCATCAGTAATAACAATCATCAGCATCAATCGTATTTATTGAGCGCTTACTGTGTGCAGAGCACTGGACTAAGCGCTTGGGAAGTACAAATTGGCAACATATAGGGACAGGCATCATCATCGATCGTATTTATTGAGCGCTTACTGTGTGCAGAGCGCTGGACTAAGTGCTTGGGAAGTACAAATTGGCAACATATAGGGACAGTCATCATCATCGATCGTATTTATTGAGCGCTTACTGTGTGCAGGGCACTGGACTAAGCGCTTGGGAAGTACAAATTGGCAACATATAGGGACAGTCATCATCATCATCGATCGTATTTATTGAGCGCTTACTGTGTGCAGGGCACTGGACTAAGCGCTTGGGAAGTACAAATTGGCAACATATAGGGACAGTCATCATCATCTTCAATCGTATTTATTGAGCGCTTACTGTGTGCAGGGCACTGGACTAAGTGCTTGGGAAGTACAAATTGGCAACATATAGGGACAGTCATCATCATCATCAATCGTATTTATTGAGCGCTTACTGTGTGCAGGGCACTGGACTAAGCGCTTGGGAAGTACAAATTGGCAACATATAGGGACAGTCATCATCATCTTCAATCGTATTTATTGAGCGCTTACTGTGTGCAGGGCACTGGACTAAGTGCTTGGGAAGTACAAATTGGCAACATATAGGGACAGTCATCATCATCATCAATCGTATTTATTGAGCGCTTACTGTGTGCAGGGCACTGGACTAAGCGCTTGGGAAGTACAAATTGGCAACATATAGGGACAGTCATCATCATCATCGATCGTATTTATTGAGCGCTTACTGTGTGCAGGGCACTGGACTAAGCGCTTGGGAAGTACAAATTGGCAACATATAGGGACAGTCATCATCATCAATCGTATTTATTGAGTGCTTACTGTGTGCAGGGCACTGGACTAAGCGCTTGGGAAGTACAAATTGGCAACATATAGGGACAGTCATCATCATCTTCAATCGTATTTATTGAGCGCTTACTGTGTGCAGGGCACTGGACTAAGTGCTTGGGAAGTACAAATTGGCAACATATAGGGACAGTCATCATCATCATCAATCGTATTTATTGAGCGCTTACTGTGTGCAGGGCACTGGACTAAGCGCTTGGGAAGTACAAATTGGCAACATATAGGGACAGTCATCATCATCAATCGTATTTATTGAGTGCTTACTGTGTGCAGGGCACTGGACTAAGCGCTTGGGAAGTACAAATTGGCAACATATAGGGACAGTCATCATCATCTTCAATCGTATTTATTGAGCGCTTACTGTGTGCAGGGCACTGGACTAAGTGCTTGGGAAGTACAAATTGGCAACATATAGGGACAGTCATCATCATCATCAATCGTATTTATTGAGCGCTTACTGTGTGCAGGGCACTGGACTAAGCGCTTGGGAAGTACAAATTGGCAACATATAGGGACAGTCATCATCATCGATCGTATTTATTGAGCGCTTACTGTGTGCAGGGCACTGGACTAAGCGCTTGGGAAGTACAAATTGGCAACATATAGGGACAGTCATCATCATCATCGATCGTATTTATTGAGCGCTTACTGTGTGCAGGGCACTGGACTAAGCGCTTGGGAAGTACAAATTGGCAACATATAGGGACAGTCATCATCATCGATCGTATTTATTGAGCGCTTACTGTGTGCAGGGCACTGGACTAAGCGCTTGGGAAGTACAAATTGGCAACATATAGGGACAGTCATCATCATCATCAATCGTATTTATCGAGCGCTTACTGTGTGCAGGGCACTGGACTAAGCGCTTGGGAAGTACAAATTGGCAACATATAGGGACAGTCATCATCATCAATCATATTTATTGAGCGCTTACTGCGTGCAGAGCACTGGACTAAGCGCTTGGGAAGTACAAATTGGCAACATATAGGGACAGTCGTCATCATCATCAATCGTATTTATTGAGGGCTTACTATGTGCAGAGCACTGGACTAAGCGCCTGGGAAGTACAAATTGGCAACATCTAGAGACAGTCCCTACCCAACAGTGGGCTCACAGTCTAAAAGGGGGAGACAGAACAAAACCAAACATACTAACAAAATAAAATAATAATAATAATAATAATCTTTTAGACTGAGCCCACTTTTAGACTGTGAGCCCACTGTTGGTATATATATGTGTATATACCTGTATATATGTACATATTTATTACTCTATTTTACTTGTACATATCTATTCTATTTATTTTATTTTGTTAGTATGTTTGGTTTTGTTCTCTGTCTCCCCCTTTTAGACTGTGAGCCCACTGTTGGGTAGGGACTGTCTCTATGTGTTGCCAACTTGGACTTCCCAAGCGCTTAGTACAGTGCTCTGCACACAGTAAGTGCTCAATAAATATGATTGATTGATTGTTACTGAGCGCTTACTGTGTGCACGGCACTGTACTAAACACTACATATTTATTACTGTATTTATTTTACTTGTACATATCTATTCTGTTTATTTTATTTTGTTAGTATGTTTGGTTTTGTGCTCTGTCTCCCCCTTTTAGACCGTGAGCCCACTATTGGGTAGGGACTGTCTCTAGATGTTGCCAACTTGGACTTCCCAAGCACTTAGTACAGTGCTCTGCACACAGTATGCGCTCAATAAATACGATTGATGATGATGATGATAATAATGTTGGTATTTGTTAAGCGCTTACTATGTGCAAAGCACTGTTCTAAGCGCTGGGGGGAACACAAGGAGATGAGGTTGTACCATGTGGGGCTCACAGTCTTAATCCCCATTTTACAGATGAGGGAACTGAGGCACAGAGAAATGAAGTGACTTGCCCAAGGTCACACAGCAGACATATGGGGGAGGCGGGATTCGAACTCATGACCGCTGACTCCCAAGCCCGCGCTCTTTCCACTGAGCCACGCTGCTTCTCTATCAATCGTATTTATTGAGCGCTTACTGTGTGCAGAGCACTGTACTAAGCGCTTGGGAAGTACAAATTGGCAACATACAGAGAGTCCCTACCCAACAGTGGGCTCACAGTCTAGAAGACTCCCTCATTCCATTCTGCTTCCATTAGCGAAGCCGCTTGGCCTAGTGGATGGAGCACAGGCCTGGGGGTCATTCATTCATTCAATCAATCAATCGTATTTTTTGAGCGCTTACTGTGTGCAGAGCACTGTACTAAGCACTTGGGAAGTACAAATTGGCAACATATAGAGACAGTCCCTACCCAAAAGTGGGCTCACAGTCTAGAAGGGGGAGACGGACAACAAAACAAAACATATTAACAAAATAAAATAAATAGAATCAATCAATCAATCAGTCGTATTTATTGAGCACTTACTGTGTGCACAGCACTGTACTAAGCGCTTGGGAAGTACAAGTTGGCAACATATAGAGACAGTCCCTACCCAACAGTGGGCTCACAGTCTAAAAGGGGGAGACAGAGAACAAAACCAAACATACTAACAAAATAAAATAAATAGAATAGATATGTACAAGTAAAATAAATAAATAAATAGAGTAATAAATATGTACAAACATATATATATATATATACAGGTGCTGTGGGGAAGGGAAGGAGGTAAGATGAGGGGGATGGAGAGGGGGACGAAGGGGAGAGGAAGGAAGGGACTTGCAGCCCAGACTCCCTCATTCCCTTCTGCTTCCATTAGCGAAGCAGCTGCTTGGCCTAGTGGTTGGAGCACAGGCCTGGGGGTCATTCATTCAATCAATCAATCAATTAATCAATCAATCATACTTTTTGAGTGCTTACTGTGTGCAGAGCACTGTACTAAGCGCTTGGGAAGCCCAAGTTGGCAACACATAGAGACAGTCCCTACCCAACAGTGAGCTCACAGTCTAGAAGGGGGAGACAGACAACAAAACCAAACATATCAAAATAAAATAAAGAGAATAAATATGTACAAATAAAATAGAGTAATAAATACGTCCAAACATATATGCATGTGCTGTGGGGAGGGAAAGGAGGGGGAGAGGAAGGAGGGGGCTCAGTCTGGGAAGGCCTCCAATTGTCAGCTGTGTGACTTTGGGCAAGTCACTTCACTTCTCTGGGCCTCAGTGGCCTCATCTGTAAAATGGGGATGAAGACTGTGAGCCCCCCGTGGGACAACCCGCTCACCTTGTAACCTCCCCAGCGCTTAGAACAGTAAGCGCTTAATGAATGCCATTATTATTATTATTGTTATTGGGCCCCTTTACCTGCGGGCAGCCTCGGCCCTCCGGAGCCCCCCCCCCGGCGCGTCCAGCCCAACCTGGCGCACCCGCAGCCGGCCCAGCATCACGGCAGTCGTGTTTATCGAGCACTTACTGTGTGCGGAGCACTGTACGAAGCGCTCGGGAAGTACAGCGTGGCTCAGTGGAAAGAGCCCGGGCTTTGGAGGCAGAGGCCATGGGTTCAAATCCCCGCTCCGCCATTTGTCAGCGGTGTGACTTTAGGCAAGTCACTTCACTTCTCTGGGCCTCAGTTCCCTCATCTGGAAAATGGGGATTAAGACTGGGAGCCCCCCACGTGGGACAACCTGATGCCACTGATTAAGGCGTTCACAGCCTAGAGGGGGAGGCAGACATTAACGTAATCAAATAAATTAGGGATTTGTACTAAGTGCTGTGGGGCTGAGGGTGGGGTGACTATCAAGTGCCTAAAGGGTACAGATCAAAGGGCTTAAGGGGTACAAAACCAAGATGACATAGATGCATAGATAATAATAATAAAAATAATGGCATTTGTTAAGCGCTTACTATGTGCAGAGCACTGTTCTAAGCGCTGGGGGTGGATAAAAGGTGATCAAGTTGTCCCACGTGGGGCTCACACAGATGACACAGATGACGCAGAGGAAAGGGCAGGTAGGGGAAGTTAGTGCTTAATCATCATCAATCGTATTTATTGAGCGCTTACTATGTGCAGAGCACTGTACTAAGCGCTTGGGAAGTACAAGTTGGCAACATATAGAGACAGTCCCTACCCAACAGTGGGCTCACAGTCAGATGTGAAGAGGGAGGGAGTCCAGGCCAGAGGGAGGACATGGGCAAGGGGTCAGTGGCGGAATAGAAGATGTCGAGGTGTAGAGAATTGGCCGGGGAGCAGAGTGTGCAGGTTGGGTTGTAGGAGATCAGTCAGATCAGGAAGGAGGGAGGAAGCGGACTGAGTACCTGAAAGCCGACGGCAAGGTGTTTCTGTTTGATACAGAGGCGGATGGGCAAGCGTTGGAGGTCCTTGAGGAATGGAAAAATACAAACTGAACAGTTTTTCAGAAAAATGATCCAGGCAGCGGAGTGAAGTTTAAGAAACAGGGTGCCCTAAGGAAAGAGTATGGGCCTAGACTCAGAGGACTTGGGTTCTAATCCCTGCTCTGCCACTTGCCTACTCTGTGACTTCAGGTAAGTCACTTACCTTCTTTTTGCCTCTGTTGCCTCATCTCTAAAATGGGGGTTAAATCCTCTTCTTTCCTACTTGAACTGTGATCCCTACATGGAACAGGGACTGTGCCCATGCTGATGATCATGTATCGACCTCAGTGCTTAGTATAGTGCTTGGCACGTAGTAAGCACTTAACAAACACCATTATTTAGAGAAGCAGCATGTCTCAGTGGAAAGAGCCCGGGCTTTGGAGTCAGAGGTCATGGGTTCAAATCCCGGCTCCGCCAATTAGTTGTGTGACTTTGGGCAAGTCACTTAACTTCTCTGGGCCTCAGTTACCTCAGCTGTAAAATGGGGATGAAGACTGTGAGCCCCCACGTGGGACAACCTGATCATCTTGTAACCTCTCCAGCGCTTAGAACAGTGCTTTGCACATAGTAAGTGCTTAATAAATGCCATTATTATTATTATTATTATTATTATTGTTGTTGTTATTTTTAAGTTTGGACTGCAGCCTTACAGCCCTCTAGACTATAAGCCCACTAGACTGTAAACTCATTATGGGCAGGGAACGTGTCCCTCCCGAACAGTCATCTTCGACTGTATGCTCTCCAATGGCTTCTTCCCCACTGTTTTCAAACATGCCCATGTCTCCCCTATCCATTTGGACTGCAGCCTTACAGCCCTCTAGACTATAAACCTACTAGACTGTAAGCTCATTATGGGCAGGGAACGTGTCCCTCCCGAACAGTCATCTTTGACTGTATGCTCTCCAATGGCTTCTTCCCCACTGTTTTCAAACATGCCCATGTCTCCCCTATCCCCCAAAGCCCTCCCTTGACCCCACGGCTCTCTCCATTTATCGCCCCATTCCTACCATTCCTCTCCAAACCCCTTGAGTTAGTTGTCTACACCCTCCGTTTCAAATTCCTCTGCTCCAATTCTCTCCTTGACCCCCTCCAATCTGGCTTCTGTCCCCTTCACGCCACAAAAACTGCCCTCTCAGGGGTCACCAATGATCTCCTCCTTGCCAAATCCAACAGCATCCTAATTCTCCTCGACCTCTCAGCTGTCTTTGACACAGTCGACCACCCCCTTCTCCTGACAACAGTATCCAACCTTGGCTTCGCTGACACTGTCCTCTTCTGGTTCATCATCATCATCATCAATCGTATTTATTGAGCGCTTACTATGTGCAGAGCACTGTACTAAGCGCTTGGGAAGTACAAATTGGCAACATATAGAGACAGTCCCTACCCAACAGTGGGCTCACAGTCTAAAAGGGGGAGGAGGAGAGAGGAGGTTCTCCTCATCTCCCCGGCCCCTCATTCTCAGTCTCTTTCGCGGGCTTCTCCTCTGCCTCCCACCCTCTCTCTAACTGTGGGGGTCCCTCAAGGTTCAGTTCTGGGTCCCCTTCTATTCTCCAGCTACACGCACTCCCTTGGAGAACTCGTTCGCTCTCAACTACCACCTTTACGCTAATTCCCCAATCTCCATCTCCAGCCCTGATCTCTCTCCCTCTCTGCAGTCTCACATTTTCTCCTGCCTTCAAGACATCTGTACTTGGATGTCCCCCTCATCACTTCAAGCTTAACGGGCCCAAAACAGAGCTCCTTATCTTCCCACCCAAACCCTGTCCTCCTCCTCACTTTCCCATTACTATAGAAGGCACCATCACCTTTCCTGTCTCACAAGCCTGTAATCTTGGCGTCGTCCTTGACTCCTCTCTCATTCAAACACATTATTCAGTCCATCACTAAATCCTATCCCTTCCAACTTCACAACATCACTCCAGTCCGCTCTTTCCTCTCCATGCAAACTGCTGCCACGTTAATACAATCACTTATCCTATCCCACCTTGATTACCGTATCAGCCTCCTTGCTGACCTCCCACCTCCTGCTTCTCCCCACTCCAGTCCATACTTCACTCTGCTGCCCGGATCATTTTTCCTACAAAAACGTTCAGCACGTATTCCCCCCTCAAGAAACTCCAGTGGCTGCCCATCCACCTCCGCATCAAACGAACACGCCTCACCGCTGGCTTCAAAGCACTCAGTCATCTTGCCCCCTCCTACCTCACCTCGCTACTCTCCTACTACAACCCAGCCCACACACTTCGCTCCTTCTAATGCTAACCTTCTCACCGTGCCTTGATCTCGTCTATCTCGCCGCCGACCTCTCGCCCACGTCCTGCCTCTGGCCTGGAACGCCCTCCCTCTTCAAATCCGACAGACAATTATTCCTTCCTCCTTCAAAGCCTTATTGAAGGCACATCTCCAAGCGGCCTTTCCTAACTAAGCTCTCCTTTCTTCTTCTCCCACTTCCTTCTGCATCTCCCTGACTCACTCCCTTTATTCATCCCCCCGTCCCTGCGCCACAGCTCTTATGGACATATTCATTAATTCAATCGTATTTATTGAGCGCTTACTGTGTGCAGAGCACTGTACTAAGCGCTTGGGAAGTACAAGTTGGCAACATATAGAGACAGTCATTCATTCATTCAATCGTATTTATTGAGCGCTTACTGTGTGCAGATCACTGTACTAAGCGCTTGGGAAGTCCAAGTTGGCAACATATAGAGACGGTCCCTACCCAACAGCGGGCTCACAGTCTGGAAGGGGGAGACAGACAACAAAACAAAACATATTAACAAAATAAACAGAATACAGGAATTCTATAGAATACAATATATAAATATAGAGTACAAGTAAAATAAATAGAGTAATACATATGTACAAACATATATACAGGTAGTCCTAGGCCTAGTCTTTAGGGCCTCATTCCTTCATTCAATCGTATTGAGCGCTTATTGTGGGCAGAGCACTGTACAAGCGCTTGGGAAGTCCAAGTGGGCAACATATAGAGACGGTCCCTACCCAACAATGGGTTCCCGGTCTGGAAGGGGGAGACGGACCGTAATTTATTATTTATATTGATGTCTGCCTCCTTCTCTAGACTGTAAGCTTGTTGTGGGCAGGGATGGTGTCTGCGATGTTGTTATATTGTACTCTCTCAAGCATTTAATACGCTGTTCTGCATAAAGTAAGCACTCAATAAATACGATTGATTGAATGAATGAATGAAAAAGCCTCTTAGAGGAGCTATGCCTTCAATAAGTCTTTGACGCAGGGAAGAGTAATTGTGTGTCGGATATGAGGAGGGAGGGTATTCCAGGTCAGAGGCAAGAAAGTGGGCGAGAGATCGGCAGCGAGGTAGACAAGATTCAGATACAGTGAGTAGTAGATTGGCATCGGCAGAGTGAAACATGTGGGCTGTTGTAGTAGGAAAGCAGCGAGGTGAGGTAGGAGGGGGCAAGGCGATGGACTGCTTTAAGGTCGATGGTGATGAGGAGTTTCTAGAACCAGAGCTTGGCCCCCTCAGCCACATACCAATGCCGGAAGGGAAGAGTGCCCCACTTGTGCTTTTAATCCATCAAGAAAAGCAGTGTGGCCTAATGGAAAGAGCATGGGTTTGGGAGTCCGAAGACTTGGGTTCTAGTCCTGGCTTCGCTACTTGTCTCCTGTGTGACCTTGGGCAAATCACTTGGGCACATCTCTGGGCCTCAGTTACCTCATCTGTAAATTGAGGATCACAAGATTGGGAGCCCCATGGGGGACGTGGACTGCGTCCAACTCAATTAGCCTGGTATAGTGTCTGGTGCAGAGTAAGCGCTTAACAAATACCCTTTAAAAAACAACAACAACAAAAAAGCAAGCGAGGTATCAGTTACACTGACTGAGGGTTTCCGGTGTGTAGAGCCCACTATGCAGCCCAGAAAAAAAAGTTCAGTCCGCATCTCCTCACTCTTCAAAAATCCCCAGTGGTTGCCCGTCTACCCGCACATCAAACAGAAACTCCTGATTATTTTGCTACTTATTAGCAGCTCGAGGGGAAGAAAATCAAGGTCATTTGCAAAAGGAAATTGTTGTATTATCGGTGGATTGTGTTTCTGCTGGCTTCCCACTGCCACGGATAATTGAGAATCAGCTTAACTAGACTAACACAAAGTTGAAAACTTCGAGTCATGTAAGTGGGCCCGAGCCCTTCCTTTCATTTAATTTGCAAATGTCGGTCACATTGTCTGTCAGTCTGTAGTGTATTCTGATGGAAACCCCCCAGTCTTGGGACTCAGGAGTCATGACCCAGATTTTCCTATGCCCCTTCTTTGCAAGGGGAACATAGAAGAGTCATTTTATCTTTTTCTGTGTTCCCATGCACTTGGATCAGTCCCCCCTCAAGTGCTTGATATTCTCCCCACCCCACCCAGCCCCCAGCACTTATGTCCCTATCCTTCTACCTCCCATTTCCCCCAACTGTAGTTTATTTGAATGTCTATTCCCCCACCCCCACCCCAGACTATAAGCTCCTTGTGGGCAACAATCGTGTTTACCAACTCTATACTCTCCCAAGTGTCCTAGTACATTGCTCTGCACGGAGAGAAGTAGCGTGACCTAGCCAATACAGAACAGGCCTGGGAGTCTGAGGGACCTGGGTTCTAATTCCGGCTCCTCCTGTGTGAGCTCAGGCAAGTCTCTTCACTTCTCTTTGCCTCAGTTACCTCATCTCTACTAATGGTGATTAAGACTCTCCCCCTCCCTCCAGGCTCGCATCTCCTCCTGCCCTCAGGACATCTCCATCTGGATGTCTGCCGGCCACCTAAAACTCAACATGTCCAAGACTGAACTCCTTGTCTTCCCTCCCAAACCCTGCCCTCTCACTGACTTTCCCATCACTGTTGACGGCACTACCATCCTTCCCATCTCACAAGCCCGCAACCTTGGTGTCATCCTCGACTCCGCTCTCTCATTCACCCCTCACATCCAAGCCATCACCAAAACCTGCCGGTCTCAGCTCCGCAACATTGCCAAGATCTACCCCTTCCTCTCCATCCAAACCGCTACCCTGCTCGTTCAAGCTCTCATCCTATCCCGTCTGGACTACTGCATCAGCCTCCTCTCTGATCTCCCATCCTCGTGTCTCTCCCCACTTCAATCCATACTTCATGCCGCTGCCCGGATTGTCTTTGTCCAGAAACGCTCTGGGCATGTTATTCCCCTTCTCAAAAATCTCCAGTGGCTACCAATCAATCTGCGCATCAGGCAGAAACTCCTCACCCTGGGCTTCAAGGCTGTCCATCACCTCGCCCCCTCCTACCTCACCTCCCTTCTCTCCTTCTTCAGCCCAGCCCGCACCCTCCGCTCCTCTGCCGCTAATCTCCTCACCGTTAGGCCTCGTTCTCGCCTGTTCCGCCATCGACCCCCGGCCCACGTCCTCCCCCTGGCCTGGAATGCCCTCCCTCCCCACATCCGCCAAGCTAGCTCTCTTCCTCTCTTCAAGGCCCTACTGAGAGCTCACCTCCTCCAGGAGGCCTTCCCAGACTAAGCACCCTCTTTCCTTTCCCTCTCCATCCCCCCCGCCTTACCTCCTTCCCTTCCCCACAGCACCTGTATATATGTATATATGTTTGTATGCATTTATTACTCTATTTATTTTACTTGTACATATTTATTCTACTTTTATTTTGTTAATATGTTTTGTTTTGTTCTCTGTCTCCCCCTTCTAGACTGTGAGCCCACTGTTGGGTAGGGACCATCTCTATATGTTGCCAACTTGTACTTCCCAAGCGCTTAGTACAGTGCTCTGCACACAGCAAGCGCTCAATAAATACGATTGAATGAATGAATGAATGAATGAACCCTATGTGGGACATGGACTGTGTCCAATTTGATGAATTTGTATCTACCCCGGTGCTTAGAACAGTGCCTGGCACATAGCAAGTGCTTAACAAATACAATAAAAAAAGGAAGTGCTCTGGAAAATACCACTGATTGATTGACTGATTGATTTTAATCAATCAGCGCTCCCCTTCTTATTACTTTTACTAATGATACTACTATTAGTACTACTACTATTAGTCCTCTAGACTGCAAGCTCGTTGTGGGCAGAGACTGTCACTGTTTATTATTGTATTGTACTTTCCCAAGCACTTAGTACAGTGCTTTGCACACAGTAAGTGCCTAATAAATACGATTGAATTAGCCAGGGTGGCACCGGGGTCTGCAAAACCCAAGGATCGGAAAGCAAAGTCAAAGGTCTCGTTCTGCGTCACAAAACTCCCATCCTGCCCACACTATAATAATAATAATAATGGCATTTATTAAGCGCTTACTATGTGCAAAGCACTGTTCTAAGCACTGGGGAGGTTACAAAGTGATCAGGTTGTCCCTCGGGGGGGCTCACAGTCTTAATCCCCATTTTACAGATGAGGTAACTAAGGCACAGAGAATTAAAGTGACTTGCCCAAAGTCACACAGCTGACAACTGGCGGAGCCGGGGTTCGAACCCATGACCTTTGACTCCAAAGCCCGTGCTCTTTCCACTGAGCCACACTGCTTCTCAGACCAAAGGGGTCAGCAGTTCAGGACAGGCTAGGACAGTCAGGATGCTAGAGGGGACAGAGCAACGTCTGCAAGAGGACAGACCCGGAGTGCCATCATCATCATCAATCGTATTTCATCAATCGTATTTATTGAGCGCTTACTGTGTGCAGAGCACTGTACTAAGGGCTTGGGAAGTACAAATTGGCAACATATAGAGACAGTCCCTACCCAACAGTGGGCTCACAGTCTAAAAGAATGCCAGGATCCACCCCCTCCACCTGTGCCTCCCTTCACACCTTATCAAAACGCTCGTCCCCTCCCTTCTTCCCTCCCTGACTGCCATTTTCAACTGTTCACTTTCCAGTGGCTTCTTCCCCACCTCTTTCAAACATGCTCATGTCGCCCCATCCTAGAAAAATCCTCCCTAGACCCCCTGACTTCCTCCAGTTATCGTCCCATTTCCCTCCTACCATTCCTTTCCACACTCCTTGAGACTACCCCTGCTGCCTCCACTTTCTCTGCTCCAATTCTTTCATTCATTCATTCAATCGTATTTATTGAGCGCTTACTGTGTGCAGAGCACTGTACTAAGCACTTGGAAAGTACAATTCGGCAACATATAGAGACAGTCCCTACCCAACAACGGGCTCACAGTCTTGAAGGGGGAGACAGACAGCAAAACAGAACTAGACAGGTGTCAGCATCATAAAAATAAATAGAATTATGGATATATACACAATAATAATATATACACAGTAATAATAATTATGGTATTTGTTTAAGTGCTATGTGCCAAGCACTGTTCTAATTACTGGGGTAGACACAAGGTAATCAGATTGTCCCACATGAGGCTCACAGTCTTAATCCCCATTTTACAGATGAGGTTACAGAGGCACAGAGAAGTGAAGTAACTTGCCCAAAGTCATTCAGCTGATAAGTGGCGGAGCGGGATTAGAACCCACAACCTCTGACTCCCAAGCCCGTGCTCTTTCCACTAAGCCACGCAATTGTACTTATTGAGCGCTTACTGTGTGTAGAGCACTGTACTAAGTGCTTGGGAAAGTACAATAAACCGTGACATCCCCTGCCCACGATGAGCTTACAGTCTTGGGTGGGGTGGGGAAGACAGACATCAATCCAAATAAATAAAATGACAGATAAATGCGTAAGTGCTGTGGGGCTGGAAGGGGGGAAAGCAAAGGGAGCAAGTCACGGTGACTGCAGCAGGGAAGGGGGGGATTAGGGTTAGGGTTAGGGGTTTCCACCCCAGCCCTTAGTACAATGTTTGCCACATAGTAAGCCCTTAACAAATACCGCAATTATTATTAGTAGTAGGGTAAGTCCTCTTGGAGGAGATGAGATTTACTCAGACAAATCACTTAACCAGAGCCTCAGCCTCCTCACCTGTTCAATGGGGATGACAAAGAAGCAGCATGGCATAGTGGATAGAGCACGGGCCCGGGTCTGCCACTTGTCCGCCGTGCGACCTTGGGCTTTCCTTGACTCCCTCCGATCTGGCTTTTCCCCGGCCACAGGACCTGCCTTCTCTAAGGTGACCAATGATCCCCCTTCTTGCCAAACCCAAAGGCCTCTACTCCATCTTAATCCTCTTCAACCTCTCACCTGCCTCTGACCGTCAGTCAGACAAGCATATGGACCATCCCCCATATTTTAATATCTGTCTCCCCGTCTAGACTGGAAGCTCCTTATGGGCGGGGAATGTGTCTCCTAACTCTGATGCATTGTACTCCCCAAGCGCTTAGTATTGTACTCTCCCCCTTCAAAACCTCGTTGAAAGCACCTCTTCCAAGAGGCCTTCCCAGACTAAGTCCCACTTTTCCTCATCTCACAATCCCTTCCGCATCGTCCTGACTTGCTCCTTTTGCTCCCCCACCCCCAGCCCCGCAGCACTTATCTATCTGTAATTTTATTTATTTGCATTGGTGTCTGTCTTCCCCCTTCTAGACCTTGAGCTCACTGAGGGCAGGGATTGTCACTGTTTATTGTTCTATTGTTCTTTCCCAAGCCCTTAGTACAGTGCTCTGCACACAGTAGGCACTCAATACATACAACTGAATTGAATTGAATTGCATGCAGTTGAATGAATGAATGAATCCATTTCTCGGTCATTGGAGGGGAATCAGGGTTCGTACTGGATCACTGTGGGAGAGACAGGGATGGAGTGGGGAGAGTCAGAGGTGTTGAATGGTCAGGGCTGGGTCGCGGGGGAAGAGTCAGAGAGTCAGGGGTGTTGGATGGCCTGTTCCTATCCTCAAGGTCAGGGGTCCAGGAGTCCAATCAGCACCTGGTTTCTGCCAGTAGCAGATGTTCCTGCTGGGAACGGCACTGGGCTGTAGTTTACAGTCTCCTCTCCAATCCGGTCTTCACTTTGTTGCCCAGATCATCTGTCTGGGCTGGACTATGGGGCTGAAGGAATGGGATGTGTGTATGTGGTGGGAGGCCGATAGGAACAGATCAGGGCTCTCTTTGCTTCCCCCATGGCTTCCCGTCCCTACCTCTTCTGCCACCCCCACCCCCATGCTAGTAGCAAGGACCCGCCCAATCTTAGGGGAACAGGCTGGAGGTGCCCAGCTACCCTCCCCAAGCAGTGGGGCTGACCATGAGGTAGATAGGAGAGATGGAGGAGGACAGAGGAGTGATGGGGAAGCATACCCATATCATGACGATGGCATTTAAGCGCTTACTAAGTGCCAGGCACTGTACTGAGCGCTGGGGTGGATACAAGCAAATCCAGTTGGACCCTGTCCCACATGGGGCCCAGTCTTAATCCCCATTTTACAGATGAGGGAACCGAGGCATAGAGAAGTTAAGTGACTTGCCCAAGGTCACACAGCAGGCAAGTGGCAAAGCTAGGATTGGAATGCATGTCCTCTGACTCCCAAGCCTGTGCTATGGCTACTGGGCCATGCTGCTTCTGGGGTCAGAGGGAGCAGCCACAGGCTATATATGTAATATATATATTTTATAGAATATGTATTATATATAGTACATATTATATATATAATATATATTATGTATATAATAATGATGGTATTTGTTAAGTGCTTACTATGTGCAAAGCACTGTTCTAAGCACTGGGGTAGATACAAGCTGATCAGGTTGTCCCACATGGGGCTCACAGTCTTAATCCTCATTTTACAGATGGGCAATTGAGGCCCAGAGAAGTTAAGTGACTTGCCCAAAGTCAAACAGCTAAGTGGTGGAGTGGGGATTAGAACCCGTGACACACACACGCACTATTTGTTAAGCACTTACTCTGTGCCAAGCTCTGGGGTAGATTCAAGCTAATCAAGTTGGACGCAGTTTATGATGTCCCCTATGGGGCTCATAATCTAAATTCCCATTTTACAGATGAGGCAACCGAGTCCCAGAAGCTTAATGAGCCCACTGTTGGGTAGGGACTGTCTCTATATGTTGCCAACTTGTACTTCCCAAGCGCTTAGTACAGTGCTCTGCACACAGTAAGCGCTCAATATGATTGATTGATTGATAATGACTTGAGGTTCCTGTGGCATACAAGTGGCAGTGTCAGGATTAGAACCCAGGTGCTCTGACTTCCAGGCAGGTGTTCTTTCCACTAGGTCACACTGCTTGGGATGGTCTGGGAGACCCCTGGGCAGGGAAAAGCCCAGTGCCCCTTGTGTCCCTGCTGGGCACAGGAGGTCAGGTGGTTGTCAGGGGTGGGGTGGATGGGGGTGGAGAGCCCAGTGAAAGGCAGGGAGGGAGGTTGGAGGAAGGATGGGGAGAGAGGAAACAGATCAAAGGGGCCACACGTCCTGGCTTGGGTCATCCATGGCCCAGCACAGGTCCGGTGGGTGGGGGAAGAGCAAATCCCAGCTCTGCCATGTGAACCCCGGGGTCCTCCCCGCAGAAGGGGCACATTTTAAGAGAGGAGTCTTCCTTTAGCAGTCCCCTGGGGCCGAAGTGACCCTAGGCTGGCAGCCAACCCACTCTCCCTGACCCGTGCCAGAGCCCCGCCCCACCCCGTCCAGAATGGAGGCCGAGTGGGCAAGGGACCCAGCCACCCCCTGCCCCATGACCGGTGGCACGGAACACAAGGACGGGTTGGGCAGAGGCACCCGTGCGGCCAGGGGAGAGGGAGGGAGGTGCAGCTGAGACCCACCTGGCCTGGCCCCCGGCCAGGACGAGGCACAGCGGCAGGGCCCACCAACCCCCTTGCCCTGACCCAGGGCAGGGGGCTGGGCCTGGCCAGCTGGCACTCAGTACCACCTTTGGGGAGGTCTGGGTAAATGGAATCATGCCAGGGTTCAGCAGGGGCCCAGGAAGGACAGTTTGAGCTGGGAAAGCATAGTGTGAGGCAGCGGCTGGGTCACCACCCACTTCAGTCAAGCCAGATTTTTTTTTTGGGGGGGGGGGAGAACGGGGCAGCCTGGGAGAGTGGAAAGTTACCATGGTAACAGTAATCTCCACTTGGTAGTTGCTTAGCATTTACTTCATGTCAAGCACTGGGGTAGATACAAGTCAATCAAGTTGGGCAGTCTCTGTCGCTTATGGGACTCACAGTCTCAATCCCCATTTTACAGAGTAACCGAGGCACAGAAAAGTGAAATAACCTGCCCAGGGTCACCGCAGACAAGTGGCAGAGGCGGAAATTAGAACCCAAGTCCTTCTAATTCTAGTGGTTCTAGCTTCTAGACCCCTCTGCTTCCCAGAGTGGGGGCAAAATCAGGCCAGGCCCAACTGCAACCCTTAGGTTGTGGCAGTTTGAGGCCGGTATGCAGGACACTTTGGTGCCCAGCTCTCACCAATCCAAGGGACCCGAAGCTGGGCACCGCCCTGCCACTGTGACACTTTAGGAGGGGGAAGGGTGGGTCAGACTGAGGGACTGTGGTAGAGGGGGCGGGCAGGAAGAAACAGACTCATAGCCTAGTCTGCTCCAAGCCAAGGACAGGGCCTGACCTCTCCTTCCCCAGCCCCAGGAAGTGGAGGCGACAATGACGTAAGCGCTCACTTTATTGCAGTCACGTCACAACACGCCTCCGCCGTGCCACCGGCGGGCAAGGAGAGAGACAATTTCCCAGCCCCAGCTTCTCTCCCGCTCCCCAGGAAAGTGAGCAGGTGGGAAATCAGGGCAAGCCAGACATGGCAAGGACGGCCAAGAAGTCTTCAACAGTTTATTAGAAAGAATGTGGACGTTAAAAAAAAAAAAAAAAACCAACACAATCCCCACGGTTCAGGAACAGAAATCGAGGTGGCCCTGAGCCCGCCAGCTGAATGGTCAGAGCACAAAACCCAGAATCCACCAGGGCTGGATATGATTTTGCCCTCGCCCCCCTACAGACAGTGCAAAGACGAATTTGGTCTAAACGTACATACACGCCACAGCGTACAGCCGCCACCCCACTCCCCGTGCGAGAGGCAAGAACGTCGAAGGTCAAAACGATACCCCCGCTGCGGTCTTCCAACCGACCTCCCCCGCCCCCCCGCCTTCCTCGTCACCCCGACGGCCCAGGTGGCCCCGGTGCTCGCACCAAGAGCCCGAGCCAGGGGAGGGGGAGGTGGTGAAGGAAAACAGCTGGAGACGCCCAGAGCCACAACCCGTCTGAAGTGGGAGACGAGACGGCCAGAGAAGGGTCGATGGCCTTCCGCCCCGACTCTGGCCGCCCCCCCCAGCTGAAAAAATCAGAATTGATGAGCTCATGGGCGTGGAGTGGGAGGAACCCGTGGGACTCTGGTGTGCGGCCTGCTGTGTGGACGGCCGGCACCTCGATCCAGTCTGGGGAGTCTGGGGAAGGGTTCCCAGCTGACCCTGCTGCCCCCCCCCGCGGGGGCAGGTGGGGAGACCCCCACCTCAGGGGAGGGGCAGGGTGGGGGTGGGGGACATGAACAACCCTCACGGAAGCCTTAAAACAAACAGGTTGAAAATGGGTTAAAGGGGCAAGTCACCGTCTGCCTTCCCGCAACTGGGCCGGCTCAGGAAGTTGCTCTCGATTATGAAGTTTTGCGATGAAGTTCGTTCGATCTTTTCCTTTCCTTCCCAGACCCCGAAGACGATGCTTCCTCTTTACTCCAGATCGGGCATTTCTGAAAGGTCCAAGGCCGGTAGTCAGTGAGCGGGAAGACCCGGAGGGGCCCCACGGCTCCCCCAGCCTGGGGGCTGTTTGGCCCTCTGAGAACCAACAGCCACGGCGGGGGGGGCACGCGTCGCTACTGCCCAGAAGTGGCCCCCCTCATATTCTCCTGAGCCCCGGGGTTCCCACAGTCTGCCCCCCGGCCTCCACGCAGGCCCGCCTGCAACAGGATGGCACCGGTATACCCGGGCGAGAACAGATGGCAGCTTACTTTCGTCGTCGCTGTCTGGCGAGTCCTGGGGATGAGAAAGAGGGCAGTCACCAAACTGGTCTCAGCGCCCCTCTAATCGGGCACACAGAGCAGCTGTCTCAAAGCCCCCCCCCCCCCCCACCGCGATCCTTCCTGGGAGCCCGGCCCAGTGCCGTCAGGCCCCCCGCACTCCCCTCCCGCCCACCCCAGCCGAGCGGCTTACGTCATCCACCCCGTCCACCTCGGGCAGGTCCACGTCCTCGTCACCCCCCATGTTGTTCATCATCTGTTTTGGTGGGGAGAGAGACATGAAGACTGACTGGCAACAGGGGTTCCTGGGTGCCCAGCCAGAGGAGGGAGATGACCGGCTCCTCGTGGCCCTCCCCATCTGGGTCCAGGGGTGCCCCCCCCCGGGCCAGCCAGTTATCAGGGTGCAGGTACCTCGGAGAAACGATCAAAATTGGACAGATCTTCATCTGAGTCATCTTCCCAGTCTTTCCAGTTGTTGAAGTCCACGCTGAGCCAGTTGAGCTGTGAACCAAGAGCCACAGACCCCCTCACTGTGGGAGTGGAAGGACGGGCCAGGGCCGGGTTCGCAGACCCGAACGCGCGCCCGCCCGCCCCCCTCCCCCCCCATACCCACCCCGCAGCTTGGGCCAGCGCTGTCCCAAGGACCCACCTTTGCCCTCTCTTTGGTTAGCCTCGGCCACGACTGGCCAGACTCGCCTTTCCGTAAACAGCAGAGGATCGATCGGTCTGTTCTTTTATGCTTGGAGTCCTAAGAGAGATAGATCCTTCTCCATTCAGGGGGGGTGCCTGGCAGGATCCCCTCCCCTCCTTCGCCCCACCCCGCCACGGACGCAGGGAATCCAGGATGGAGCACCGGGAGGCCAGGGCCGCTCTCCGGGAGATCAACGCCGGGGGCCTGGAGAGCTCGGGGCGGACCCAGTCGCCGGGCAAAGGGGAGAGACGGAGGGAGACCTCGCAGAGGGGATACTCACATTTGGATCGATATACTGGAAAAGGTCAATTTCGTTTAAATGTTTAAAGTTATCACCTCCACCCAGACAGCTGTAAGAGATGGGGAGGGAGACGGGGAAATGGGGGCGCTGCTTGAGAGCCGCCTCGTGCCCGTCGGGTCCCGGTCCACCCGCCCGCCGCAGGCCGTACCTGAACGTAAGCTTGGACTTTTCAAAGTTTACGTTAACATCTTTACTGTCCTCCACACAGAACTCGATGAACACGTAGTCCCGCCGGTCGTACCACTTGGCAGAGGCTGGCTGCCTGGATGGGGGTGTCAGGGAGAGTCAAGGGGCACACAAGTCAGGGCCAACTCCGGGAATGAGGGTGGCAACCGCGGTGTGATCCCCGCTCCTGCCCTCTGCTGCCGCCACCCCCCTCCAATCAATCAATCGTACTTACTGAGCGCTTACTGTGTGCACAGCACTGTACTAAGCGCTTCGGAAGTACAAGTTGGCAACATATAGAGACAGTCCCTACCCAACAGTGGGCTCACAGGCTCAACCTGGAGGTCTGGCTGGCCAATCGGTCGCACGACATGCCACTCGGCGCTCCAAATCCCGGCCTCACAATGTCTGAGGAGGAGCCGGGAAGAGCCCCGCCTAAACAGGGAAATTAGACCAGAACAGCCATCCCTCACAACGCCAACCCCTTCTCCCCCGGCCCGGGAGGAGGAGGAGCTGGTCGGGCCTGGACTTCTCACCCCAGTGGCCGGCCCCTAATGAATCCACACAGTGGTGCTCCCATCTGTCTGCTCCACCTCCTCAGCCCCTGGCCCAGACTGGCTAACCTTCAGAGCAAAGAGGCAGTATAGCTTAGTGGGTAGCACATGAGCCTGGGGATCAAAAGAGACCCGGGCTCTAATCTCAGCTCCGCTACTTGTCTGTTTGGTGTCCTTGGGCAAGCCGTTTCTCCACAAACTCACTCATCTCATCTGTAAAATGGGGACTAAGACTATGAGCCCAATGTAGGACACGGACTGTGTCCAACTTGATTAGCTTTTATCTACCCTCGTGCTTAGGACAGTGCCTGGCACATAGTAAACACTTAATACCAAAAAAACATGCAAGAGGCATGGATGCCTTAAGATAAAACCCTGGAGCCATTCCTGCTGGTCATTAAAGATGGCCATGACAGCCCTGGGAGCGGAGCCAAAGGAATAATAATAATAATAATAACAATAATGATGGTATTTGTTAAGCGCTTTCTATGTGCAAAGCACTGTTCTAAGTGCTGGGGGGGGAGATACAAGGTGATCAGGTTGTCCCACGTGAGGCTCACAGTCTTAACCCCCATTTTACAGATGAGGTAACTGAGACCCAGAGAAGTGAAGTGACCTGCCCAGAGTCACAGAGCTGACAAGTGGTGGAGCCGGGATTAGAACCAACGACCTCTGACTTCCGAGCCCGGGCTCTTTCCGCTGAGCCACGCTGCTTCTCTTCAGGAATGGCATGAAGCTCCTTCTGAGGAGTGGGGGGCAGCATGGGAGAACCTCTCCCGCCCGAGCCTTGGTAGTAGATGATAATAATAATAATAATGTTGGTATTTGTTAAGCGCTTACCGTGCCTCTCCCCACCCATCGAGCTGGGGCTCCAAGATGGCTGTCCTCATGGCTCTCCCCCCCAACCCCAACCAGGGCCCAGTGAGCGACGCCACAAACACCGGCTGAGAAGCGGCCCCGGCCGGGCTCGGCTGAGGAGCTCGAGCTTTCCGGCAGACACAACGAGCAAAGACGGGAACCAGGCCAGGGCCACACGGGAGGCGGAGGGCTACGGCTGCCACCGCCCCTGCAACTGCCGCCGGTCCCCGACCGGAGGGTTTAGCCGGAGCTTCCCCCGGTTCCAATACCTCCCCTCATCCGTCCAGCCCAGGCGGGGCCCGGTCAGAACCAGGTCCATGCCAGGGTAGGTGTCCGGGGTGTTGAGAAGCAGCGTGACCCGGTGGAAGGAGCAGAGACTTGGGAGTCGGAGGATCTGGGTTTTATTTCCAGCTCTGCCCTTGCCTGCTGGGCGTCCTTCAGCCAAGTCATTTAAACTTCCCTGTGCCTCGGTCCTCTCATGCGTAAAACACCTGTTCTCCCCGCTCCTTACACCGTGAGCCCCATGTGGGAGAGGGATTGTGTCCAACCTGATTATCTTCTATCTACCCCAACGCTTGGTACACAGTAACTGCTTAACAGATACCACAATAACTGTTGCCACTGGAGCTGCCAACAGAAAGGCAGGGGGAGGAGGCGGAGCCACGGGCCCCGGCCTAGGACTGGCTCTGGGACTGACCCTGGCCAAGGGTCCACTCTGGGCCAGCAGCACCGACCGAACGGCCACCCCCGGCAGGAAGCAGTCAACGGTACTCACTGAGTGTTTACTGTGTGCAGAGGCCAGAACTAAACCACCGGGCATCACTATCATCCTTCGCCGCTGGAGATGGCAAAGGGATCTATCCCTCAGCCCCAGGGAGGCGGAGGGATGGGTCTCCAGTCCTCCCTTCCCCTCCATATCTCTTGCTCGCGCAATAATAATAATAATAATAATAATGATGGCATTTGTTGCTTCTGACCATCAGCCCCACAGCAAACTCTCAGACAAGACCCTTCTGGGACAGGATGAGCCGCTCGGGCACCTTCCAAACTCCACCCCGCGACGGGGCACGTGAGCCCAGGAGGCGGTAGGAGCACTTGGGGGTACATCTCAAGCGGATTAGGGCCTCCCGGAGCCACAGGAGAGTGACCAGCCGGCCATCAAGGCCGAAACCGTGGTGATGGCGGCATCTCCGACTCGGCAGGACGTGGGATGGGTTTTTCCGGCCCCAAAGAAGCCTCTGCTGCAGGTGGCCGGAACGAGGCCACTGGACCTCACCGTACCTCGTTCTCACCTGTCCCGCCATCGACCCCCGGCCCACGTCATCCCCGGGCCTGGAATGCCCCCAATCCCTCTGCCCACCCGCCAAGCTCGCTCTCTTCCTCCCTTCAAGGCCCTGCTGAGAGCTCACCTCCTCCAGGAGGCCTTCCCAGACTGAGCCCCTTCCTTCCTCTTCCCCTCGTCCCCCTCTCCATCCCCCCATCTTACCTCCTTCCCTTCCCCACAGCACCTGTATATATGTTTGTACATATTTATTACTCTACTTATTTTACTTGTACATATCTATTCTATTTATTTTATTTTGTTAGTATGTTTGGTTTTGTTCTCTGTCTCCCCCTTTTAGACTGTGAGCCCACTGTTAGGTAGGGACTGTCTCTCTATGTTGCCAACTTGGACTTCCCAAGCGCTTAGTACAGTGCTCTGCACATAGTAAGCGCTCAATAAATACGATTGATGATGATGATGATGAGGCCCAAGTTCCCTTCTGGCACCACTTTGGACGACTGTTCTTCCTTGCTGTGGACGTGGGATGCTCAATCAGTTGTTCTTCGCTCTTACCGTGTGTTCGGCCTTATGCTAAGCGCTTGGGCGAGTAGAACAGACCAAACTCTGTTAATCCAACTCAAGCTATCCCACCCTGTCGGGACCCCACGTAGACGAAGACCTCTCCCGTCTACACTGGTGGTCCGCATCGCCGGTCGTTACTTGGCCCTGGGTGGCCTTTCCCAAGAATGTCCCTTCACGGTCCCCACTACCATGGCCGCAGCCCGCGGCCGCCTCACCCTACGCTAAGAAGAGCCTTGTAATAATAATAATAATGATGGTATTTATTAAGCGCTTACTATGTGCAAAGCACTGTTCTAGCGCTGGGGGGGATACAAGGTAATCAGGTTGTCCCACAGGGGGCTCATAGTCTTAATCCCCATTTTACAGATGAGGTAACTGAGGAACAGAGAAGTTAAGTGTGAGCCCACTGTTGGGTAGGGACTGTCTCTATATGTTGCCAACTCGTCCTTCCCAAGCGCCTAGTACAGTGCTCTGCACACAGTAAGCGCTCAATAAATACGATTGATTGATCGATTAGCTGGTAACTGAGCCGGCCCACCGCTGGACCGGGCTGGAAAACAGGGGGAACACGAGTCCCGAGTCCCAGCCCTGGGGTGCTGTGTCACCTTGGGGCAAGTCACTCACCGTCTCTGGGCCTGTTTTCCAGGAGGAGTCTGCCTGCCCCCCCCCATACACCCCAGGGTGGAAGCGGTGATTATTAATTTTACTTGCACATATCTATTTATTTTGTTTATTGATTATTAATTTTACTTGCACATATCTATTTATTTTGTTTATTGATTATTCATTTTACTTGCACATATCTATTTATTTTGTTAATTGATTATTAATTTTACTTGCACTTATCTATTTATTTTGTTGATTGATTATTAATTTTACTTGCACAGATCTATTTATTTTGTTAATTGATTATTAATTTTACTTGTACCTATCTATTCTATTTATTTTATTTTGTTAATATGTTTTGTTCTCTGCCTCCCCCTTCTAGCCTGTGAGCCCACTGTTGGGTAGGGGCCGTCTCTATGCGTTGCCAACTTGGACGTCCCAAGCGCTTAGCACAGTGCTCCGCTGAGAAGCAGCGTGGCTCAGTGGCAAGAGTCCGGGCTTGGGAGTCAGAGGGCATGGGTTCGAATCCCGACTCCGCCACATGCCTGCTTTGTGACCTTGGGCAAGCCACTTAAATTCTTAGCGCCTCAGTTCCCCTATCTGTAAAATGGGGGTGAAGACTGTGCGCCCCACGTGGGACACCTTGATCACCTTGTATCCCCCCCCCGGTGCTTAGAACAGTGCTTGGCACATAGTAAGCGCTTAACAAATACCATCATCATCATCCGCATCTTTTAGACTTGAGAGCCCACCGTTGGGTAGGGATTGCCTCAATATGTTGCCAATTTGTGCTTCCCAAGCGCTTAGTACAGTGCTCTGCACAAAGTAAGCGCTCAATAAATACGATTGATGATGATCCGCACGCAGTAAGTGCTTAATAAATAACGATTGATTGATCGGTGACCGGGGCCGCGTTGTGGATAAATAATAATAATAATAAATAATAATGGCATTTGTTAAGCGCTTACTATGTGCAGAGCACTGTTCTAAGCGCTGGGGGATACAAGGTGATCAAGTTGTCCCCCGTGGGGCTCACAGTCTTCATCCCCATTTTACAGATGAGGGAACTGGGGCTCAGGGAAGTCAAGCGACTTGCCCAAGGTCACACAGCAGACATGTAGCGGAGTCCGGATTCGAACCCACGACCTCCGACTCCAAAGCCCAGGCTCTTTCCACTGAACCATCATCATCAATCGTATTTATTGAGCGCTTACTATGTGCAGAACAGTGTACTAAGCGCTTGGGAAGTACAAATTGGCACAACACCTAGAGACAGTCCCTACCCACCAGTGGCTCACAGTCTAAAAGGGGGAGACAGAGAACAAAACCAAACACACTAACAAAATAAAATAAATCATCATCATCATCAATCGTATTTATTGAGCGCTTACTATGTGCACAGCACTGTACTAAGCGCTTGGGAAGTACAAATTGGCAACATATAGAGACAGCCCCTACCCAACAGTGGGCTCACAGTCTAAAAGGGGACTAAAAACAGTCTCAAGTCTAAAAAGAAATAGAATAGATATGTACAAATAAAATAAATCATCATCATCAATCGTTATTTATTGAGCGCTTACTATGCGCAGAGCACTGTACTAAGCGCTTGGGAAGTACAAATTGGCAACATCTAGAGACAGTCCCTACCCAACAGTGGGCTCACAGTCTAAAAGGGGACTAAAAACAGTCTAAAGTCTAAAAATAAATAGAATAGATATGTACAAATAAAATAAATAAATCATCATCAATCGTATTTATTGAGCGCTTACTATGCGCAGAGCACTGTACTAAGCGCTTGGGAAGTCCAAACTGGCAACACAGAGAGACAGTCCCTACCCAACGGTGGGCTCACAGTCTAAAAGGGGACTAAAAATCAATCAATCAATCAGTCGTATTTATTGAGCGCTTACTGTGTGCACAGCACTGGACTAAGCGCTTGGGAAGTCCAAATTGGCAACATAGAGAGACAGTCCCTACCCAACAGTGGGCTCACAGTCTAAAAGGGGACTAAAAAATCAATCAATCAATCGTATTTATTGAGCGCCTACTGTGTGCAGAGCACTGTACTAAGCGCTTGGGAAGTACAAATTGGCAACACAGAGAGACGGTCCCTACCCAACAGTGGGCTCACAGTCTAAAAGGGGACTAAAAATCAATCAATCGTATTTATTGAGCGCTTACTGTGTGCAGAGCACTGGACTAAGCGCTTGGGAAGTCCAAACTGGCAACATAGAGAGACAGTCCCTACCCAACAGTGGGCTCACAGTCTAAAAGTGTGCTCACAGGGGGCTCACAGTGGGCCCTGCTGAGAGCTCACCTCCTCCAGGAGGCCTTCCCAGACTGAGCCCCTTCCTTCCTCTCCCCCTCGCCCCCCTCTCCATCCCCCCATCTTACCTCCCTCCCTTCCCCACAGCACCTGTATAGATGTATATATGTTTGTACATATTTTTTTTACTCTATTTATTTATTTAATTTATTTGTACCTATCTATTCTATTTATTTTATTTTGTTAGTATGTTTGGTTTTGTTCTCCGTCTCCCCCTTCTAGACTGGGAGCCCACTGGTGGGTAGGGACCGTCTCTCTATGTTGCCAACTTGGACTTCCCAAGCGCTTAGTCCAGTGCTCCGCACACAGTAAGCGCTCAATAAACACGATTGATGATGATGATGATGGTTTTGTTCTGTGTCTCCCCCTTTTAGACTGGGAGCCCACTGGTGGGTAGGGACTGGCTCTCGATGTTGCCAACTTGGACTTCCCAAGCGCTTAGTCCAGTGCTCCGCACACAGTAAGCGCTCAATAAACACGATTGATGATGATGATGATGGTTTTGTTCTGTGTCTCCCCCTTTTAGACTGGGAGCCCACTGGTGGGTAGGGACTGGCTCTCGATGTTGCCAACTTGGACTTCCCAAGCGCTTAGTCCAGTGCTCCGCACACAGCAAGCGCTCAATCAATACGATTGAGGATGATAAAAGGGGACTAAAAAAATAGTCTAAAAATAAACAGAATAGATAGGTACAAATCAAATAAATAAATAAAAGCGGGTGACGGAAAGCGCGGTGCGTGAAGAGGGCCGCCGGCCGACCAGGCCCCGGGGGGGGCTGCGGGGCCACTTTGTCCCGGGCCCCGCCTTTTCCCGCCATTTCCCCCGTTCCCGGGCGTGAGGGAGGGGGGGAGGGGAGAGGCGGGGCGTCCCCGGGGCGCTGTACCGGCTCCGGCCGCCTCGGGCGAGGCGGGGGGTCGGGCCCCGGTGCGGGGGGGGGGGGGGGGGGACGGCGCCGGGGTCCCACTCACATGGTAACGGGGAGCGGGCGGCGGCGGTTGGACGAGGGTCGGTCGGTCGGTCGAGGGTCGGTCGGTCGGTCTGGCGGACGGACGGACGGCCTCTCGCGCTGTCCCCTCAGGCGGGCGAGCGACGGCCTGACTCCCACAAGGCACCGCGCGGCGCGAGCTCCTGGGGCCCGGGGAGCTGAGGCGGAGCGCGCCCCGTGACGCAGCAAAATGCCGTGCGCGCCCCCGCTGACGGGCGCGAGCGCCGCCTTCTAGAGCTCTCCACGGGGGGCGGGGCCCTCCGCCCCGCCCCCCTCCGCGCTCGCGCGCGCGCGCGCCCCCCCGGAAGTCGCGCGAGAGCGCCCGCTCTCGCGCGCCCGCCCCTCCCCCAGCGGCCCCGACCGTTGGCCGGGCAACGGCTGAGGCGCGCGCGCCCCTCCCCCTCACCTCATGCATTCGCTCCTATTTATGGAGCGCCTACCGTGTGCAGCGCGCTGGACTAGATGTATAGAATAACAATAATTGGCATTTGTTAAGCGCTTACTAAGTGCAAATAATAATAATAATCCCATTTATTAAGCACTTACTCTGTGCAAAGTACCCCCTCGTCCCCCCCTCCATCCCCCCCATCTTACCTCCTTCCCTTCCCCACAGCACCTGGTTATATGTTTGTACGTATTTATTACGCTTTATTTATTTTACTTGTACCTATCTATTCTATTTATTTTATTTTGTTAGTCTGTTTGGTTTTGTTCTCCGTCTCCCCCTTGTCGGAGCCTCAGTTCCCTCATCTGTAAAATGGGGATGAAGACTGCGAGCCCCACGTGGGACAACTTGATCACCTTGTATCCCCCCAGCGCTTAGAACAGTGCTCTGCACATAGTAAGCGCTTAACAAATGCCATTATTAGTATTATTATTATTATTTTAGACTGTGAGCCCACTGTTGGGTAGGGACCTCCTTCCCTTCCCCACAGCACCTGTATATATGTATATATGGTTGTACATATTTATTACTCTATTTATTTATTTATTTATTTATTTTACTTGTACATTTCTATCCTACTTATTTTATTTTGTTGGTATGTTTGGTTCTGTTCTCTGTCTCCCCCTTTTAGACTGTGAGCCCACTGTTGGGTAGGGACTGTCTCTATGTGATGCCAATTTGGACTTCCCAAGCGCTTAGTACAGTGCTCTGCACATAGTAAGCGCTCAATAAATACGATTGATTGATTGATTGATTGACTGTCTCTAGATGTTGCCAATTTGTACTTCCCAAGCGCTTAGTACAGTGCTCTGCACACAGTAAGCGCTCAATAAATGCGATTGATGATGATGCAAAGCCCTGTTCTAAGCACTGGGGAGGTGACAAGGTGATCAGGTTGTCCCACGGGGGGCTCACAGTCTTCATCCCCATTTTACAGATGAGGTCACTGAGGCCCAGTGAAGTGGCTGGCCCAAAGTCACACAGCTGACAGGTGGCGGAGCCGGGATTCGAACCCATGACCTCTGACTCCAAAGCCCGGGCTCTTTCCACTGAGCCACGCTGCTTCCCCATTTTATTGAGCGCTGACTGTGTGCAGAGCACTGTAATCAACCAATCAATCAATCATATTTATTGAGCGCTTACTGTGTGCAGAGCCACGCGCCCCTCCCCCTCCATTCATTCACTCGTATTTAATAATAATGCAGAGATAATAATAATAATAATAATAATAATAATAGCATTTATTAAGCGCTTACTAAGTGCAAATCACCGTTCTAAGCACTGGTGAGGTGACAGGGTGATCAGGTTGTCCCACGGGGGGGCTCCCAGTCTTCATCCCCATTTTACAGATGAGGTCACTGAGGCCCAGTGAAGTGGCTGGCCCAAAGTCACACAGCTGACAAGTGGCGGAGTCGGGATTCGAACCCATGACCTCTGACTCCAAAGCCCGGGCTCTTTCCACTGAGCCATGCTGCTTCCCCATTTTATTGAGCGCTTACTGTGCGCAGAGCACTGTAATCAATCCATCAATCGTATTTATAGAGCGCTTACTGTGTGCAGAGCACTGTAATCAATCAATCGTATTTATTGAGCGCTTACTGTGCGCAGACCACTGTAATCAATCAATCAATCCATCAATCGTATTTATTGAGCGCTTACTGTGTGCAGAGCACTGTAATCAATCAATCAATCCATCATATTTATTGAGTGCTTACTGTGTGCAGAGCACTGTAATCAGTCAATCAATCGTATTTATTGAGCACTTACTGTGTGCACAGCACTGTAATCAATCAATCAATTGTATTTATTGAGTGCTTACTGTGCGCAGAGCACTGTAATCAATCAATCAATTGTATTTATTGAGCGCTTACTGTGCGCAGAGCACTGTAATCAATCAATCAATCAATCAATCGTATTTATTGAGCACTTACTGTGCGCAGAGCACTGTATTCAATCAATCGTATTTATTGAGCGCTTACTGTGTGCAGAGCACTGTAATCAATCAATCATATTTATTGAGCACTTACTGTGTGCGGAGCGCTGTAATCAATCAATCCATCCATCGTATTTAGACTTTTAGACTGTGAGCCCACTGTTGGGTAGGGACTGTCTCTATATGTTGCCAACTTGAACTTCCCAAGCGCTTAGTACAGTGCTCTGCACACAGTAAGCGCTCAATAAATAAGATTGATTGATTCTCTGGGCCTCAGTTCCCTCATCTCTAAAATGGGGATTAAGACTGTGAGCCCCATGTGGGACAACCTGATCACCTTGTATCCCCCCCAGTGCTTAGAACAGTGCTTTGCACATAGTAAGCGCTTAACTAATACCATCATTATTATCATTATTCTCCGGCCCTCAGTTACCTCATCTGTAACATGGTGTTTAAGACTGTGAGCCCCCAGTGGAACAACCCGATCACCTTGTAACCTCCCCATCATCATCATCATCAATCGTATTTATTGAGCGCTTACTGTGTGCAGAGCACTGTACATATAGAGACGGTCCCTACCCAACAGTGGGCTCACAGTCTAAAAGGGGGAGACAGAGAACAAAACCAGACATACTAACAAAGTAAAATAAATAGAATAGATATGTACAAGTAAAATAAATAGAGTAATAAAGATGTACAAACATATATCCAGATATACAGGTGCAGTGGGGAAGGGAAGGAGGTGGGATGGAGAGGGGGACGAGGGGGAGAGGAAGGAAGGGGCTCAGTCTGGGAAGGCCTCCTGGAGGCCTATACTATATGTATATATGTTTGAACATCAATCAATCAATCGTATTTATTGAGCACTTTACTACTACTAATAATAATAATGGCACTTATTAAGCACTTACTATGTGCAAACCACTGTTCTAAGCAATCAGTCAATCAATCGTATTTATTGAGCGCTTACTGTGTGCAGAGCACTGGACTAAGCGCTTGGGAAGCACTGGGAAGGTTACAAGGTGATCAGGTTGTCCCTCGTGGGGCTCACAGTCTTAATCCCCATTTTACAGGTGAGGTCACTGAGGCACAGAGAAGTGAAGTGACTGGCCCAAAGTCCCACAGCTGACAATTGGCGGAGCCGGGATTTGAACCCCTGACCTCTGACTCCAAAGCCCGGGCTCTTTCCTACTGAGCCATGCTGCTTCTCTGTGTGCAGAGCACTGTACTAAGCGCTTGGGAAGTACAAGTTGGCAACACATACAGACAGTCCCTACCCAACAGTGGGATCACAGCCTAGTACATATTTATTACTCTATTTATTTATTTATTTATTTATTTTACTTGTACCTATCTATTCTATTTATTTTATTTTGTTAATATGTTTGGTTTTGTTCTCTGTCTCCCCCTTTTAGACTGTGAGCCCACTGTTGGGTAGGGACTGTCTCTAGATGTTGCCAACTTGTACTTCCCAAGCGCTTACTACAGTGCTCTGCACACAGTAACCGCTCAATAAATACGATTGATTGATTGATTGGGAAGTACAAGTCGGCAACATAGAGACTGTCCCTTCAAGGCCCTACTAAGAGCTCACCTCCTCCAGGAGGCCTTCCCAGACTGAGCCCCCTTCTTCCTCTCCCCCTTTTCCCCCTCTCCATAATAATAATAATGGCATTTATTAAGCGCTTACTATGTGCAAAGCACTGTTCTAAGAGCTGGGGAGGTTACAAGGTGATCAGGTTGTCCCACGGGGGGGCTTACAGTCTTAATCCCCATTTTACAGATGAGGTAACTGAGGCACAGAGAAGTTAAGTGACTTGCCCAAAGTCACACAGATGATAATTGGTGGGGCCGGAATTTGAACCCATGACCTCTGACTCCAAAGCCCGTGCTGTTTCCATTGAGCCACGCTGCTTCTCTCCATCCCCCCCGCCACTGCCTTGCCTCCTTCCCTTCCCCACAGCACCTGTATATATGTTTGTACGTATTTATTACTCTATTTATTTTACTTGTACGTATCTATTCTATTTATTTTAATTTGTTAATATGTTTTGTTTTGTTCTCTGTCTCCCCCTTCTAGACTGTGAGCCCACTGTTGGGTAGGGACCGTCTCTATATGTTGCCAAGTTGGACTTCCCAAGCGCTTAGTACAGTGCTCTGCACACAGTAAATGCTCAATCAATCAATCAATCGTATTTACTGAGTGCTTACTGTGTGCAGAGCACTGTACTAAGCGCTTGGGAAGTACACGTCGGCAACACATAGAGACAGTCCCTACCCAACAGCGGGCTCACAGTCTAGAAAGGGGGAGACAGGCAACAGAACAAAAACATATTAACGAAATAAAATAAATAGAATAAATATGTACAAATAAAATAGAGTAATGAATATGTATTGATTGATTCATTCAATTGTATTTATTGAGCGCTTACTGTGTGCAGAGCACTGGACTAAGCGCTTGGGAAGTACAAGTTGGCAACATAGAGAGACGGTCCCTACCCAACAGTGGGCTCACAGTCTTCTTCCCCGAGATCACATCTTATCCCAGCATTCGGCACAAAGCAAGTGCTTAACGAATGATAGTTATCATCATCATTATTAGGATTATTATCATCTTCATCATCATCATTAGGAGACGGTATTTCTCGGCTGCGGGAACAGCATGGGAAAGGATTAGAAGTGGAAGTGGAATGACTTTCCTCCTCTTCAAACCCTTATTAATAATAATAATAATAATGATGGCATTTATTAAGTGCTTACTATGTGCAAAGCACTGTTCTAAGTGCTGGGGAGGTTACAAGGTGATCGGGTTGTCCCGCGGGGGGCCTCACAGTTTTAACCCCCATTTTACTGTTGAGGTAACTGAGGCACAGAGAAGTGAAGTGACTCGCCCAAAGTCACACAGCTGACAAGTGGCGGAGCCGGGATTTGAACCCATGACCTCTGACTCCAAAGCCCGGGCTCTTTCCACTGAGCCATGCTGCTTCTCTATTGAAGGAACATCTCCAAGAGGCCTTCCCAAACTAAGCCCTCATTTCCTTTTCTTTCACTCCCTTCTGCATCACCCTGACTTGCTCTCTTCGTTCATCCCCTCTCCCAGCCCCACAGCACCTGTATATATGTTTGTACGTATTTATTACTCTATTTATTTATTATTTTATTTGTACATATTTATTCTATTTATTTTATTTTGTTAATATGTTTTGTTTTGTTGTCTGTCTCCCCCTTCTAGACTGTGAGCCCGCTGTTGGGTAGGGACCGTCTCTATATGTTGCCAACTTGTACTTCCCAAGCGCTTAGTACAGTGCTCTGCACACAGTAAGCGCTCAATAAATGCGACTGAATGAATGAGAGCGAGGAACAGGTAGAGGACTGGTTTGGAAGGAGTGGAGGCAGGGAATTGGGGACTAGCGGGAGGAGAGCAGAGAGTCGGTGGAGAGCGCTGATGCCAATTTTGAGGAGAGATCATCATCAATCGTATTTATTGAGCGCTTACTGTGTGCAGAGCACTGTACTAAGCGCTTGGGAAGTACAAATTGGCAACATATAGAGACAGTCCCTACCCAACAGTGGGCTCACAGTCTGAAAGGGGGAGGAGAGATGTGGACGGAACAGTGCTTCTGGAATCAATCAATCGTATTTATTGAGCGCCTACTGTGTGCAGAGCACTGCACACAGTAAGCGCTCAATAAATACGATTGATGAAATGCGATTGATGCAGAGGACTGTACTAAGCGCTTGGGAAGTACAAGTTGGCAACAAGTTGGCATTCTGGAAGATGATCCTCGCACCTGCATGGCACAGAGAAGCAGCGTGGCTCAGTGGAGAAGAGCCCGGGCTTTGGAGTCAGAGGTCATGGGTTCAAACCCCGGCTCCGCCACTTGTCAGCTGTGTGACTTTGGGCAAGGGACTTAACTTCTCTGTGCCTCAGTTACCTCATCTGTAAAATGGGGATTGAGACTGTGAGCCCCCCGTGGGACAACCTCATCTGTAAAATGGGGATTGAGACTGTGAGCCCCCCGTGGGACAACCTGATCACCTTGTAACATCCCCAGCGCTTAGAACATAGTAAGCGCTAAATAAATGCCATTATTATTATTATAGAGATCGGAGGCTTGAAGCAGGGAGGCCCGCGCAGGGAGGTCGAGGCAGTCGTCTAGTGTGGGAGCACCAATGCTGGGACCACAGGGGAGAGGAAAGGGAGGGATAGAGCCTTGTTTTGGAAAAATGGGAGGTTGTGGCCGGAGTTTAAAAGTGAGAAATTGAAGGAGAGTCAAGAATCCAGAAGGGCACCAAAGAGGCGATGGTGGTGTCACTGACTGAGATAGGCGAGTCAGTGGGAGGAGTGGCACCTCATGAGAGTTTCAGGTAAGGCGAGGGTCAATCAATCAATCAATCAATCGTATTTATTGAGCGCTTACTGTGTGCAGAGCACTGTACTAAGCGCTTGGGAAGTACAAGGTGGCAACATAGAGAGACAGTCCCTACCCAACAGTGGGCTCACAGTCTAGAAGGGGGAGACTGAGGACAAAACCAAACATACTAACAAAATAAAATAAACAGAATAGATAGGTACAAGTAAAATAAACAGAGTAATAAATATGTACAAACATATATACAGGGGCTGTGGGGAAGGGAAGGAGGTAAGATGGCGGGGATGGAGAGGGGGACGAGGGGGAGAGTCTAGGAAGGCCTCCTGGAGGAGGTGAGCTCTCAGGAGGGCTTTGAAGGGAGGAAGAGAGCTAGCTTGGCGGATCAATCAATCGTATTTATTGAGAGCTTACTGTGTGCAGGGCACTGGACTAAGCGCTTGGGAAGTCCAAGTTGGCAACATAGAGAGGGTGAGGGTGAGGAGACCCCCCCCCCCCCGACCCCCCAGGCACAGCGGGGGACGGAGTCAAAGGCCTAGGGGCCTCTCTGGCCGGCAGCTTGTGCACAAGAGGCAGCAGTCTCAACCACCAACTGATGATCCCCCTATTCCCATTGGATTGGAAGCACCGTGAGGGCAGGCGCCCGCGGTCCCATGTCAGCGGCTCAGCGGGGCACCGGCCGGCGGACCCGCTGACACTGACGGGCGGAGGAGACCGTCCCCTGCCGAGAGACCCTAGCCACCCGGGCCCCCCCCCCACTGAACCGGGCACTGGAGTCCATTTGTCCAGCCGCCCATCCATCCGTGGATAAAATAAAATAAGATTTATTTTCTTTTGTTAGTATGTTTGGTTTTGTTCTCTGTCTCCCCCTTCTAGACCGTGAGCCCGCTGTTGGGTAGGGACTGTCTCTATGTGTTGGACTTCCCAAGTGCTTAGTCCAGTGCTCTGCACACAGTCAGCGCTCAATAAATACGATTGATTGATTGATTGATTGAGGCCCTACTGAGAGCTCACCTCCTCCAGGAGGCCTTCCCAGACTGAGCCCCTTCCTTCCTCTCCCCCTCGTCCCCCTCTCCATCCCCCCCATCTTACCTCCTCCCCTTCCCCACAGCACCTGTATATATGTATATGTTTGTACATATTTATTACTCTATTATTTTACTTGTACATATCTATTCTATTTATTGTATTTCGTTAGTATGTTTGGTTTTGTTCTGTCTCCCCCTTTTAGACTGTGAGCCCACTGTTGGGTAGGGACTGTCTCTATATGTTGCCAATTTGTACTTCCCAAGCACTTAGAACAGTGCTCTGCACATAGTAAGCGCTCAATAAATACGATTGATGATGATGATGATGATGATGACTGGGGTAGAGAAAGCAGCGTGGGTGCCTCTGGAGATGAGGCACCAGGACCTCAGTTGTGGGAGCTGCCTGAGGGCAGGGGTGGAGCACGGGGAGGGACAAGCACATCAATCAATCAATCAATAAATCAATCGTATTTATTGAGCACTTACTGTGTGCAGAGCACTGTACTAAGCGCTTGGGAAGTCTAAGTTGGCAACATATACAGTCCCTACCCAACAGTGGGCTCACAGTCTAAAAGGGGGAGACAGAGGACAAAACCAAACATACTAACAAAATAAAATAAATAGAATAGATCTGTACAGGTAAAATAAATAGAGTAATAAATATGTACAAACATATATACATCACACACATACTGGTGCCTCTCGGGGAGTCGGGTGGCTGTCAGGAGAAGGATGAAGCCGAATTTTCATCCCTAGTAGATTTTCATCCCATGGAAGCAGCATGGTGTAGCGGATAGGGCACGGGCCCGGGATTCAGGAGGTCATGGGTTCTAATCCTGATTCCGACGCTTATCTGCGGTGTGAGCTTGGGCAAGTTATTTCACTTCTCTAGGCCTCAGTCACCTCATCTGTAAAACGGGGACTTAGACGCTGAGCCCCATGTGGAACAGGGACTGTGTCCAAATCGATTTGCTTGTATCCAACCCAACGCCCAGTACAGTGCCTGGCACATAGTAAGCACTTAACCGATACCATAATCATTACTATCATTATCATCCCTAACTCCTTCCTGACTGAGGAGAGCGGATCTGGGGACTGTCTGTATGTTGCCACCTTGTACTTCCCAAGCGCTTAGTACAGTGCTCTGCACACAGTAAGCGCTCAATAAATACAATTGATTGATTGATCTGGGACATGGCCCTTGTTCAAGGCCTAATCCTGCTTCCTGCCCCGAAGTGAAGTGACTTGCCCAAAGTCACACAGCTGACAAGCGGCGGAGGTGAGATTTGAACCCATGACCTCTGACTCCCGAACCCTTGCTCTTTCCACTGAGCCACGCTGCTTCTCTGCTTCCCATCTTCTCTGTGCCTCAGTTTCCTCGTCTGTAAAACTGGGATTCATTGTACGGATGAACCCAGAAGCAGCCCGGTGTAGTGGATAGTTCACGGGCCTGGGAATCAGGTGGTCATGGATTCTAATCCCAGCTCTGCCACCTACCTGCTGTGTGACCTTGGACAAGTCATTTCACTTCCTCGGTGCCTCAGTTACCTCATCTGTAAAATGGGGATTGAGACCGGGAGCTCCACATGGGACAGAGACTGTGTCCAATCCGATTTGCTTGTACCCACCCCAGCGCTTAATACAGTGCCTGGCACATAGTAAACACTTAAATACCGTAATTATTATTGACTACTGCATCTCAATAAATTAGTGCTTAATAAATGCCATCATTATTATTATTATTATTTGGAGTCAGAGGTCGTGGGTTCAAATCCCGGCCCCGCCACTTGTCAGCTGGGTGACTTGGGGCAAGTCACTTCACTTCTCTGGGCCTCAGTTCCCTCATCTGGAAAATGGGGATGAAGACTGTGAGCCCCCCGTGGGACAACCTGATCACCTTGTAACCTCCCCGGCGCTTAGAACAGTGCTCTGCACACAGTAAGAACTTAATAAATGCCATGAAACAAACAACCTGATCACCTTGTAACCTCCCCAGCACTTAGAACAGTGCTCTGCACATAGTAAATACTTAATAAATAACATCATTATTATTATTATCTCTGCATCTGCCTCCCTGCCTCCTTTCTTTTTCCACTCCAGCATATAGCGCAGATAATTTTTCTCCAAAAATGTTCAGTCCACATGTCCGAACGAATACCACAATTATTATCAGCAGTAATTATAATCATTATGCCCCCCATTGCCAAGGCCCCCTCCTGACCAGTTAGGACATAAAGGCAGGAGAAGCAGCATGGCTTAGGGGGAAGAGCACTGTACTAAGCGCTTGGGAAGTACATGTTGGCAACATATAGAGATGGTCCCTACCCAACAGTGGGCTCACAGCCTAGAAGGGGGAGGCAGAGAACAAAACCAAACATATTAACAAAGTAAAATAAGTAGAATAAATATGGACAAGTAAAATAGAGTAATAAATACGTACAAACATATATACAGGATATATACATAGATCCATCACCTCACCTCCCTTCTGTCCTTCTCCAGCCCAGCCCGCACCCTCCGCCGTTAATCTCCTCACTGTGCCTCGTTCTCGCCTGTCCCGCCATCCAACCCCCGGCCCAAGTCCTCCCCCTGGCCTGGAATACCCTCCCTCTGCCCACCCAAGCTCGCTCTCTTCCTCCCTTCAAAGCCCTACTGAGAGCTCACCTCCTCCGGGAGGCCTTCCCACACTGAGCCCCCTCCTTCCCCTCCCCACAGCACCTGTATATATGTTTGTATATTCTTATTTAATTTGTACATATTTATTCTATTTTGTTAATGTTTTGTTTTCGGTCTCCCCCTTCTAGACTGTGAACCCGCTGTTGGGTAGGGACCGTCTCTACGTTGCCGACTTGGACTTCCCAGGCACTTAGTACAGTGCTCTGCACACAGTAAGCACTCAATAAATACGATTGAATGAATGAATTTCCGATATTTACCCTCCCTTGTATCACCAATGCAGTTGGCTGTGTAACCCTTCCGCACAACCCCACTGCCCTTGTGTGCATACCCCTATTTTCTCCCATTTCCCCATCTGTAGCCTATTATTCTATTGTCCTGTGTTTGAAGCACAGCCCACCGATTTTCACAATGAAGCACTCCATAAACGTCACTGATTGATGTCTCCTTGTGGATGTCCTGTCTAACCTGCCTCCTCACAGTCTGTCCGAAACTCAAATCACCTCAGCCAGGTCTTCTTCCACAACCCCAATTTAACAAACCATCCTTCCTGCCTGCACATGCCCACAATCTTGGCATTAATCTCCACCCATATCTCATTCATCTCACACTATCACCAAACCCTGTCAGGTCTATCCTCTCCTAATCTGGCTCACCTACAACTCTGCCCACTTTGTCCTTCTAATGGCAACTCGCTCACTGTACCTGGATCAGGCCTGTCACATTCCAATCCCTTACCCAGTCCCTCCCTCTTCATCTGATAGACCACCACCCTCCCCATCTTTAAAGCCCCAATAACAGCAATGGTATTTAAGCGCTTATTATGTGCCAAGCACTGGGGTAGATACAAAGCAATCAGGTCATCCCATTTGGGGCTCAGTCTTAGTGCCATTTTACAGATGAGAGAACTGAAGCCCAACGGATAACTTAAAAAGGCCACCCAGCAGACAAACGGCAGAGCCAAAATTAGAACCCACGTCCTCCGATTCCCAAGCCCATGCTCTTTCCAGTAAGCCGTGCCGCTTCTCAAGCGGGACAGGGATTCTTTGCGACCTGATTTTGAATCTACCCCGGCGTTTGGCTCCCAGAAAGTGCTTATTACCATGTAATCTCCCCAGCGCTTTGAACAGTGCTTTGCACATCGTAAGCGCTTAATAAATGCCATCATTATTATTATTAAGTCCCAACCAGCAGGATGGCAGTGCCCTAGCCCCACCCCAGGCCTCAGTGCCAGCTCCCTGACCCAAGAGGTCCCTGCCTCTGCACTCGGCCTCCTTACCCACCCAAACCTGGGGTTGGGTTTGGCTCCCTTGGCTCTCTCAGAGCACAATCGGGCTAAATGGAACGGCTTTAGGCCCCCGCCCCTACCTAACCCTACCAGGTTTTATACAGCTGGTTGTGCAATCACTCAGGGAGTCTGGTTCCTAACCTGCAGGCCCTGCAGAGTGTGCACGCGTGTGGAGGTGCACGAACGGGTTAGAAGTAGGGGCCCGGCATCCAGGCCCCGAGACCTCCCTGGGTCCCCGCGTTCAGGGATTTCTGCTCTTCTGAGCAGGAGCGGTGAGGAGGAGCCGGCCGCAGCAAACCGGGGAACCATCGGGGCCACCTCCGCGCCCCCCTCCCTACAGGATGGATGTAGCCAAGGGCCCCCGGGGTGGACAGGGAGGCCCAAATGCCAGGTCTCCCAGCCCACGCAGGTCCTGGAGGCGAAGGAAGCCGGGTTGGAAGGCAGGCAGGAATCTTGGCTCCGCTCCCCCGAACGCCGTAGCCGCCACCGCGGTCAAATCCTTGTGGGGGTCCTCTCCTAGGCGGCTGGAGCCGGGGCTGCTCCCGGCGGGGCGGGGGCACCAAGGCAGGGACCTCCGGCGCCAACAAGCCACACTTTATTAGCCGATAGAAACAGTACAAAGCTCCAATTTAGCTGCGTTTAATCTGACACACCAAAAATGTCCTTGTCCTCCGGCGGAGGGCCTCACATCGTCAATTCCTGTGAGGGAGGAGAGAGAGGAGCTGGTGAGGCCAGGGGCCTGGGGGCCGACGGGGGGGGGGGTGGGGGGGAGGCGGACGCAGCCGCTCACTCACCATGATGGCGTTGACAATGTCGTTGCTGTTGTTCTTGAGCGCGCGCACGGCCTTGGCCCGGGACACGTTGGCCTGCGACATGACCAGCTCGATGTCCTTCACTTCCACGCCCGTCTCGTCAACCTGGGGGAGGGAGCGGAGATCAGCCTCGAGGCCTACACCCCCACCCAAATGCCGGCGGCCCAGCCCCCTCGCCAGGGCCCGCGGTCACCTCTTCCTCTTCGCTCTCCTCCTGGACGGTGGGAGTCTGTGTGTTCTCCTGGATGTTCGAGACGGCTTCGCCTTGGACTTTGAATTTCTCTGCTGCGGCCAGTTGGGCCTGCTGGGACAGGTCCTCTATCTGCAGGGAAGCAACGCAAGCAAGCGCACCCACGCACACTTAGACGGGCCAGCGGGTGGCAAACGGAGGCAGCCAACCAGCCGGCCCGCCTGCCCGCCGGCTCCACCTTGGCCTCCCCGAAGACGATGTAGGTGTCCGAAGCCGGGCTCTTATAGACGTCCGGCTTGGTGATGACAAAGAGGATGTTCTTGGACTTCCGGATGGTCACCCTGGTCACACCGGTGACCTGGCGAAGGCCGAGTTTGGACATGGCCTGGAAGAGAGAAGCCATCAGGGGTCCCGGCCCCCCAGCCCTCCACCCAGAGGGGGCCCGCCGCCCGGCCCGTGTCCCCCGCACCCCACACCTTCCGCGCCTTCTTCTCGCTCCGGCTCTGTTTGGCTTTGCTGACGGGTTCTTCGTCTATCTCGGCGGCAGCTGCCAGCTGAAGGCAAAATTGACCCCTGAGTCCCCAGCGGTCCAAGACCCGGGAACCCCCGCCACGCCTCCCTCCCGCCCACCACGGGCCCCCCCGCCCACCTGAGCCTGCTGTGTGGTTGCCTGCGCCGAGTCCTGCTCTTCGAGCTCCGGCACGGACTCATCGCTGTCCGACTCTGTCCCGGACCCTGCGGGGAGAGGCCTGTCAACGCCCACGCAAACCCCAGGCTTCGCCCACCAGTCCGCCCCGACCTCCCGCCCACTCTCCCTCCGTCCCCACACGGTTAGTGAGGCAGGATGACTGCCAGCGGCGACGGGACGGGGTGGGGTGGGGGGTGCCTCGGTTTCCTCCCGGCTGGCCGAGAGCCCCGCCGGCCACCCCACCCGGCCCGCCGGCCGTGGACACACAAGCAGGCCCGGGGCTCGGCCGGGAGGGTTAGCGTCAGGGGGGCGGAGCAGATGGGCCGTGCAGACACTCCATGCACACAGCACACCGCAGCCGGTACCCTTGGCGTTTCTCACGGCCGCCGGGGGGGCGGGGGCCGCCCCGGCCACGTCCACCAGCACCGGCTGGAAGGAAAGCGCCCCGGGGGGCAGCTCGGGGGGGATCAGGGGCGGCAGCTGGTCGTCCTCGGTCAGAGCCACGCCGGGCTCCGGCCTGGGCTCGGGCGGCAGAGGAAGCTGTTTGGGGGGCGGGGGGGGAGGGTCCGGGGAGGGAGCGGGAGAGGTGGGCTGGGGGGCGGAGGTGGGGGCTCTCCCAAGGCTCCCTCCCCCCACGGCAGGGGGACCCTGGCCTCTCTTAGCTGGGGTGGCCGCAGGGCCTCCCTTCGCCGGGGGAGCCGTGGAGACGGTGGGGGTCGCCACGGGGAGAGGGGCTGCTGCCGGACCCTTCTTCGCCGTGGGAACGGGAGGAGAGGAGGTGGGTTCGAGAGAGACGGTGGCTGGTACAGCCTGGGCAGCAGGGGTGGGTTTGGGGGCTGGGGAGACGGGGGCCGCCACGGGGACACTTGAAGCTGCCAGGCCCTTCTTAGTGGGGGGAGCGGGAGAAGAGACTGGGGCACCCGAAGCTTGGGTGCCTGGGACCCCCAGGGGAGACGCGGGGCTTTTGGTGGGTTTGGGACCCTTCTTCGCTTTGGAGGCTGGAGAAGAGACGGGGGGTAAAGGGGCAGACCCGGCAGGGGGAGTGGGGGGGCCAGAAACTATCTGAGTCAGGGGAGGGGCGGCAGGACCCTTCTTAGCTGGGGGGGCTGAAGGAGAGAGAGGCGTGAGCAGCGGAGGGGAGACGGGTGTACCCAGAGGTGCAGTGGCAGGTTCGGTCTTGGGGGCGGGGGAGCCTTTGGGGGCCGGGGAGACCGCAGAGGGGCCCGAAGCCTCTGTCCCCTTCTTAGCTTTGGATCCCGGAAGAGAGAGCGGAGCACCGGGAGGTGGGGTGCCGGAAACCCCCTGGGGAGACGCAGAGCTCTTGGTGGTTCCGGGACCCTTCTTGGCTTTTGGGGCCGGAGAAGAGGCGGGAGGAACTAAGGGGGCAGGCCCGGCAGGGCCAGAAGCTGCCGGCCCCTTCTTAGTAGGGGAGGCGGAAGAGAGGGAAGGGACAGGGGGAGGGGAGCTGGACACCCCCAGAAGTGTGGTGGCAGACTCAGCCAGGGGGGTGGGGGGAACTTTGGGGGATGGAGAGGCCTCAGGGGCCGCTACAGAGGCGGCCGAGGCTGCCGGCCCCTTCTTAGCAACTGTGGGGACTGGAGGAGACAGTGGAGCACCGGGAGGTTGGGTGCCCGGGACCCCCGGGGGAGATGCTGGGCTTTTGGTGGTTGCCGGACCCTTCTTTGCTCTGGGGGCTGGAGAAGAGACCGGAGATAAGGGGGCAGGCACGGCAGGAAAACTTGGTGGGGTGGAAGCCGTCGAGCCCTTCTTGGTAGGGGAGTTTGAAGAGAGGGGAGTGACCGGTAGAGGGGAGCTGGGTGTCCCCTGAAGTGCGGTGGCAGACCCAGCGAAGGGGCACGAAGCTCCCGGTCCCTTCTTCGCTTTGGGCCGTGGAGGAGAGACCGGAGCACCGGGAGGTTGTGTGCCCGGGACCCCCAGGGGAGATGCCGGGCTTTTGGTGGTTGCCGGACCCTTCTTTGCTTTGGGGGCTGGAGAAGAAGCGGGAGATAAGGGGGCAGGCGAAGCGGGTGGAATGGGGGGGCCGGAAGCTGCTGGATCCTTCTTAGTCGGGGAGGTTGAAGAGAGGGGAGTGACCGAGGGAGAACTGAGTGTCCCCACAAGCGTAATAGCAGGCTCAGCCAAAGGAATGGGGGGACCTCTGGGGGCCGGGGAGCCCGCAGAGGGGCCCGAAGGTTCCGGCCCCCTCTTAGCTTTGGGTCTTGGTGCCCTGGGAAGTTGGGTGCCTGGGACCCCCTGGAGAGTTGCAGGGCTGTCGGTGGCTGCAGGGCCCTTCTTTGCTTTCAGGGAGGGAGCAGAGACGGGAGGTAAGGAGGCAGACCCATCAGAAGTTGGGGGGCCGGAGGCTGCCGGAGTCAGAGAAGACGGGGAAGCGAGCGGTGGAGGGGAGATAGGTGTCCCCAGAGGTGCGCTGGCAGGCTCGGTCTTAGGGGCGGGGGGACCCTTGGGGGCCGGAGAGGCCGCAGAGGGGCCTGAGGCTTTCGCCCCCTCCTTAGCTTTGGGCCCTGAAGAAGAGACCGGTGCACTGGAGAGTTGGGTGCCTGGGACCCCCAAGGGAGATGCGGGGCTTTTGGTGGCTGCAGGGCGCTTCTTTGCTTTCGGGGAGGGGGCAGAGATGGGCGGTAAGGGGGCGGGCCCGGCAGAAGTCGGGGGGACGGAAGTTGCCGGAGTCAGAGTAGAAGCGGGAGGGTCAGCAGGACCCTTCTTGGCTGGGGGAGCAGAAGGAGAGGGGGGAGTAAGCAGTGGAGGGGAGACAGGTGCCCCCAGAGGTGCGGTGGTAGGCTCGGTCTTGGAGGCGGGGGGACCTTTGGGGGCCGGGGAGACCACAGAGGGGCCTGAAGCTTCCAGCCCCTCCTTGGCTTTGGGCCCTGGAGAAGAGACCAGTGCACTGGAGAGTTGGGTGCCTGGGACCCCCAAGGGAGATGCAGGGCTTTTGGTGGCTGCAGAGCCCTTCTTTGCTTTCGGGGAGGGGGCAGAGATGGGCGGTAAGGGGACAGGCCCAGCAGAAGTGGGGGGGACGGAAGTTGCCGGAGTCAGAGTAGAAGCGGGAGGGTCAGCAGGAGGAGAGGGGGGAGTAAGCAGTGGAGGGGAGATAGGTGCCCCCAGAGGTGCGGTGGTAGGCTCCATCTTGGAGGCGGGGGGACCTTTGGAGGCCGGGGAGACCACAGAGGGGCCTGAAGTTTCCAGCCCCTCTTTGGCTTTGCGCCCTGGAGAAGAGACAGGTGCACTGGGAAGTTGGGGGCCTGGGACCCCCTGGGGAGGCACAGGGCTTTTGGTAGCTGCAGAGCCCTTCTTTGCTTTCAGGGAGGGGGCAGGCCCAGCAGGAGAAGTGGGTGGGGGAGTAAGCAGTGGAGGGGAGACAGGTGCCCCCAGAGGTGTGGTGGTAGGCTCCGTCTTGGGGGCGGGGGGACCTTTGGGGGCCGGGGAGACCACAGAGGGGCCTGAAGCTTCCAGCTCCTCCTTGGCTTTGCGCCCTGGAGAAGAGACCGGCGCACTGGGAATCTGGGTGCCTGGGACCCCCTGGGGAGGCACAGGGCTTTTGGTAGCTGCAGAGCCCTTCTTTGCTTTCGGGGAGGGGGCAGGCCCAGCAGGAGAAGTGGGTGGGGGAGAAGCTGCCAAAGTCAGAAGAGACACGGGAGGGGTGGCAGGATCCTTCTTGGCTGGGGGAGCAGAAGGAGAGGGAGTAAGCAGGGGAGGGGAGACAGGTGCCCCCAGAGGTGCGGTAGTAGGCTCCGTCTTGGGGGTGAGGGGACCTTTGGGGGCCGGGGAGACCACAGAGGGGCCTGAAGCTTCCAGCCCCTCTTTGGCTTTGGGCCCTGGAGAAGAGACAGGTGCACTGGGAAGTTGGGTGCCTGGGACCCCCTGGGGAGGCACAGAGCTTTTGGTAGCTGCAGAGCCCTTCTTTGCTTTCGGGGAGGGGGCAGGCCCAGCAGGAGAAGTGGGTGGGGGAGAAGCTGCCAAAGTCAGAAGAGACACGGGAGGGGTGGCAGGACCCGTCTTGGCTGGGGGAGCAGGAGGAGAGGAGGGAGTAAGCAGTGGAGGGGAGACAGGTGCCCCCAGAGGTGCGGTGGTAGGCTCCGTCTTGGGGGCCGGGGAGACCACAGAGGGGCCTGAGGCTTCCAGCCCCTCTTTGGCTTTGGGCCCTGGAGAAGAGACAGGTGCACTGGGAAGTTGGGTGCCTGGGACCCCCTGGGGAGGCACGGAGCTTTTGGTAGCTGCAGAGCCCTTCTTTGCTTTCGGGGAGGGGGGCAGGCCCAGCAGGAGAAATGGGTGGGGGAGAAGCTGCCGAAGTCAGAAGAGACACGGGAGAGGTGGCAGGACCCGCCTTGGCTGGGGGAGCAGAAGGAGAGGAGGGAGTAAGCAGTGGAGGGGAGACAGGTGCCCCCAGAGGTGCGGTGGTAGGCTCCGTCTTGGGGGCGGGGGGACCTTTGGGGTCCGGGGAGATCACAGAGGGGCCTGAAGCTTCCAGCCCCTCCTTGGCTTTGGGCCCTGGAGAAGAGACAGGCGCACTGGGAATCTGGGTGCCTGGGACCCCCTGGGGAGGCACAGGGCTTTCGGTAGCTGCAGAGCCCTTCTTTGCTTTCGGGGAGGGGGCAGGTCCAGCAGGAGAAGTGGGTGGGGCAGAAGGTGCCAAAGTCAGAAGAGACACGGGAGGGGTGGCAGGACCCTTCTTGGCTGGGGGAGCAAGCAGTGGAGGGGAAACAGGTGTACCCAGAGGGGCAGCGGCAGGCTCGGTCTTGGGGGCCGGGGAGACCTCAGAGGGGCCCGGAACCTCTGTACCCTTCTTAGATTTGGATCCCGGAATAGAGAGCGGAGCACCGGGAGGTTGGGTGCCGGGACTCTCCTGAGGAGGTGCAGAGCTTTTGGTGGTTCCGGGACCCTTCTTAGCTTTGGGGGCTGGAGAAGAGGCGGGAGGAAGTAAGGGGGCAGGCCCCGCAGGGCAGGAAACTGCCGGCTCCTTCTTAGTCGGGGAGGCAGAAGAGAGGGCCGTGACTTCGGGAGGGGAGCTGGACGCCCCCAGAAGTGTGGTGGCAGACTCAGTCAGGGGGATGGGGGGATCTTTGGGGGACGGAGAAACCGCAGGGGCCACTACGGAGGTGGCCAAAGCGGCCGGCCCCTTCTTAGCAACTGTGGGGGCTGGAGGTTGGGTGTCCGGGACCCCCTGGGGAGATGCTGGGCTTTTGGTGGCAGCCGGACCCTTCTTTGCTTTGGGGGCTGGAGAAGAGACGGGAGACAAGGGGGCAGGCACGGAAGGGGAACGGGGGAGATCCGAAGCTGTTGGCTCTTTCTCAGCTGGCAGGTTTGAAGGAGAGAGGGGAGTGACCGGGGGAGGGGAGCTAGGAACCCCCAGAAGCACGTTGGCAGGCTCGGTCAAGGGAATGGGGGGACACTTGGGGGAAGGAGAGACCGCGGGGGCAGCTACAGAGGGGATCGAAGTTGCCGGCCCCTTCTTAGCATCGGGAGGGGCTGGAAGAGACTGGGGAGCACCGGGAGGTTGGGTGCCCGGAGTCCCCACGGGAGACCCGGGACTAGGGGTGGTTGCCGGCCCCTTCTTTGTTTTCAAGTCGGGAGAAGCGACGGGAGGTAAAGGGGCAGGCCCGGCAGGTGATGTCGGGGGGCCGGAAGCCGCCGGAGTCAGAGGAGCCACAGGAGGGGTGGCCAGCCCCTTCTTGGCTGGGGGAGCTGAAGGAGAGAGGGGAGTGAGCGGGGGAGGAGAGCTGGGGGACAGGGAGACTGCAGGAGCCACTTCAGAGGGCCTGGAAGCTTCTGGCCCCTTCTCAGCTTTGGGCCCCGGAGAAGAGATCGAACCACCTGAAGGTTCGGTGACTGGTACCTCCAGGGGAGACCCGGGGCTCTGGAGAGCTGCGGCACCTCTCTTTGCTTTTGGGGCTGGGGGAGAGACAGAGAGTAAGGGGGCAGGCCCGGCAGGGAGAGAGGGAAGGCCAGAAGCCGCCAGAGCCGGAGGAGACGCGGGAGGACCCTCCTTAGCTGGCGGGGCCGCAAGACAGAGTGCTGCTGAGGGGGCAGCAGGCTCAGCGAGGGCACTAGACGGGCCCGAGGCTGCCGGACCCTGCTTGGCTGCGGGGTCCGGAAGAGAGGAGGGAGCAACATGAGCCGGGGAGAGAGGTGTCCCCAGAGCTGCACTGGCAGACTCGGCCGGGGGAATGGGAGAAGCTTTGGGGACTGGGGAGACCAGAGAGGGGCCTGATGATTCTGGCCCTTTCTTAGCCACGGGGGCTGGAGAAGAGACCGGACCGCCTGAAGCCCGAGTGTCCGGAACCTCCGGGGAAGACGCAGAGCTCTTGCTGGCTGGGGGGTCTGCCGGAACTGGCTTAGCTTTCGGAGCTGAGAACGGAAGTGAGGGGAGAGAAAGAGTAAGGGGAGGAGGGAGGCCGGACACAGGGGAACCCAGAGTGGCATAGTCAGGCTTAGGCGGGGGAACGGGGGGACTCTGGGGGGCCGGGGAGAGCGGAGGGGCCGCTACCGCGATCCTTGAAGCTGCGGGTCCCTCCTTAGCAGGGGAGGCTGGAGGCGAAGCAGAAGGCAGAGGAGAGGTCAGGGTTCCCACAGACAAAGGAGCCGGGGGGGCCGAAGCAGGGGGAGAGCCAGGCCCAGCTTGGGGACCAGGGGGAACTTTAGGAGGCAGGGGTGCGGCAGATGGGGCAGCAGGGGCCCCGAGAGCCGGAGATGGAGTGGCCGGAGTCCCCAGGGAGAGAGAGTTGAGGCCCAGCAGATAGGGGCACGAGGAGGCAAGGGGCGGCACTGCACAGGACACTGGGGCTGGAGGCCTGGGGGGGCCGGAGGCTGCCAGACACTTGTTAGCGAGGGTCGCTGGAGAGACCAGAGCGCCTGAGGGTTGGACGGCAGGCGAGGCTGCCGGACTCTTTTGGGCCGGGGGAGCAGCGGGCAAGACTGGGGCATCCAGAAGAGAGGAGGAACTGAAAGCTCCAGGACCTGGAGGAGACACCGGAGCCAAGGAGGCGGGCAGAAGGGAGACAGCAGGCACAGCCTGGGGAGTTGGAGGACCTGAGGCTAACGGGCCCTGCTTAGCTGGGGGCGCCGAAGGAGTCGGATGAGATACAGGAGGGGGGGCAGGACCTTTCACGGCTGAAGGAGAGGAAGCGAGGGGTGGAGGGAATGGGGCCTCCTCCGCGGGGGGAGTGGGCACGGCCTGCGGTGTTGGGAAGCCCGAAACTACCAAACCTTTCTTAGCTGGGAAGGGCGTGGGAACGGGGAGGGAGGCAGGGAGGTTTGGAGAGACAGACCCCCTGGCAGCTGTGACGGCCGGCGGAGAGGGAGGAGTCGCGGCTGGAGACGCGGGGAGGGCTTTGGGAGTTTGGGCAGCCCCAAGGGCACCGGCGTCCTTTGGAGCTGGGAGAGGGGCGGCACCAGGCTTGGGCTGAAGCGGGGGCCCTAGGGCAGCGGGCAGTGTAGGGGACCCCGGTGGTACCAGGGGGACTCCCAGGGGGCAAGTGGTCACCCCGGCCGGGCTCCTTGGAGAGGGAGCCAGGGCCAACAGGGCCAGGGCCGCTGGAGGTGCGGGGCCTCTGGGAGCCGGGGGGATCATGGGGGAGGCCAAGGCCAGGGCGGCGGAGGAGATGGGGGGCCCCATGAGGTCCGGGAGGAAGGCGGGGGCAGGGTTCGGGGAGACGGGAGCGCCAGGAAGGCCGGCGGGGCAGGGGCCTGGCACCGGTTGGGCCAGGGTGGCAGCGGCACCGGGGGGTGGAGACACAAGGAGGGTGGCTGGTAGAAGGGGGGGAGAGGAGGGGGAGGAAGAGGAGGGAAAAAACCCGTGAATCTCCGCAGCACGCCATCAGCCGGGTGGAAAACCGCGCCCTCCGGCCCGGGCGACGCTCCCCGCACCGACGAGGGACTGTCTCTAGATGTTGCCAACTTGTACTTCCCAAGCGCTCAGTACAGTGCTCTGCACACAGTAAGAGCTCAATAAATGAGGATGATGATGAGGCCAACGTACCGACCGTGGGACGGGGGCAGCGACGGCTGTCATCATCATCATCATCAATCATATTTATTGAGCGCTTACTGTGTGCAGAGCACTGCACTAAGCGCTTGGGAAGTACATATTGGCAACACATAGAGACAGTCCCTACCCAACAGTGGGCTCACAGTCTAAAAGGGGGAGACAGAGAACAAAACCAAACATACTAACAAAATAAAATAAACAGAATAGATAGGTACAAGTTAAATAGAGTAATAAATATGTACAAACATATATACAGGGGCTGTGGGAAAGGGAAGGAGGTAAGATGGGGGGGATCGAGAGGGGGACGAGGGGGAGAGGAAGGAAGGGGCTGAGTGTAGGAAGGCCTCCTGGAGGAGGTGAGCTCTCAGTGGGGCCTTGAAGGGAGGAAGAGAGCTAGCTCACAGTCAAGACAGGGAGACAGACATTAATTTAAATAAATACATTACAGATATGGACATAAGTGCCGGGGGACTGGTGGGGGTGAATAAAGGGGGCAGGTCTGGGCGATGCAGAAGGGAGTGGGAGAAGAGGAAAGGAGGGTTAATCAATCAATCAATCGTATTTATTGAGCGCTTACTGTGTGCAGAGCACTGTACTAAGCGCTTGGGAAGTACAAGGTGGCAACATAGAGAGACAGCCCCTACCCAACAGTGGGCTCACAGTCTAGAAGGGGGAGACAGAGAACAAAACCAAACATACTAACAAAATAAAATAAACAGAATAGATAGGTACAAGTAAAATAAACAGAGTAATAAATATGTACAAACATATATACAGGGGCTGTGGGGAAGGGAAGGAGGTAAGATGGGGGGGTGGAGAGGGGGACGAGGGGGAGAGTCTGGGAAGGCCTCCTGGAGGAGGTGAGCTCTCAGTAGGGCTTTGAAGGGAGGAAGAGAGCTAGCTTGGCGGATCAATCAATCGTAGTTATTGAGAGCTCACTGTGTGCAGAGCACTGGACTAAGCGCTTGGGAAGTACAAGTTGGCAACATATAGAGACAGTCCCTACCCAACAGCAGGCTCACAGTCTAAAAGCCTGTATATATGTATATATGTTTGTACATATTTATTACTCTATCTATTTATTTATTTATTTTATTTGTACATATCTATTCTATTTATTTTACTTTGTTAGTATGTTTGGTTTTGTTCTCTGTCTCCCCCTTTTAGACTGTGAGCCCACTGTTGGGTAGGGACTGTCTCTAGATGTTGCCAATTTGTACTTCCCAAGCGCTTAGTCCAGTGCTCTGCACAGAGTAAGCGCTCAATAAATACGATTGATGATGATGATGATGGTTTTGTTCTCTGTCTCCCCCTTTTAGACTGTGAGCCCACTGTTGGGTAGGGACTGTCTCTAGATGTTGCCAATTTGTACTTCCCAAGCGCTTAGTACAGTGCTCTGCACAGAGTAAGCGCTCAATAAATACGATTGATGATGATGACAAAAGGGGGAGACAAAGAACAAAACCACACTAACAAAATAAAATAAATAGATATGTACAAGTAAAATAAATAGAGTAATAAATACGTACAAACATATATACAGGGGCTGTGGGGAAGGGAAGGAGGTAAGATGGGGGGGACAAGAAGGAAGGGGCTGAGTGTGGGAAGGCCTCCTGGAGGAGGTGAGCTCTCAGGAGGGCCTTGAAGGGAGGAAGAGAGTGAGCTTGGCGGATCAATCAATCGTATTTATTGAGAGCTTACTGTGTGCAGGGCACTGGACTAAGCGCTTGGGAAGTCCAAGTTGGCAACATACAGAGACAGTCCCTACCCGACAGCGGGCTCACAGTCTAAAAGGGGGAGACAAAGAACAGAACCATACTAACAAAATAAAATAAATAGATACGTACAAGTAAAATACAGTAATAAATATGTACAAACATATATACAGGTGCTGTGGGGAAGGGAAGGAGGTAAGATGGGGGGGGGACAAGAAGGAAGGGGCTGAGTGTGGGAAGGCCTCCTGGAGGAGGTGAGCTCTCAGGAGGCCCTTGAACGGAGGAAGAGAGCTAGCTTACAGAGAGCTTACAGTCAAGACAGGGAGACAGACATTAATTTAAATAAATACATTACAGATATGGACATAAGTGCCGGGGGACTGGTGGGGGTGAATAAAGGGAGCAAGTCTGGGCGATGCAGAAGGGAGTGGGAGAAGAGGACAGGAGGGTTAATCAATCAATCAATCAATCGTATTTATTGAGCGCTTACTAAGCACTGGACTAAGCGCTTGGGAAGTCCAAGGTGGCAACATAGAGAGACGGTCCCTACCCAACAGTGGGCTCACAGTCTAAAAGATTTCTACCCTATTTATTTTATTTTGTTGGTATGTTTGGTTCTGTTCTCTGTCTCCCCCTTTTAGACTGGGAGCCCACTGTTGGGTAGGGACTGTCTCTATGTGTTGCCAATTTGTACTTCCCAAGCGCTTAGTACAGTGCTCTGCACATAGTAAGCGCTCAATAAATACGATTGATTGACTGATAAAAGGGGGAGACAGAGAACAAAACCAAACATACTAACAAACAAAATAAACAGAATAGACATGTACAAGTAAAATAAACAGAGTAGTAAATATGTACAAACATATATACAGGGGCTGTGGGGAAGGGAAGGAGGTAAGATGGGGGGGATGGAGAGGGGGACGAGGGGCTGAGTGTGGGAAGGCCTCCTGGAGGAGGTGAGCTCTCAGGAGGGCCTTGAAGGGAGGAAGAGAGGGAGCTTGGCGGGTGGGCAGAGGCCATTCCAGGCCCGGCCGACGCTTCGTCACGACGGGGACCGGGGCGAGAAGGCCGGTCCCAAGCCGCCGCCATGGCCGCCCGCGCGGGGCCTTACCTGTCTCGGCCTGCGGCTGAGGCAAGTCCTGCTCGGCGGCGGCGGGGACGGTCTCCGTGGCTTCGCCGGGCATTTCTGGGGGCGGGAGGGGGGGGGGGGGGTGAGCCGGGAAGGCCCGAGCCGCCGCCGCCGCCGCCACCCTCCCCAACCCCGTCACCTCGACGACCCCATTTTGAGCCGGTTCCCGCCGGACGGACCCCCGGGGGCCCCCGCCCGCCCCCGCCGCGGGACCCGGACGCCGGGGGCCCCCGGGGGCGGCGGATGGCGGCGGATGGAGGCGGATGGCGGAGCCAAGGCACCTACCGGACGGGGAGCGCGGGCCCAAGATGGCGGCGGAAAGAGAGAGAGAGAAGGGGGGGGAGAGAAAGGAGCCGGCGGAGGAACTACGTCCGGGTCGCCCGGCCGGAAGTGGGCCGCGGCCCCTCCTGAGGGAAAGGCCCATTCCCTGAGGCGATCAGGATCGTAACGATAATATGATGTTAATGATAACATAATAATATCATCATCATCGATCGTATTTATTGAGCAATTACTATGTGCAGAGCACTGTACTAAGCGCTTGGGAAGTCCAAGTTGGCAACATACAGAGACAGTCCCTACCCAACAGTGGGCTCAATCAATCAATCGTATTTATTGAGCGCTTACTATGTGCAGAGCACTGGACTAAGCGCTTGGGAAGTACAAATTGGCAACACATAGAGACAGTCCCTACCCAACAGTGGGCTCACAGTCTAAAAGGGGGAGACAGAGAACAGAACCAAACATACCAACAAGATAAAATAAATAGGATAGAAATGTACAAGTAAAATAAATAAATAAATAGAGTAATAAATATGTACAACCATATATACATATATACAGGTGCTGTGGGGAGGGGAAGGAGGTAAGATGGGGGGATGGAGAGGGGGACGAGGGGGGGAGGAATGAAGAGGCTCAGTCTGGGAAGGCCTCCTGGAGGAGGTGAGCTCTCAGCAGGGCCTTGAAGGGAGGAAGAGAGCGAGCTTGGCGGATGGGCAGAGGGAGGGCATTCCGGGCCCGGGGGAGGACGTGGGCCGGGGGTCGACGGCGGGACAGGCGAGAACGAGGTACGGTGAGGAGATTAGCGGTGGAGGAGCGGAGGGTGCGGGCTGGGCAGTAGAAGGAGAGAAGGGAGGTGAGGTAGGAGGGGGCGAGGTGATGGACAGCCTTGAAGCCCAGGGTGAGGAGTTTCTGCCTGATGCGCAGATTGATTGGTAGCCACTGGAGATTTTTGAGGAGGGGAGTGATATGCCCAGAGCGTTTCTGGACAAAGACAATCCGGGCAGCGGCATGAAGTATGGATTGAAGTGGAGAGAGACACGAGGATGGGAGATCAGAGAGAAGGCTGGTGCAGTAGTCCAGACGGGATAGGATGAGAGCTTGAATGAGCAGGGTAGCGGTTTGGATGGAGAGGAAAGGGCGGATCTTGGCAATGTTGCGGAGCTGAGACCGGCAGGTTTTGGTGACGTTTTGGACGTGAGGGGTGAATGAGAGAGCGGAATCGAGGATGACACCAAGTTTGCGGGCTTGTGAGACGGGAAGGATGGTAGTGCCGTCAACAGAGATGGGAAAGTCAGGGAGAGGACAAGGTTTGGGAGGGAAGACAAGGAGCTCAGTCTTCGACATGTTGAGCTTTAGGTGGCGGGCGGACATCCAGATGGAGATGTCCTGAAGGCAGGAGGAGATGCGAGCCTGGAGGGAGGGGGAGAGAGCAGGGGCAGAGATGGAGATCTGGGTGTCATCAGCATAGAGATGATAGTTGAAGCCGTGGGAGCGAATGAGGTCACCAAGGGAGTGAGTGTAGATTGAGAACAGAAGGGGACCAAGCACTGAACCTTGGGGAACCCCCACAGTGAGAGGATGGGAGGGGGAGGAGGAGCCTGCAAAAGAGACTGAGAAAGAACGACCGGAGAGATAAGAGGAGAACCAGGAGAGGACGGAGTCTGCGAAGCCAAGGTCGGATAGCGTGTTGAGGAGAAGGGGGTGGTCCACAGTGTCAAAGGCAGCTGAGAGGTCGAGGAGGATTAGGACAGAGTATGGGCCGTTGGATTTGGCAAGCAGGAGGTCATTGGTGACCTTTGAGAGGGCAGTTTCCGTGGAATGTAGGGGACGGAAGCCAGACTGGAGGGGGTCGAGGAGAGAGTTGTTGTTGAGGAATTCTAGGCAGCGAGTGTAGACAACTCGTTCAAGGAGTTTGGAAAGGAATGGTAGGAGGGATATGGGACGATAACTAGAAGGTGAGGTGGGGTCAAGAGAGGGTTTTTTTAGGATGGGAGAGACATGGGCATGTTTGAAGGCAGAGGGGAAGGAACCAGTAGAGAGTGAGTGGTTGAAGATGGAAGTTAAGGAGGGGAGAAGGGATGGAGCGAGAGATTTAATGAGATGAGAGGGAATGGGGTCAGAAGCACAGGTGGCCGGAGTAGCACTTGAGAGGAGGGAGGAGAGCTCCTCTGAGGACACTGCTGGGAAGGATGGGAGAGTAGCAGAGAGTGTCCAGGAACCTCTGATCCCACCCAGCCTTGTGCTTCCCAAGCCAGCGGCTGAGGCTATGGACTCTGAGTCGTGAGGAGCCTGGAATTCTTCTCCTATCACAGCATCCTACTGACCTCTGTGGTCTTTATGCTATGGAATGTTTTGGTTTCATCTCACCTTATTTATTTATTTATTTTACTTGTACATATCTATTCTATTTATTTTGTTAGTATGTTTGGTTTTGTTCTCTGTCTCCCCCTTCTAGACTGTGAGCCCACTGTTGGGTAGGGACTGTCTCTATATGTTGCCAACTTGTACTTCCCAAGTGCTTAGTACAGTGCTCTGCACACACAGTAAGTGCTCAATAGATACGATTGATGATGATCTCACCTTGTGTCACCAATCCCCCTCCCCCCTTTTTTTTAATTTTTGGATTCTAGGCTACCAGGGGACAGGGACTACATCTAATTCCCATCTGCAGATTCTTTCCCAGTGCTTAGAACAGTGCATTATAAACACCATTACTACCATCAATCAGTGGTATTTATTGAGCACTTACTATGTGCAGGGCACTGTATTAAGAGCTTGGGAGTACAATTCAACTGTTAGGAGACACATTCCTTGCCCACAGCGAGCTTGCAGTCTAGGGTCTACTACTACTACTACTACTAGGGCAAGGTGTCTGCCCTCAGGGAGCTTGCAGTAGGTGAACAAGCCATACAATTGACCAATTGGAGGGAAAAGAGGATCGGAAGAGGGCCAAGTGAATATCTAACTGCGTGAATCAGCACGCTCACAAGTGCTGGAGTTGTGGATGCCTCTTGCTGGCCTTCGTACTTAAAGAACACTCCACTGATGGGGAAAGTGGCCCCTCTCCCATGCCGGTGGAACTCAACGGGCTGACCCAGAAGCCGTGGTTCGACCAGCGTGCGCACGAAAAGGCAGCCATCCTCCTCCACCTCATCAGCACCAGTAGTGTTTATCAGAGTCATACAACACCTGTTTGGTGCTGGATTTGGGAAAGTATTGTACTTTCCCAAGTGCTTAGTACAGTGCTCTGCACATAGCAACCACTCAATAAATGATTGAATGAATATCAACTTCCATTAGAGAAGGAGCTGCTGATAACCAGAGGACATATCCCTTCTTTGTACTTCCCAAGTGTATTGTGTACTTCATATAGTGGACACCCACCACATATTAATCCTAACATCAAAGATATTTATTGAATGCTTACTAAGTGCAGAGCACTGTACTAAGCACTTGGGAGACTATGGTCCCTGCCCACAGGGAGCTTAGTCTAGCTGGGGAGACATTCAAATTAATTATGACTACACACATATGTGCTGTGGGGATGAGGGTGAGGTGAATATCTAGTGCTTGAAAGGTACAGATCCAAGTGAGAAGGCAATGTAGAAGGGAGGGGGAGTGGGACAGATGAAGGCTTCGTCGGGTAAGCCCTCTGTAAAGCACTGTACACTACACACCTGGGAGACTGCAATAGCTGAAGATGGGTACCCTGCCTTTTGGGAGTTGACCCTCTAATGGGGTGGACAGGCGGGAACTATTGGCAAATGGTGGGAGCAGAATATACTATGAAGCAGTACAAGTGTATCAGGTTGATAACAGCTAAACAAGTCTTGAATATGCCAATGACGATATACGTTGACAAGACCTGAAAATAGGAATGAAATATGTGAGTGTTAAAGGGAGGGGTTAATATGACTCGGGTGGTAAGAGTTAATTGGGCAAGCCTTCCTGGAGGGGGTGAATTTCAGGAGCACTATGCAGACCACCGCTCTCCCAGCTTCAAAATAGTCTTTCCTGACTATTCTCATCTCGCCATCTCATTTTCTCTTCCCTCTGCACCACCCTCCCACCTCCCTAACTCCCACCGATACGCCATGGGAATCAGTGTGGCTTACTGGAAAGAACTCGGGGCTGGGAGTTAAGGGACCTAAATAATAATAATGATGGCATTTGTTAAGTGCTTACTATGTGCAAAGCACTGTTCTAAGCGCTGGGCCCAAGCTCTACTCCATGCCTGTTGTATGGCCCTGGGTGAGTCATTTTGCTTCTGTGCTTCAGTTTCCTCATCTGCAAAATGGGGATTCGATAGCTGTTCCCCCTCCTACTCGGACTGTGGCGTCCAACCTGGTTATCTTATCTACCCCAGTGCTTGGCACACAGTAAGAGCTCAATAAATTATCATCGATTGATATGTCCCCTGCTAGACAGTAAGTTCCTTGCAGGTAGAGATCGTGTCTACTATCTCTATTGTCCTCTCCCCAGTGCTCAGTACAGTGCTCTGCCTAGAGTTGGTGCTCTGCCAGTATGACTGATGGCTGGCTGTGCCCTGCAGCCACGAGGCCCTGGGTGGGCACTCTTGGCTCTAACCTGACTCCGTCTACCGGTGGGAAGACACCTTAAAGCCTATCTGTTGCCAACTTGGACTTTCCAAGCGCTTAGTCCAGTGCTCTGCACACAGTAAGCGCTCAATAGATACGACTGAATGAATGAAGTAGAGAAGCAGCGTGGCTCAGTGGAAACAGCCCGGGCTCTGGAGTCAGAGGTCACGGGTGGTTCAAACCCCGGCTCCACCAATTGTCAGCTGGATGACTTTGGGCAAGTCACTTCACTTCTCTGGGCCTCAGTTACCTCATCTGCAAAATGGGGATGAAGACTGTGAGCCCCGCCGAGGGACAACCTGATCGCCTTGTAGCCTCCCCAGCGCTTAGAACAGTGCTTTGCACATGGTAAGCGCTTAATAAATGCCATCATTATTATTATTTTGGGGGAAGCCAAACCAGCCACGAGGTTTCCAGGCCCCTGATGGGCCATCTGTCGGATGGCAAGTGAGAGGGAGCTCCCCCGGCTCTGGGGTCTTGGGGGCCGAGACCCGGCGTCTGGTCTGCCGGTGGGAAGGCGGCTTGGAGCCTCGTGGGGGAAGCCAAATCGTTCACGAGATCTCCAGGGCCCACACCCCCACCATCAGTGGGGCACACCGCCCCTGCCCCATGGGGCTGGGCCCCGGGGGTCGGGGGAGGCTGCCATCTGTACAACAGGTGCCCCTACCCTTGTCCCCACCCTCCCAACCGGGGTAACTGCAGGCTCAGCAGTGACTCTTGGTGAAGGCAAGAGGGTTTAGGAAGCCACGCGGGGTGAGGCAGGGAGGGCCTGGCCTGTCTCAGCCTCAGGGGGCTGAATGGTCCGGGGAGGAAGCATGGATGCAGACGAGGAGCCCAGACGGCAAAGCACGGCGGCTTTTAATAGTTCTGTCCACACGAACGGTGCCAATGGGTGCAGGCCCTGGGTGGGACCCCAACGAAGGGTCCTGGAAGGCAGCCCGGCGGTTGGGGGATGAGGGGAACGGGGACGGACGGCGGCGGCGCCCGGGACCTCGATGGTCCCGAGGCATCTGTGGTCGGAGGGGGTCCGGCCCGGCTGCCGTGCGGTCCCAGGAGCTACGCCTGCCATGGCCGCGGCCGCGGGGACACCGTCGCCTTCAGAAGTCTCTCTGAGCATCTAGAATTAAGCGAGAAACCGCAGGCTCCCCTGGACCGCCTCCCGCTTCCCCCATCCCCTCAGATCATCGCCCCGGGGTCTGGCCGTGGAAGGGATTCTGTGCCGGATGCAGCCCGCCCCTCCTCAGTCCCCCCGCTCCACTCTCACCGCTCCTCTGGAGAAGCTCGCCCTTGTGGGCCCGGTCCAGCCCATCGAGAAAACGCTCAAACACCTGCACGTAGGGGCCCAGGCTGGTTTTCTTGTAGTCTGTGGGTGCAGAGTCAACTGGGCAGTGAGAAGGCTCAGGGACTTCATTCATTCATTCATTCAATCAATCGTATTTATTGAGCGCTTACTGTGTGCAGAGCACTGGACTAAGCACTTGGGAAGTCCAAGTTGGCAACATATAGAGACAGTCCCTACCCAACAGTGGGCTCACAGTCTCAAAGGGGGAGACAGAGAACAAAACCAAACATACTAACAAAATAAAATAAACAGAATAGATATGTACAAGTAAAATAAATAGAGTAATAAATGTGTACAAACATATATACGTATATACAGGTGCTGTGGGGAAGGGAAGGAGGTAAGATGGAGGGATGGAGGGGGGACGAGGGGGAGAGGAAGGAAGGGGCTCATTCAATTGATCGGATTTACTGAGCGCTTACTGTGGGCAGAGCACTGTACTAAGCGCTTGAAATGTATAATACAGTAATAAAGAGAGATAATCCCTGCACCCAACAAGCTCCCAGGCTAGTGGAGGAGAGACAGACGTCGATACAAGTAAACAGGCATCAATATAATAAAATTCGAAATATTTACATAAGTACTGAGGTGGTTTAGCCAGGGCTGACTAGACTGTGAGCCCGCTGTTGGGTAGGGACTGTCTCTATGTGTTGCCGACTTGTACTTCCCAAGCGCTTAGTCCAGTGCTCTGCACACGGTAAGCGCTCAATAAGTACGATTGATTGATTGATCGACCCAGCTCGTGGTCGGAACTGGGAAGAAGAGCCGGGGGCAGGGGGGGAAGAGGGAGAGGTCTCAGAGCTGGAGGAAATGGAGAGGGGGCACCGGGGCGGCCCACCCAGATGGCCCCTTCCTTACCTCGGGCTCGACGCCTGGAGCTGACCTCCGGTTCGTCCCCCGCCGCCGCCGCCTCCTCCTCCCCTTCGATGGAATCCAGCTCTTGGCAGAGACTACTGCGACGCCCCGGGAAAAGGGCGGGAGGGTCAGTCTGGGGTCATGGCTTTTAGACTGTGAGCCCACTCTTTTAGACTGTCAGCCCACTGTTGGGTGGGGACTGTCTCTCTATGTTGCCAACTTGGACTTCCCAAGCGCTTCGTCCAGTGCTCTGCACACAGTAAGCGCTCAATAAATACGATTGATGATGATGATGATGGCTGAATCAGCTCCCTGGGCGGGGCGGGGGAAGCTACCAGGGGCTGGGGTACGGCCCCGACTTGGGAGACGTATAGGCTGGATGGGGAAGGGGACGTGCGGGGGGCTGAAGCTGAGCAGGAAGGTGGCAGAGGTTGGGTGGGGGCATGAGGAGAGAGAGGAAGCTGTCCAGAAAGGGGCCTGAAGCTACTGAGAATAACAAAAACTGTGGTACTTAAGTGCTTACTATGTGCCAAGCACTGTTATAAGCACTGGGGTAGATACTAATAATAATGGCATTTATTCAATCGTATTTATTGAGCGCTTGCTGTGTGCAGAGCACTGTACTGAGCACTTGGGAAGTACAAGTTTTTGGGTGTTTTTTTTGGCATTTATTAAGCGCTTACTATGTGCAAAGCACTGTTCTAAGCGCTGGGGAGGTTACAAGGTGATCAGGTTGTCCCATGTGGGGCTCACAGTCTTAATCCCCATTTTACAGATGAGGGAACTGAGGCACAGAGAAGTTAAGTGACTTGCCCAAAGTCACAGAGCTGACAATTGGCGGAGCCGGGGTTTGAACCCGTGACCTCTGACTCCAAAGCCCGGGCTCTTTTCCACTGAGCCACGCTGCTTCTCAAGTTGGCAACATATAGAGACAGTCCCTACCCAACAGTGGGCTCACAGTCTAGAAGACTGTAACTTATTTATTAAGCGCTTACTATGTGCAAAGTACTGTTCTAAGCGCTGGGGAGGTTACAAGGTGATCAGGTTGTCCCACGGTGGGGCTCACAGTCTTAATCCCAATTTTAAGTTAAACTGACTTACCCCCACCCCCTCGTCCCCCTCTCCATCCCCATCTTACCTCCTTCCCTTCCCCACAGCACCTGTATATATGTATATATGTTTGTACATATTTATTACTCTATTTATTTATTTTACTTGTACATATCTATCCTATTTATTTTATTTTGTTAGTATGTTTGGTTTTGTTCTCTGCCTCCCCCTTTTTAGACTGTGAGCCCACTGCTGGGTAGGGACTGTCTCTATATGTTGCCAACTTGTACTTCCCAAGCGCTTAGTACAGTGCTCTGCACACAGTAAGCGCTCAATAAATACGATTGATTGATCACCCAAAGTAACACAGCAGGGTAGACACAACATCATCAGGTTGGACACAGTCCCTGTCCCAGTTGGGGTTCACACTCTTAATCTCCATTTTACAGATGAGGTGAACTGACTTGCCCAAGGTCACACAGCAGACGTGTGGCGGAGCCGGAATTAGAACCCAAGTCCTTTTGACTCCCATGCTCTATCCACTAGACCACACTACTTCCAAGAGACAGGGGGCTTGTCTGGGATTTGAACCCGGGACCTTTCACACCCAAAGCAAGAATCACACCCCTAGACCAACAAGCCGCTGGCACTGTTGGGTAGGGACCGTCTCTCTAGGTTGCCAACTTGGACTTCCCAAGCGCTTAGTCCAGTGCCCTGCAATCAATCAATCAATCAATCGTATTTATTGAGCGTTTACTGTGTGCAGAGCACTGTACTAAGCGCTTGGGAAGTCCAAGTTGGCAACATATAGAGACAGTCCCTACCCAACAGTGGGCTCACAGTCTAAGAGGGGAGACAGAACAAAACCAAATATACTAACAAAATAAATAGAATAGATATGTTCGGGGGGTCGCGTAACTAACTGCACACAGTAAGCGCTCAATAAATACGATTGATTGATTGATTGATTGAGAAGCAGGGCAAAGGCTAAGCGGGGGAGGGAAAGTGGGGCGGCGGAGGCGCACCTGATGGTGGGGACGGCCCAGGGGTCAAACTGATCCACAGCCTGTAGGTCAATGGGGACAGAAATTCGCCCTGGGGAGAGGGGTGAGAAGGGGGACAGGGGCGTGAGGGTCTGGACCCCCTCACCCCTCACCCCCCGAACTCTAACGGCGGTGGCGGTACCGGTCTTGGGGTGGACGCTGAACGGGCTCTTGAGCAGGTGGCCGAGGCTCTTGCTGACGTTGGCATCCAGGCGGGGGAAGCACAGCTGCAGCATCACCTCCCAATCCGACCATAAACCCGACCGGGCGGCCTTCGGGGTGCTCTGGAGGTGGAAGGGGTGACGCAAACACGTCAGCCACCCCCCGTCCCCTCCCCGTCCTCCCTGCGGTGCCCCGGCCCCCCCCCACCTACCCGCTGTTGCTCCAGCACCTTCTTCAGGTGGTGCCAGCGCTGCCGGGAGCCGGGAAGCTTGGGCAAGTCGCAGGACAGGGTCTCGCGCAGCGGTGCGGAAGCTAAGGAGCGCTGACACGGGGGCGAGAGCATCCGCGACCCCCCCCAGCCCCAAACCAACCCGCCCGCTGCCACCTCCGACCCACGGGGCGAAGGATATTTTCCGGTACGAGGGCGATGACCTTGTCCAAGCGCTCCTTGCTGGCCAGGAAATCCTGACCGTCCACGGCATAGTCTTCAAAGTAGTCTTCCACCAAGCTTACCGACCTCCTGCAGTCACAAAGCGTTGGGGCGGGGGGACATGGTCAGCTGGGGACAGACACAGGGGTTGAGACAGAGGGGCCACGGTGTTTCCCAGCCGACGCGACACATATAGAGACGGTCCCTACCCAACAGCAGGCTCACAGTCTAGAAGGGCTCACAGTCTAGAAGGACATGAGGAAACCGAGGCACAGAGAGTGAAGTGATTTGCCCACGGTCCCACAGCAGACAAACGGCGGAGGTGGCAAGTCACTTCACTTCTCTGTGCCTGTTACCTCACCTATAAAATGGGGATTGCGACTGTGAGCCCCCCCGTGGGACAACCTGATCTCCTTGTAACCTCCCCAGCGCTTAGAACAGTGCTTTGCACATAGTAAGTGCTTAATAAATGCCATTATCACCATCATCACCCCATCCCCCCAGCCGACACCCCACGTACCTGACGAACGAGTGAACCCTCTCCCCGAGGTGGACTTTCTTCACCGTCTCTCGGCCGCCCTGCAACATCAGCCCCCCCCGTAACCACATCCCCACCTCGGCCGACGACCCCGTGCCCTTCCTCCCGACCCCGTCCCCCCAAACCGTGCCGCCCCACCCTGGCTCAACGGTCCAGTCCTTGGGGCTCCCGGTTCAGAGACGGGGGACGCGGGATCGGCGGGGAAGAGCACAGGGACAGAGGGGATGGGAGGGCTGGGGAAGCCGGGTGGCAGAGGGCTCACCTTGACGAGGCTCAGGTACTCGACGATGCCCGAACGCACGGCCGGAGACAGCTTCCTGGCCGAAGCGTCACAGACCCAGCAGTGGACGCCTCTCCTGCCCGAGTAAACCCACAGGCGATGCTGGAACCCAAAGTCCTCTGCGGGGGTGCGGAGATGGGGAGCGGCCGTCAGAGACCTCAACTCCACCCTGGTGCCCCACCTCACTGCCCCCGGTCACGGAAGCCCGACTCCATCGGGGGCAAGGGGTGACAGGGAGCGGGGACCCCCAACGCTCACCCCTCAGGGCCCGGTCCAGGATGTGGATGGCCATGGTCATGAGAGTCCAGCACTTGGGACAGATCTCTGCAGAGCTGGAATGGAATTAACTTCTAACTCCTCCCTGCCCCTCCGGCCCACCACGGCTTCCTCGGCAACCCCTCCCGCAGCTGCTGCACCCACCCCGTCACACCTGCAACACAGCCTGACGTCGTCGTAGTCTGTCATGTCAATGTCAAACACGAGCTCTTTCTCCTGGGCCTGGAAAGCCCCCGGCTTCACAGTGTTGTGCTGACTGGGCTGGAGCCGGAGGGAGTCTGTGAGCGGCGGGCAGCCACCAGTCGGAGACCGCCGGCCGCTCGCTGGACCCTTCCCACGCCCACCTCCCTCGCCCAAGCCCCGAGGGCAGCCGCCGGGGTTGGGGGGGTGCACTGTGTGAGTGGCCGGAGGAAACCAGTCACCCCGTCCACCCTATTGTGACCTCCGGGCCCGTCCCACAGTGCCCAGCCCCCACTGGACCCCCGGCCCCCGCCAGCGTCTCACCCTGTGCGAGTAGACGGCTCCGACGTCGATCTTGTAGGGACTCAGCTTCTGCATCTCCTTCTCCAGCTCGGCCTGCGTGCCGAACGACTGGTAGCGGATGTACACGTCGTCCTTGAGCGTGAAGGAGAACTCCCGGTGCTGGAAGTACCGCTTCTCCACTGCATGACAGCCCGGCGACCGAGCGCTCAATCCCTCGCGGAGGCCGAGCGGCCCAACCTCGTGGAGGCCGAGCCCCTCAACCCCGTGGAGACTGAGCAGCTGAGCCCGTGGAGGCCGAGTGCTCAATCATTTACTTGTGGGCAGGGAACGGGTGTACCAACTCTGTTATACTCTACTGAGAGCTCGTCTCCTCCAGGAGGCCTTCCCAGACTGAGCCCTTCCTTCCACTCCCCCTCGTCCCCCTCTCCACCCCCCGCATCTTACCTCCTCCCCTTCCCCACAGCACCTGTATATATGTTTGTACATATTTATTTACTCTATTTATTTATTTTACTTGTACCTATCTATTCTATTTATTTTATTTTGTTAGTATGTTTGGTTTTGTTCTCTGTCTCCCCCTTCTAGACTGTGAGCCCACTGTTGGGTAGGGACTGTCTCTATATGTTGCCAACTTGCACTTCCCAAGCGCTTAGTCCAGTGCTCTGCACACAGTAAGCGCTCAATAAATACGATTGATTGATTGATTGATACTGTAGCCTCCCAAAACCTTAGTACACTGTTCTGCATGCAGTAAGAATTTAATAAGTAGTACTGACTGAACCAACATCAGCTGGGCCAGAATGGCATGCCAAGTAATTGGGAGAGTGCCCTAGTTAATTCATTCAATCTTATTTATTGAGCATTGTGTGCAGAGCACTGTACTAAGCGCTAATTACCACAAGGCCTGCCCACTGTACTGGTCAAGCCCCGGCCCCCCAAACCCTCCCAGCCGGTAGCCTAGGACCCCCAGGACCTACTCAATGGCTGCATTTCTTCATCCCCTCCACCCTCACAAGGTCAAGAGCTTGGTAGGAGTTTCCCTCCCCATCCCCCCTGCCTTACCTCCTTCCCCTCCCCACAGCACCTGTATATGTTTGTACGTATTTATTACTCTATTTATTTAATTCGTACATATTTATTCTATTTATTTTACTTTGTTAATATGTTTTGTTCTCCGTCTCCCCCTTCTAGACTGAGCCCGCTGTTGGGTAGGGACCGTCTCTATATGTTGCCAACTTGTACTTCCCGAGCGCTTAGTACAGTGCTCTGCACACAGTAAGCGCTCCATAAATACGACTGAATCAATGAATGGTAGGGCATGATTGCCAGCTTGCCCGGTAAGTCTGAGTGCCCCGGGCATGAGGTTGCAGGGGAAGGGGAGGGCCTGCACAGAGCTGTTGAATCGGAATAGGGGGGCATTTGGGGTGTCAACCAGATTAGGCATCCAGCTGAACACCAGACCCGCCTGGCTGGCATCCTTGATGCCAGGTGGCAAGGAAAAGAGGGGCACACCCTAACCCCCAGGTGATGATGATGACGGCATTTGTTAAGCACTTACTATGTGCAAAGCACTGTTCTAAGTGCTGGGGGGATACAAGGTGATCAGGTTGTCCCACGTGGGGCTCGCAGTCTTAATCCCCATTTTCCAGACGAGGTAACTGAGGCACAGAGCAGTGAAGTGACTTGCCCAAGGTCACACAGCAGACATGTGGCAGAGCCGGGATTCGAACCCATGATCTCTGACTCCAATGCCCGGGCTCTTTCCACTGAGCCACGCTGCTTCTGTTCAACCCAGCCTCAAGCCTGGCCCTATTCATTCATTCATTCGTATTTATTGAGCGCTTACTGTGTGCAGAGCACTGTACTAAGCGCTTGGGAAGTCAATCAATCAATCAATCGTATTTATGGAGCGCTTACGGTGTGCAGAGCACTGTACTGAGCGCTTGGGAAGTACAAGCTGGCAACATATAGAGACAGTCCCTACCCAACAGTGGGCTCACAGTCTAGAAGGGGGAGACAGAGAACAAAACCAAACATATTAACAAAATAAAATAAATAGAATAGATATGTACAAGTAAAATCAATCAATCAATCAATCATATTTATTGAGCACTTACTGTGTGCAGAGCACTGTACTAAGCGCTTGGGAAGTACAAGTTGGCAACATATAGAGACAGTCGCTACCCAACAGTGGGCTCACAGTCTAAAAGGGGGAGACAGAGAACAAAACCAAACATACTAACAAAATAAAATAAATAGGATAAATATGTACAAGTAAAATAAATAAATAAACAGAGTAACAGATATGTACAAACATATATACATATGTAAAATGGGGATGAAGACTGTGAGCCCCCCGTGGGACAACTTGATCACCTTGGAACCTCACCAGCGCTTAGAACAGTGCTTTGCACGTAGTAAACACTTAATAAATGCCATTATTATTATTATAGAGTAATAAATCCGTACAAACATATTTACAGGTGCCCTATTCATCATCATCATCATCATCAATCGTATTTATTGAGCGCTTACTATGTGCAGAGCACTGCACCAAGCGCTTGGGAAGTCCAAGCTGGCAACTTCTAGAGACAGTCCCTACCCAACCGTGGGCTCGCAGTCTAAAAGGGGGAGACACAGAACAAAACCAAACATACTAACAAAATGAAATAAATAGAATAGATAGGTACAAGTAAAATAAATAAATAAATAGAGTAACAAATATGTACAAACATATATACATATGTAAAATGGGGATGAAGACTGTGAGCCCCCCGTGGGACAACCTGATCACCTTGGAACCTCCCCAGCGCTTAGAACAGTGCATTGCACATAGTAAGCGCTTAATAAATGCCATTATTATTATTATTATTATTATTATTATAGAGTAACAAATCCGTACAAACATATCTACAGGTGCCCTATTCCTGCCCCAGCTCCCACCCCGCAGGCTCCAGCCTCCTCCTCATCAAACGTATTTATTGAGCGCTTACTGTGTGCAGAGCACTGGACTAAGAGCTTGGGAAGTCCAACTTGGCAACATCTAGAGACGGTCCCTACCCAACCGTGGGCTCACAGTCTGAAAGGGGGAGACGGAGAACAAAACCAAACATACTAACAGAATAAAATAAATAGGATAGATATGTACAAGTAAAATAAATAAATAAATAAATAGAGTAACAAATATGTACAAACATATATACATATGTAAAACGGGGATGAAGACTGTGAGCCCCCCGTACGTACAAGTAAAATAAATAAATAAATAAAGTAGCAAATACGTACAAACATATATACATATCATCATCATCATCAGTCGTATTTATTGAGCGCTTACTATGTGCAGAGCACTGGACTAAGCGCTTGGGAAGTCCAAGCTGGCAACATCCAGAGACAGTCCCTACCCAACAGTGGGCTCACAGTCTAGAAGGGGGAGACAGAGAACAAAACCAAACATACTAACAAAATAAAATAAATAGGATAGATATGTACAAGTAAAATAAATAAATAAATAGAGTAACAAATATGTACAAACATATATACATATGTAAAATGGGGATGAAGACTGTGAGCCCCCCGTATGTACAAGTAAAATAAATAAATAAAGTAACAAATATGTACAAACATATATACATCTGTAAAATGGGGATGAAGACTGTGAGCCCCCCGTGGGACAACCTGATCACCTTGGAACCCTTCCTTCCTCTCCCCCTCGTCCCCCACCCCATCCCCCCCATCTTACCTCCTTCCCTTCCCCACAGCACCTGGATATATGGATATCTGTTTGTACATATTCATTACTCTATTTATTGATTGATTTTACTTGTACATATCTATTCTATTTATTTTGTTAGTCTGTTGGGTTTTGTTCTCCGTCTCCCCCTTTTAGACTGTGAGCCCGCTGTTGGGTAGGGACTGTCTCTAGATGTTGCCAGCTTGTACCTCCCAAGCGCTTAGTCCATCATCATCAATCGTATTTATTGAGCGCTTACTCTGTGCAGAGCACTGGACTAAGCGCTTGGGAAGTCCAAATTGGCAACATCTAGAGACAGTCCCTACCCAACAGTGGGCTCACAGTCTAAAAAGTGGGCTCACAGTCTAAAAGTGCACATAGTGAGCGCTCAATAAATACGATTGATGATGATGATGATGACGGTGGAACCTCCCCAGCGCTTAGAACAGTGCTTTGCACGTAGTAAGCGCTTAATAAATGCCATTATTATCATTATTGTTATTGTTATAGAGTAATAAATCTGTACAAACATATCTACAGGTGCCCTGTTCCTGCCCCAGCTCCCACCCTGCAGGCTCCAGCCTCCTCCCCGGGGGACGGACCTCGGCCATAGCTGAGCCAGCGGTAATACTGGGAGAAGGGGAAGAGGCGTCGGTAATACACCCGGAGCAGCTCCGGTAGGGCCGCAGCATCAAACGGCTCCATCCTCCCCGGGCCACCAGGTCCATCTGGCGGGAAACTCCAAACGGGCGCCACCTGCGCATGCGCGCCCGAAACCCGCGCAGGCGCGAAAGGCCGGCGGGGGCCGCGAGGGGTTCTGGGAGTGGTAGTTCTCTCCCCGGCCCGGGGATTCTGGGAGTGGTAGTTCTCTCCCCGGCCCGGGGATTCTGGGAGTGGTAGTTCCCTCCGCGGCCCGGGGATTCTGGGAGTTGTAGTTCTCTCCTCGGCCCGGGGATTCTGGGAGTGGTAATAATAATAATGATGGCATTTGTTAAGCGCTTACTACGTGCAAAGCACTGTTCTAAGCGCTGGGGGGGATACACAGTGATTAGGTTGTAGTTCCCTCCCCGGCCCGGGGATTCTGGGAGTGGTAGTTCCCTCCCCGGACCGGGGATTCTGGGAGTGGTAGTTCCCTCCCCGGCCCGGGGATTCTGGGAGGGGTAGTTCTCTCCCAGGCCAGGGGATTCTGGGAGTGGTAGTTCCCTCCCCGGCCCGGGGATTCTGGGAGTGGTAGTTCCCCCCCGGCCCGGGGATTCTGGGAGTGGTAGTTCCCTCCCCGTCCCGGGGATTCTGGGAGGGGTAGTTCTGGGGATTCTGGGAGCGGTAGTTAAAATAAATAAAATATTTATTTTATTTTATTAGTATGTTTGGTTTTGTTGCCCCTCTCCCCCTCATCCCCTTCTCCTTCCCCACAGCACCTGTATATATGTATATATGTTTGTACATATTTATTACTCTATTTATTTATTTTACTTGTACATATCTATTCTACTTATTTTATTTTGTTAGTATGTTTGGTTTTGTTCTCTGTCTCCCCCTTTTAGACCTTGAGCCCACTGTTGGGCAGGGACTGTCTCTAGATGTTGCCAATTTGGACTTCCCAAGCGCTTAGTCCAGTGCTCTGCACACAGTAAGCGCTCAATAAATACGATTGATGATGATGATGATGGGGGGGATAAAAGGTGATCAGGTTGTAGTTCCCTCCCCCGCCCGGGGACTCTGGGAGTGGTAATAATAATAATGATGGCATTTGCTAAGCGCTTACTATGTGCAAAGCACTGTTCTAAGCGCTGGGGGGGATACAAGGTGATCAGGTTGTCCCGCATCAATCAATCAATCAATCAATCATATTTATTGAGCGCTTACTGTGTGCAGAGCACTGTACTAAGCACTTGGGAAGTCCAAGTTGGCAACATATAGAGACAGTCCCTACCCAACAGTGGGCTCACAGTCTAAAAGGACTAAGGTCTAAAAGTCTAAAAGCCCTCATGGGGCTCACAGGCTTCATCCCCATTTTACAGATGACTGAGCCCCTTCCTTCCTCTCCCCCTCGTCCCCCTCTCCACCCCCCTCATCTTACCTCCTTCCCTTCCCCACAGCACCTGTATGTATGTATATATGTTTGTACATATTTATTACGCTATTTATTTATTTTACTTGTACATATCTATTCTATTGATTTTATTTTGTTAGTATGTTTGGTTTTGTTCTCTGTCTCCCCCTTTTAGACTGTGAGCCCACTGTTGGGTAGGGACTGTCTCTAGATGTTGCCAACTTGGACTTCCCAAGTGCTTAGTACGGTGCTCTACACACAGTAAGTGCTCAATAAATACGATTGATTGATTGATTGATTGATCCCCATTTTACAGATGACTGAGCCCCTTCATTCCTCTCCCCCTCGTCCCCCTCTCCACCCCCCTCATCTTACCTCCTTCCCTTCCCCACAGCACCTGTATGTATGTATATATGTTTGTACATATTTATTACGCTATTTATTTATTTTACTTGTACATATCTATTCTATTGATTTTATTTTGTTAGTATGTTTGGTTTTGTTCTCTGTCTCCCCCTTTTAGACTGTGAGCCCACTGTTGGGTAGGGACTGTCTCTAGATGTTGCCAACTTGGACTTCCCAAGTGCTTAGTACGGTGCTCTACACACAGTAAGTGCTCAATAAATACGATTGATTGATTGATTGATTGATCCCCATTTTACAGATGACTGAGCCCCTTCATTCCTCTCCCCCTCGTCCCCCTCTCCATCCCCCTCATCTTACCTCCTTCCCTTCCCCACAGCACCTGTATGTATGTATATATGTTTGTACATATTTATTACGCTATATATTTATTTTACTTGTACATATCTATTCTATTGATTTTATTTTGTTAGTATGTTTGGTTTTGTTCTCTGTCTCCCCCTTTTAGACTGCAAGCCCGCTGTTGGGTAGGGACTGTCTCTATATGTTGCCAACTTGGACTTCCCAAGCGCTTAGTACAGTGCTCTGCACACAGTAAGCGCTCAATAAATACGATTGATTGATTAAAGTGACTTTTTTAATGGTATTTATTAAGCGCTTACTATGTGTAAAGCACTGTCCTAAGCACTGGGGAGGTTCCAAGGTGATCAGGTTGTCCCACATGGGGCTCACAGTCTTAATCCCCATTTTACAGATAACTGAGGCCCAGAGAAGTGAAGTGACTTGCCCAAAGTCACACAGCTGACAATTGGCGGAGCCGGGATTTGAACCCAAGACCTCTGACTCCAAAGCCCGTGCTCTTTCCACTGAGCCACGCTGCTTCTCAGCTCTCTTGGAGAAGTTGAAGCATTGGGATTTGGGCGAGCGTGGGGCCAGGCTGGGGAAGGAGAAAGTGCTGAAACTACTCGGGCTGCGGACGAGGAGGCACCTGAACCTGGAGATGATTTTTGGCCGTCTCCCTCATCAATCAATCAGTCGTATTTATTGAGCGCTTACTGTGTGCAGGGCACTGTACTAAGCACTTGGGAAGTCCAAGTTGGCAACATATAGAGACGGTCCCTACCTAACAGTGGGCTCACAGTCTAGAAGCGGGAGACAGAGAACAAAACAAAACATATTAACAAAATAAAATAAATAGAATAGATATGTACAAGTAAAATAAATAAATAGAGTAAATAAATACGTACTAACATATATACATATATACAGGTGCTGTGGGGAAGGGAATCAATCAATCAATCAATCGTATTTATTGAGTGCTTACTGTGTGCAGAGCACTGTACTAAGCGCTTGGGAAGTACAAGTTGGCAACATATAGAGACAGTCCCTACCCAACAGTGGGCTCACTCCCCCTGCCCTACCCCCCTCCCCGCCCCACAGCACTGCTGTATATATTGTACATATTTACTATTCTATTTATTAATGATATATATCTATAATTCTGTTTACTTATATAGATGCTATCGATGCCTGTCTACACCTGTCTACATGTTTTGTTTTGTCGTCTGTCTCCCCCTTCTAGACTGTGAGCCCGTTGTTGGGTAGGGACCGTCTCTAGTTGCCGACTTGTACTTCCCAAGCGCTTAGTACAGTGCTCTGCACACAGTAAGCGCTCAATAAATACGATTGAATGAATGCCTGTCTGCTTGTTTTGTTTGCCGGATACCTGCTATGTGCAGAGCGCTGTGCTGAGCACGTACTGTGTGCACAGAGCTGTCCTCGGTACGTACTATCAGCAGAGGGTTTTACCAGGTGCCTATTAAATAAAAATAATAATGGCATTTGTTAAGCGCTTACTATGTGCAAAGCACTGTTCTAAGTGCTGGGGGGGATACAAAGTGATCAAGTTGTCCCACGTGGGGCTCACTGTCTTAATCCTCATTTTACAGATGAGGTAACTGAGGCTCAGGGAAGTTAAGTGACTTGCCCAAGGCCACACAGCAGACAGGAGGCGGAGCTGGGATTCGAACCCATGACCTCTGACTCCAAAGCCCGTGCTCTTCTCCACTGAGCCACGCTGCTCCTCTATTGTGTGCAGAGCCCTGTACTGGGCACCTGCTGTACGCAGAGCACTGCACTATAATAAGAATAATAATGTTGGTATTTGTTAAGCGCTTACTATGTGCAAAGCACTGTTCTAAGCGCTGGGGAGGTTACAAGGTGATCAGGTTGTCCCACGGGGGGCTCACAGTCTTAATCCCCATTTTACAGATGAGGGAACTGAGGCCCAGAGAAGCGAAGTGACTTGCCCAAAGTCACACAGCTGACAATTGGCGGAGCCGGGATTTGAACCCATGACCTCTGACTCCAAAGCCCAGGCTCTTTCCATTGGGCCACGCTGCTTCTCTTGGGTCCAGAGTGCTGCCCTGGGCATTTCCTGGGTGCGGAGCACTATACCGGGCGCACCTGCTATGTGCAGAGAGCTATACCGGGGCTGGCGTGGGGACTGCAAGCCCGGTGTCGGCAGGGATTGTCTCTATTGCACTTTCCAAGCGCTTAGCACAGTGCTCCGCACACAGGAAGCGCTCAATAAAGACGACTGAATAAATGAATGAAGGGAGGGAGGGAGGGAGAAGGTTGGGCCGCAGCCTACGCTGAGTTTTTGCCGAGTCTCTGGGGCCGTTGGTGAAGGGGAAGCGCTCAGTAAATACGATTGATCAATCAATCAATCAATCGTATTTATTGAGCGCTTACTATGTGCAGAGCACTGTACTAAGTGCTTGGGAAGTACAAATTGGCAACACATAGAGACAGTCCCTACCCAACAGTCGGCTCACAGTCTAAAATGATTGATGATGATGATGATGATGATGACCAGGCCGCCGGGGTGGGCACGGGAGGGGAGGTGGGGAAGGGGGTCCCGGCCAAGCCGGGCCAGGCTGGGCAAGGCGGTGACAGCGAGCCCACCCTGTCCCTGGGTCACAGCACGCGAATAGAGGGAAACAGGAGGTGAAGAACTCGCTTTCTTTATAAGGGGAAAGGGTCCAGGGGGTGAGGGTGGGGGGGGGGGGGGTCCCACGGCTTAGGGCCTACTAGCCTCGCACCTGATCCCTCCCCGCCGCACGCGCTGGAGCCCCCGTCCCCAGACGGGCACAGCAGCCCCCCGCCCGGCCTCTGCCCGCTAACGGGCCCGTGCCGGGGGCACGCTGCTCAGGAAGCTTCTGAGCAGGAAGTCGCTCAGCGATGTGGGCAGATAGGACAGGGGCAGGTAGATGAACTGGGCGTCACGGCCGGGAGCGTAGCGGGTCCGAGGGTGGACGGCCGTCAGCGCGTGGGTCATGCAGCCGTACACCGGGGACAGGTCGGTCTTGGCCTCGGAAATCAGGCGCTCCAGGCCCCGGCAATCTGGGCAGAGGAAAGGAGGACTGACTTGGAGAAGGCGGGAGAGGGGTGTGGGACCCCTCTCTATCAATCAATCGTATTTATTGAGCACTTACTGTGTGCAGAGCACTGTACTAGGCACTGTCGCTGCTCTATGGTCTCCCTCCATTCCCTCCCCACCCCATAGTCCCTCTCCTGCCCCCAAACACCCCTTCCCTCCTTCTATTGCCCCTAGGCCCCTCCCGCCTCCCCCCTTCCCCTGGCTCGGGGCTCACAGCTGTCCAGGTAGACATCCCCATAGCTCTCCCTGGCCCCGGGGGGTGCGCGGCTCCAGGTGGCGGCCACCAAGGCCCGCATGTTTTCCGGCGCCAGGATTTGGGTCCGGAAGTTGCCCGGTTCGATGATGGCCACTTTGACGCCGAAGTGGAAAAGTTCACGCCTGAAACGGAGGAAACCAGAGGTGGAGCGGGAATCCTGGGCCAGAGCACGAGGACGGGCTCGCGCGTCTCTCAGGGGCGTCACGGAGGTCGCCGACGGGGCAGAGGCTGTGTTAGGGGAGCCCAGGGTGGGACTTTTAGACCGCGAGCCCACTGTTGGGTAGGGACTGTCTCTATATGTTGCCAACTTGTACTTCCCAAGCGCTCTGCACACGGTAAGCGCTCAATAAATACGATTGATGATGACTTGGGCAGCCGGATCAGAGCGGGGAACTTCAGGTGGAGCTGAGTGCCGGGGATGATCGTGCCAGCGCTTAGTACAGTACTTGGCAATTGGTAAGCCCTTAACAAGTACCGTTATTACTATTATAAATTGGAACCAGTCCCAACCGTGAACCTGGCCCCGGCCACGGGCCTCCCCCAGTAGGAGGTCGCAGGGGTTGGGATCTTAGGGAGGGAGGGCTTCGGGGAGCTGGGGGCGGGACAGGGATCTCACCGCAGGCTGTCCGAGAAGGCTTCCACCCCAAACTTGGAGATGCAGTAGCCGCCGCCAAAGACGGACAGGCGGCCCATGACGCTGGCCACGTTGACGATGCGGCCCCGGGCCCGCTTGACCAGGGGCAGCAGGGTGAGCGTCACGTCGATCAGCCCCAGGAGGTTGACGTCCAGCACCTTGGTGAAGTCTTCCTTGGTCAGCCACTCGTTGGGCACCATCGGAAAGGCGATGCCCGCATTGTTCACCAGGCCCCAGAGCCCTGCCACCGGGAGAACAGAACTCTCAGGATCATCAGGCCGGCCCTCAGGGACGACACGGTGCGGGGGAAGGCCTGGGGATCGGGGTTTCGGCCTGGGGATCGGGCTGGCCTGGGAGTGGAGTTGGACTGGGGTCAGGGTGCCCTGAAGATAGGGTTGACCTGTCTCGGGGGAAGGGTCGGCTGGGGCTCGGGTCTGCCTAGGGGAGGGGTCTGGGTGCCGGTCCTGCCAGCGTTGGCTGCTCTGTCTGCGCCATGTGAGCCGGGGGTGCCAGTGCACTTGGCCCCCCTTCTCCCCCGTTAGAGAAGCAGCGAGGCTTAGCGGATACAGCACAGGCCTTGGAGTCAGAAGGACCTGGGTTCTGATACTGGCTCTGCCACTTGTCTGCTGTGTGACCTTGGGTAAGTCACTTCACTTCTCTAGGCCATCTGTAAAATGGGGATTAAGACTGTGATCCCCATGTGAGACAGGGACTGTGTTCCTTCCTCTCCCCCTCATCCCCCTCTCCATCCCCCCCCATCTTACCTCCTTCCCTTCCCCACAGCACCTGTATATATGTATATATGTTTGTACATATTTATTACTCTATTTTACTTGTACATATCTATTCTATTTATTTTATTTTGTTAGTATGTTTGGTTTTGTTCTCTGTCTCCCCCTTTTAGAATGTGAGCCCACTGTTGGGTAGGGACTGTCTCTATATGTTGCCAACTTGTACTTCCCAAGCGCTTAGTCCAGTGCTCTGCACACACTAAGCGCTCAATAAATACGATTGATGATGATGATTGATGATGTTCAACCCGATTTGCTTGTATCTAACACAGCGCTTAGTATGATGCCCGGCCCATAGTAAGCGGTTAACAAATGCCACGGCTATTATCATTATTCACCCCCTCCTACCTCACCTCCCTTCTCCCCTTCTCCAGCCCAGTCCGCACACCCCACTCCTCTGCCGCCGCTAACCTCCTCACTGTGCCTCGTTCTCGCCTGTCCTGCCATCGACCCCCGGCCCACGTCCTACCTCCATCCTGGAATGCCCTCCCTCCACTCATCCACCAAACTAGCTCTCTTCCTCCCTTCAAAGCCCAACTGAGAGCTCACCTCCTCCAGGAGGCCTTCCCAGACTGAGCTGCCCCCTTTTTTCTCTCCTCCTCCTCCTCCCCTCCCCATCGCCCTCTCTCCCTCCCTCTGCCCTACCTCCTTCCCCTCCCCACAGCACTTGTGTATATATGTACATACTTATTACTCTATTTTATTAATGATGTGTATATAGCTACAATTCTATTTATTCTGATGGTATTGTCACCCGTCTACTTGTTTTGATTTGTTGTCTGTCTCCTCCTTCTAGACTGTGAGCCCATTATTGGACAGGGACTGTCTCTATATGTTGCCAATTTGTACTTCCCAAGCATTTAGTGCAGTGCTCTGCACACAGTAAGCGCTCAATAAATATGATTGAATGAATGAACGAATTATTATTATTTTTATTTCTATTCTCCCACAGTGCCTCCCGACACTCATCCTCACTAAGAAAACTTCCGTGCCCTGACTCTGCGTGGGCTAGGGAAGCTACGGAGCTCTGGGGGGCTGAAGCGGCTACAAGGTTCTGGGGGCGGACGCCTAGGCAGCTCGGCACCTCATCCTGACCGTGCATCATCCCAGAACCCACATCCTGACCACGAGCCCAGACCTGGACTCCAACCTCACCACGGACTCCTCAGGCCGAGTCCCCGAGGACCGAAAGGCCGAGTGAGGCCTTACCCCCACAGCCTCCTGCCCTTCCCCTCTCCCCTCTGCCCCGCACCCCGTCACCGGCGTGTGGGGACGGCACCGCACCTCGCTCGCCCACGGCCTCCCGGGCCCATTGGGCCGCCGCCCGGACGCTCTCGGGCCGGGTCACGTCCAGCAGCACCGTCTGCAGCCTCCCGGACGCCTTCCGCCGCAGCTGCTCGGCCCCTCGCTCCGTCAGGCAGGCGGCCAGCACCCGCAGCCCGCGCCGGTCCAGCTGGGTGGCCAGCTGATGGCCGAAGCCCGAGTCACAGCCCGTGATGAACACGAACCGGTCGTGCAGCTGCCCCACTGTCTGCCGCTCCCGCTGCCAGCGCCACAGCCACCACAGCAGGGCCGTCGCCCCCGCCACCACGTACGGCCACGACAACAGCCACATGGTCCCCGCAGCGCAGGCCCACCCTGTCGAGGAAGGGAACTGTTCAAGCCCTTCCTGTCCTGCCTCACCCGCCCAGCCCACCCCTGGCAGCTGCTGAGGCTCAGGGTGGACAGGGGCCGAGCCCTGATTCGCCCACCCCCACGTCACCCTGAAAAGGGTTAATCCTCTGCATCCACCCCATCCCCTGTTCTCCCACCTCCTCCAGTTGGGTTCGCTGCCCAAGCCGGCCCGGCCCGCTGCCCGAACTGGTTCCCCAAGGGTCAGGGATGGGCAGCGCTGCTGGATCTGTTCAGGGATTGGTGGTCGTACCACCTCTCCTTAAGAGCAGCCCGCTGAGCGGGGTGCCCCAGGTCGAGGCCCGACTCTTCAGGGCCCGAGGCTTTGGTGGGCCAGATTTAAGCCTCGATTTTCCTGTCTTGCCAGCTTCCTGATCCTTCTGGCCCCGCCTGAGGCCTGCAGGCCCCGGGACCATAGGCGGCCGTCCCCTGGCCCTCCCCTGCCCCTCCCCTGCCCTGCTCCAATCCAGTTGTCCTGTGAAGAGGCGGGCACTCCCCACCCCGCTGCCCAGGCCCCCCTCACATCCAGGGTCACCGCACCCCTCTATTCTATACCCCCCCAACCCACAGGTTCCCCCAGCCCCACAGCCTCACACCCCTACTCATTCATTTATTCATTCATTCAGTCGTATTTGTTGAGTGCTTACGGTGTGCAAAGCATTGTATTAAGCTCATGAGAGACACATTCCCAGCCCAAAACGAGCTCACAGCCTAGAGAGGGAGACAGACATTAATATAAATAAATATATACATATTATGTATGTGCTTATGGTAGTGTCTATGTATATATATATATGCACATATATACAGGAGAAACAGTAAAGTGAAGTGGATAGAGCACGGGCTGGGGAATCGGAAGGTTATGGGTTCTAATCCAGGCTCCTCCACTTGTCTGCAGCGTGACCCTGGGTAAGTCACTCTGCTTCTCTGTGCCTCAGTTACCTCATCTGTAAAATGGGGATTGAGACTGTGATGTATATATATACACACATATATACAGGAGAAACAGTAAAGTGAAGTGGATCGAGCACGCGCTGGGGAATCGGAAGGTTATGGGTTCTAATCCAGGCTCCTCCACTTGTCTGCAGCGTGACCCTGGGTAAGTCACTCTACTTCTCTGTGCCTCAATTACCTCATCTGTAAAATGGGGATTGAGACTGTGATGTATATATATACACACATATATAGGGGAGAAACAGTAAAGTGAAGTGGATAGAGCATGGGCTGGGGAATCAGAAGGTTATGGGTTCTAATCCAGGCTCCTCCACTTGTCTGCAGCGTGACCGGGGTAAGTCACTCTACTTCTCTGTGCCTCAGTTACCTCAGAGACTGTGAGTCCCACGTGGCACAGGAACCTGTAAAATGGGGATTGAGACTGTGAGTCCCATGTGGGACAGGAACTGGGTCCAACTCGATTTGCTTGTTTCCACCCCACTGCTTAGTATAGTGCCTGGCACATAGTACGCTTTTAAAAAATACCATCATAGGTGCTGTGGGGCTAGACGGGAGGATGAATGAATACAAGTCAGAGCAATGCAGGAGGAAGTGGGAGAATAATAATAATAATAATGTTGGTATTTGTTAAGCGCTTACTATGTGCCAAGCACTGTTCTAAGGCCCGTGGTGGAGGGGGGTGGCACTCAGGGAGGTAGGGGGCCCAGAAATGGAGGAGGTGGAGGGAGGGGGGAGTCTAGGGAGGGAGGAGATCTAGGGAGGAAGGGGGCTAGAGGGGAAGGGAGTTAGTGAGGTAGGGGGCCCAGGGAGGGAGGAGGCCCAGCGAGGGAAGGGGGGTGTCTAGGGAGGGAGGGGAGTCGAGGGAGGAAGGTGGTCCAGAATCAGGATCGGTGGAGAAACCGAAGGGAACCTGGTCGTCTTGGCCCTGGAGAGGTTGCTGGAATCACTCTGGGCCCTACAGAGACCAAATCACAGCATTGGGGGATGGAGACTGGGGAGCGCAGAGGCGGGGGTGGGCACAGAGCCGTCCTTCCTCTCGGTCATTGTCCCAACGGCCCCGTCTGACCCGCCGACAGGGTGGCAGTCACCTTGGGGCCGGAACCACCCCCAAAGCGGCCGGGCCACCTTTCCAGTTGGACTTTTGTCCGCCTCCCCACCCCCACCCTAACCGCCCTCAGGGGAGTGCCCTGGGCTGGGAAGGGCCCCGGGCCAGGGATCGATGGTGGGCTTGGAAACTGTCAATCCAGAGAGAGTAGACAGGGAGTGCGGCCTGAGTCTAACGACAGCAGCCAGAGGTGACCTGGGGGGTGAGAGGACAAAGGACTTGGGGTTGGAAAGCCTTCCTCCCCTCTCCCTCTTTCCCCTTCCTCCACAATCACTCCATCCAGCTCCCGGCTCGAGAAACCCCTTACCACTGTCTTTAAAACACTCCATCAGCTCGCCCCCTCCTATCTTATCTCCCTGCCTTCTTAACTCAATCAAGCACACCCACTTTCTCCTCTAACACCAACCTACTCCTTGTACCTAGACCTTTCCTATTTCGCTGTCCACTCCTCACCCACCTCCTGTCTCTGGCCTGGAACTCCCTCCCCCTTCACATCTGACAGACATTTATTCTCCCCATCTTCAAAACCTTATTAAAATCACATTTCTTCCAAGAGGCTTTATCCTGACTAAGCCCTCATTTCCCCTACTTCTTCTCCCTTCTGTGTCCCCCTTGCACTTGGATTTTGTACCCTTTAAGCACTTGATATTCACCCAACCCTAAGGCCCACATTACTTATATGCATATCAGCAATTTATTTTAATGACTGTCTCCCATCTAGACTGCAAGCTCCTTGTGAGCAAGGAATATGTTTACCAACTCTGCTACATTGTACTTTACTAAGTGTTTAGTACAGTGTTCTGTACTAGAGTACACCCCAACTCTGTCCTCCCACATCTTTCCCATCCCAGCAGATAGTGCCTCTATCTTCCCTGTTTCACAAGCGTGGGCCTGGGAACCAAAGGATCTGGGTTCTAATCCCAGCTCTACCACTTGTCTGCTGGGTGACTTTGGGCAAATGACTTAATTTCTCTGTGTCTCATCTGTAAAATGGGGTTACGGCTGTGAGCCCCTTGTGGGACATGGACTATGTCCAACCTGATTAACTCATAATAATAATAATAATAATAATGGTTTTTATTAAGTGCTTACTATGTGCCAAGCACTGTTCTAAGCTACTACGAGGTAATCAGGTTGTCCCACGTGGCGTTCACAGTCTTAATCCCCATTTTACAGATGAGGGAACTGAGGCACAGAGAAGTTAAATTACTTGCCCAAAGTCATACAGCTAACAAGTGGCGGAGCCGGGATTAGAACACATGACCTCTGACTCCCAAACCTGGGCTCTTTCCATTGAGCCACACTGCTTCTCCGAAGAAGAGAAGAAGAGAGGAGGCTACCCAAAGGCTCCGTTGGCACCTCACTGCCAGGGCTCCCCCGCCCCCACTGGGCACCCTCCCTCCCTCCCCCCAACCTGAGACCCCCATCCCCAGGGCTTTCAGTCGGTACCCCATCCCTGGGGCTCCCCCCGCCCTCCAAACCGGACACCCCTATCTGCATGTCATTTTTCCTTTCAATCGTATTTGTGGAATGCTTACTGTGTGCAGAGAATTGTACTAAGTGCTTGGGAGAGTACAGTATAACAATAAAAGGACACATTCCCTGCCCACAAGGAGCTCATTGTCTAGAGGGAGACAGACATTAATAGAAATAAAAAAATTATAGTTATGGCCATAAGTGCTGCGGAGCTTTGGGGATGCTGTAGTTCCCCTTGACCTCCAACCTGACACCCCAACCTGTAGTCTCCCCCGCCTCCCCAACCTAACACCCCCACCCTCAGTCTCCCCTGCTCCATAACCCAACATGCTCACCAGAAGTCTTCCCTACCCCTCAACCCAACACCCCCTCCCTCAGTCTCCCATCTTCCACAACCCAACACTTCAGCCTGCAGATTTCCCAGATACCTATCCCTCTCTCTGGTCTTCGCTTACACCTTGCCTTTCCCACCCCCATCCCAAGGGGAATGGCAGGGAGGGCACAGGGGATCCAGAGGGGTGAGAGGCAGGGAGGGCTCGGGGGATCCGGAGGGGAGAGCGGCAGTGAGGGGGCAGGCTGCCCCATGTGAGAAGAGATAGAAGCTGAGGCGTCCTCCTCCTTTTCCTCCTCCTTGCACATAGAGAAGAGCAGCATGGCACATAGAAAAGCAACGTGGCTCAGCGGAAAGAGTACGGGCTTGAGAGTCACAGGTCATGGGTTTGAATCCCGGCTCCGCCGCTTGTCAGCTGTGTGGCTTTGGGCAAGGCATTTCACTTCTCTGGACCTCGGTTCCCTCATCTGGAAAATGGGGATGAAGACTGTGAGCCCCACGTGGGACAACCTTGTTTACCTTGTATCCCCCAGTGCTTAGAACAGTACTTGGCACATAGTAAGTGCTTAACAAATACCAACATTATTATTATTATAGAGGCTGCCCAAGAAGGCTGCGGGGACCCTGCCACCCCAGAAGGACCCCACTCCCCTTCCTTTGCACTGGGGCAGAGAGGGCCCAGCCAGCAGGAAACGGGGTTCAGGCCCCTTCCAAGCACTGGCGGGCTGGCGGAGGAAGTGGGGGGGACTGAGGAGGGGAACGAGATATGAAGTGGTGTCGGCGGGTGGGGGCCGGTTCAGGTGACTGGACCAGCGGGCTGTGAGGTCAGAGGCCAGAGATTGGGCTCCTGGATGCCCGGCTGATCCGGTGGGGACCCCCAGGCTGGTCAGCCCATCCCATCTGCAGCCCCTTAGCCTGCAACCTGGCGGGGTTGAACTCCTGTTTCCTCCTCCCAGTTCGGGGAGGAGCTGGAGGAAGCCGGGGGAAGCCAGAGGGGAAAGAAACTGGGTGGGCTTGGGGCCACGGATCAGCAGGGGGAATCAGATCCTGAGCCCATGGGGTGGCAGGGACTGTGGGAAAAAGGAATCCCCTGAGCCCTGGGCCAAGAGGCCTAGTGAGGGAGGTATCCCGGGGTGGGCGGGACCGGGGAAGGAATTTGGGGGGGGGGGGGGGTTCTAAAGAGGAAGGGGGTCCAGGAATGGAGGAGGCCCGGGGTGGCCCTCCTCTCTGATCTCCCATTCTCCTGTCTCTCCCCACTTCAATCTATACTTCAAGCTGCTGCCCAGATCATCTTTGTGCAGAAACGCTCTGAGCATGTTACTCCCTCCTCAAAAATCTCCAGTGGCTACCAATCAACCTACGCATCAGGCAAACACTCCTCGCTCGCGGCTTCAAGGCTGTCCATCACCTCGCCCCCTCCTACCTCACCTCCCTTCTTTCCTTCTCCAACCCAGCCTGCACCCTCCGCTCCTCTGCCACTAACCTCCTCACTGTGCCTCGTTCTCGCCTGTCCCACTGTCGACCCCCCGGCCCACGTCCTCCCTCTGGCCTGGAATGCCCTCCCTCTGCACATCTGCCAAGCTAGCTCTCTTCCTCCCTTCAAAGCCCTACTGAGAGCTCACCTCCTCCTGGAGGCCTTCCCAGACTGAGCCCCCTCCTTCCTCTCCCCCTCCTCCCCTTCCCAATCCCCCCAGCCCTACCCCCTTCCCCTCCCCACAGCACCTGTATATATGTTTGTACAGACTTATTACTCTATTTTACTTGTACATATTTACTATTCTATTTATTTTATTTTGTTAATATGTTTGGTTTTGTTGTCTGTCTCCCCCTTCTAGACTGTGAGCCCACTGTTGGGTAGGGACCGTCTCTACATGTTGCCAACTTGTACTTCCCAAGCGCTTAGTACAGTGCTCTGCACACAGTAAGGGCTCAGTAAATACGATTGAATGAATGAATGAATGAGTGGCACTCAGGGAGGTAGGGGGCCCAGGAAAGGAGGAGGTGGAGGGAGGGAAGGAGGTAGGAGTCTAGGGAGGGAGGAGGTCCAGAATCAGGATCGGTGGAGAAACCGAAGGGAACCTGGTCGTCTTGGTCCTGGAGAGGTTGCTGGAATCACTCTGGGCCCTACAGAGACCAAATCACAGCAGCGGGAGGTGGAGACAGGGGAGCGCAGAGGCAGGGGTGGGCAGAAGTGGGGGTGGGCACAGAGCCGTCCTTGGGTCATTGTCCCAACGGCCCCGTCTGACCCGCCGACAGGGTGGCAGTCACCCTGGGGCCGGAACCACCCCCAAAGCGGCCGGGCCACCTTTCCAGTTGGACTTTTGTCCCCCACCCCCACCCCCACCCTAACCGCCCTCAGGGGAGTGCCCTGGGCTGGGAAGGGCCCCGGGCCAGGGATCGATGGTGGGGTTGGAAACTGTCAATCCAGAGAGAGTAGACAGGGAGTGTGGCATCAGTCTAACGACAGCAGCCAGAGGTGACCTGGGGGGTGAGAGGACAAAGGACTTGGGGTTGGAAAGCCTTCCTCCCCTCTCCCTCTTCCCCCTTCCTCCACAATCACTCCATCGGGCTCCCCGCTCCAGAAACCCCTTACCACTGTCTGTAAAACACTCCATCAGCTCGCCCCCTCCTATCTTATCTCCCTGACTTCCTATCTCAATCAAGCACACCCACTTTCTCCTCTAACACCAACCTACTCCTTGTACCTAGACCTTTCCTATCTCGCTGCCCACTCTTCGCCCACCTCCTGTCTCTGGCCTGGAACTCCCTCCCCCTTCACATCTGACAGACATTTATTCTCCCCATCTTCGAAACCTTATTAAAATCGCATTTCTTCCAAGAAGCTTTTTCCTGTCTCAGCCCTCATTTCCCCTACTTCTTCTCCTTTCTTTGCCCCCCTTGCACTTGGATTTTGTACCCTTTAAGCACTTGATATTCACCCAACCCTCAGGCCCACATTACTTATATACATATCAGCTGAGGGGAATGAGACAAGCAGTCAGGGGCCGGAGTAGGTCTCAGTGAAGGATAGCGGGCACAGGGTGTCTGAGAGCTTGAAGGAAAGAGTGCACATATGGAAGCAGTTGGGGGTGTGTATGTTTGAGGCGTGAGCATGTATGCTTACATTTGGGTGTATGCTTGTGCGTGCGTATATGTGTACGTGTGATTGAGTACCTTGCTTCCTCCTTCCAGCAGCGCCTCGAGGCCAGGCATCATGTCTCCTCTTCCCTTTAATCCTCCCCCAGTGTGCAGAAGTGTGTGTGTGCATACATGTGTCTGTGTGAGTGTATGTATGGATACGGGTATGCATGCAGTTCAGTTCCACAGGGTGATTGGAGCCAATTGACAACCAGATAACTCAAGTCATGAGTCTGGAAGCAGTGTGACCTACTGGAAAGAGACCAGGCCTGGGAATCAGAGGACCTGGGTTCTAATCCCAGCTCTGCCCCATGTCTGCTGTGTGACCTTGGGCAGGTTGCTTCACTGCTCTGTGCCTCAGATTCCTCATCTGTAAAAGGGGGATTGAAAACCTGTTCTACCACCTGCTTAGACTGTGAGGGACCGTGAGCCCCATGTGGGCTAGGGACCATGTCCAACCTAATCATTTTGGATTCATGCTGTCACTAAATTTGGTCAACTCAATCTCTAGAATCCACTGCTTCTTCTCCTTCCAAACTGCTATTACGCAAGTTCGAGTACTTGTCATATCCTGCCTCTATTACTGCAACAGCCTACTTGCTGACCTCCCTGCCTCCATCCTCTCCCTTCTCCAGTCCAGACTTGCCCAAGGTCACACAACAGGTATATGGCAGTCAGGATCAGAACCCAGGCCCTCTGAATCCCAGAGCTGTGCTCTTTCCACAAGGCCACGCGGCTTCTCTTTCATCGTTAATCCCTTGTTCATGCCCTCCCTCCTGCTTGTGAACTCCTTCCCCCTTCCTCTGAAAGACCACCACTCTCCTCATCTTCAGCTCTACTGAAGTCCTGTCTTCTCTCAGACTGGAGCCACATTAGCCGGGCTCCGGCTGGCATTACCAGGGGCGTGATTTACACCCAAAGTAGAAATTTCCCCCAGAGAGGGGTCAATCAATCAATCGTATTTATTGAGCGCTTACTGTGTGCAGAGCACTGTACTAAGTGCTTGGGAAGTACAAGTTGGCAACATATAGAGACAGTCCCTACCCAACAGTGGGCTCACAGTCTAAAAGAGTCCTGAGGAGTGAGCAGTTGACATTTCTCCATGCACGGGAACGGGCTCACACAGCCACACGATCGACCAATCAATCAAACCATCAACCAACAGTATTTATTGAGTGCCTCTGTGTGTAGAGGGTTGTAGTAAACGCTCCCCGCTAAGGGTGGGCCCAGAGCTGGTCAGGGGAGCAGGAGGACAGAGGGTTTCTTCTCTTCCTCTGTGGCCTCTGGGAGAAATCGAAGGGAGGGTAGGGGGTGGGAGGGGACACTCTGACCCCCGGGTCCAGAGAGGGAATCAATCAATCAATCAATCGTATTTATTGAGCGCTTACTGTGTGCAGAGCACTGTACCAAGCGCTTGGGAAGTACAAGTCGGCAACATATAGAGACAGTCCCTACCCAACAGTGGGCTCACAGTCTAAAAGGGGGGAAGATACCAATGCTTCTGCAGGGGTACTCATGCCCCCTTCCTCCGGCTGGAGCAGAAAGATACCAAGGCTTCCACCCGCAGGGAAACTCATCTCCCCTCCCTTCTGCTCCTAGGGCAGTGCTGGGGACTGGGGCCCTTGTCCTTTCCACAGGTCTTGGACAGAGATTCGTCCAGGAAGTGATAAAAAAGAGCCGAATGGTGTCGGGATGGGGAGACAGACGATGGGACGGGAAAAAACGACCATTTTTCAGGACGGAATGAGGTCGATGAGGGTGGTTAATAGCGTCACAAATGCGAATTTGAAGGTGCCTCCAAGTTCTTTCCAACCCCTGCCTCCTACCAGGTTTCTGGACAAGCTTGGCCTGTGTGAGTGGGGCTGGTGGTGGGGTGCTGGGCAAAGCCAGAAATGATCCCTTTTCCTCCCCCTCCCCTCTCCCCGAGGCCTGGGCAGCCCCCTCCCCTTGCAGGTCCCCCCCGTCCCGGGGCTGCCCTCCAGACTGGAAACTCCTTGAGGGTCAGAATCACGTCTGCGCATTCTCCTGTGCTATGCACAGTAGCAGCATGGCTTAGTGGAAAGAGCATAGGCTTGGGAGTCAGAGGATGTGGGTTCTAATCCCGACTCCGCCACTTGTCTGCTGTGTGACCTTAGGCAAGTCACTTCACGTCTCTGTGTCATTCATTCATTCAATCGTATTTATTGAGCGCTTACTGTGTGCAGAGCACTGTACTAAGCACTTGGGAAGTACAAGTCAGCAACATACAGAGACGGTCCCTACCCAACAACGGGCTCACAGTCTAGAAGGGGGAGACGGACAACACAGTTAACTCATCTGTAAAACGGGGATTGAGACTGTGAGCCCCAGATGGGACAGGGACTGTGTCCAACTTGATTTGCTTGTATCCACCCCAGCGCTTAGTACAGTGCCTGGTACATAGTAAGCCCTTAACAAATACCATCATTATTATTATTATTCTCCGTGCCTCAGGCACCTCAGCTGTAAAATGGGGATTAAGACACTGAGCCCTACGTGGGACAACCTGATTACCTTGTACAATAATAATAATAATAATAATTTTGGTATTTGTTTAGCGCTTACTATGTGCAAAGCACTGTTCTAAGCACTGGGGAGGATACAGGGTGATCAGGTTGTCCCATGTGGGGCTCACAATCTTAATCCCCATTTTACAGAGGAGGTAACTGAAGCATAGAGAAGTTAAGTGACTTGCCCAAAGTCACCAAGCTGACAAGCGGCAGAGCTGGGATTTGAACCCATGACCTCTGACTCCCAAGCCCACGCTCTTTCCACTGAGACACACTGCTTCTCTATCTACCCCAGTGCGTAAAATAGCACTTGGCACATAGTAAATGCTTACCAAATACCATTATTATTATTATTAGAGGGAGTGCTCAGTCAATACTATACTGAGGCCCCCGCCATCCCCTGACCAGGCTCCTCCCCGCCTTCCCCAACAGGCCGACCCACACATGGGCTAGACGCTGTCAGCAGGCCGGGGGAGGTAGCGGCTGAGGATAAAGTCCGTGATGGCTGTCGGGAGCTTGGCCAGCGGCAGGTAGAGCAGCTTGGCGTCCAGCCCGGGATTGTAGCGGACCCGCGGGCTGCGGGAGGTCAGAGCGTGCTCCATGCTGTCCGTCACCTCGCTGATCTTGGGCTCGGCCAGCATGGTCACGTTCTTCAGCTTCCTGCTGTCTGCGGGGAGCGGGAGGGGGTCAGCCGGGACAGCACGGTGGAGGAGGACGCCATACCCCTTGCCCCCCGTTTTCCCGACCCTCCCCGGCAAGGCTCTGGACCCGGGCCAGGCGGGGGTCTCACCCCTGGATCGGACAGGCCGAGGAACGTGCGGCGTATTTCTTGTCAATGTTTTTAAACATCATTTTCTGTTTTGGGGTTGACCTATCTTGTAGGTCTGATACCAACCCCTTGCTCCCGGCCCCGCTCCACCCCACCCCTTTATCCTTCAATTGTTAAATCCTTGAGGGCCACCATCTTCTTCTAGTATTACTACTCCTGGGAAAAGGGATCCCTGGGGTGGGGAATCCGTCAGGTTGGTATCCTGGGGAGCAGAAGGGTCTCTGAGGGCTAACTCATCCGCGCCGGGCGGCCCCTCGGGTGAGGGTCCCAGGACTTTGAGGGGGGGAACTGGAGGCCTTGGGGGTGGGAGTCCCTGGATGAGGGTTCTGGAGGGTGGGGAGCACTGGGGGTGGGATCCCTCGGGCTGGGTCTCAGGGGGTGGGAGGTCCCAGGCCTAAGGCTCACAGATTTGGAAGTACTGATCTCCGTAGCTGTCGCGGGTCTCCTGGGGCAGCCGCTCCCAAAGGCGCCGCATCCGCTCTTCCACTCCCTGCTTCCCGAGGATGGACGTGCGGTAGTTGCCCGGCTCGATGACACACACCTTCACTCCAAAATAGTGCAGCTCGCGCCTGCGGCAAACACAACGACCTCAGAGCCCGGGCTTTGGAGTCAGAGGTCAGGGGTTCAAATCCCAGCTCTGCCAATTGCCAGCTGTGTGACTTTGGGCAGGTCACTTCACTTCTCTGGGCCTCAGTTCCCTCATCGGTAAAATGGGGATTAAGACTGTGAGCCCCCCACGGGACAACCTGATCACCTTGTAACCTCCCCAGCGCTTAGAACAGTGCTTTGCACATAGTAAGCGCTTAATAAATGCCATCATTAAACTCCAGGGACCAGACCCGCACCCCCCCGGCGGCCGACTAGGGCTCGAACCCAGGACCACCCCCTGGACCGGGTCCTGAGGGATGGGGCAGAGACCAGTTCCCTGCAGCCCCTCAGCCTGAGCGCTCCTCCCCATCCAGAGGCTCGCCCGGCAGGCGCCCAGACCCTCCCGGCATCCCGTCGTTCCTCCTCCTCTTCTCTTCTCCTAGAGAAACAGTGTGGCCTAGTGGATAGAGCACAGGCCTGGAGGTCAGAAAGACCTGGGTTCTAATCCCGGCTCCACCACTTACCTGCTGTGTGACCTTGGGCAAGCCACTTCCCTTATTTTTGCCTCAGTTCCCTCATCTGTAAAACGGGGATTAAAACCGTGAGCCCTAATAATAAAAATGATGGTTATTTGTTAAGCACTTGCTATGTACCCAGCATTGTTCTAAGCGCTGGGGTAGACACAAGGTAATCAGGTTGTTCCACCTGGGGCTCACGATCCTAATCCCCATTTTACAGATGAGGTAACTGAGGCACACAGAAGTTGAGTGGCTTGTCCAAGGGCACACAGCAGACAAGTCGGGGAGCAGGAATTAGAACCCACATCCTCTGACTTCCTTTTAGACTGTGAGCCCACTGTTGGGTAGGGACTGTCTCTATATGTTGCCAATGTGTACTTCCCAAGCGCTTAGTACAGTGCTCTGCACACAGTAAGCGCTCAATAAATACGATTGATGATGATGATGACTTCCAAGTTCATGCTCTTTCCACCAAGCCATGCTATGTGGGACAGGGACCGTGTCCAACCCAATTATCTTGTATCTACCCCAGCACTTAGAACACTACCTGGCACATAGCAAGCACCTAACAAATACCAAAATAATAATAACAAATTATTATTATTATTTTTTTATCGGTTTTATCGGCTCGGTCAACGCTGGCCCCTTCACACTGGGGACTCAGTAGGGCTTGAGGGGTGGGTCTTCACCGCAGGCCTGGGGCCGGGGAAAAGGAGGTGGCCCTGACCACAGGTGCGGGGGTTCACCGGAGGAGAGGAGGGAGGAAGGAGGCCGTCGGGGCCCGGGTCTGTGGGGCAGGGTTTGGGGTGGAGGTCTCACCGCAGGCTGTCTGAGAAGGCTTCCACGCCGAACTTGGAGACGCAGTAGCCGCCACCGATGACCACCACGCGACCTCCGGAGCTGGACATGTTGACGATGCGGCCCCGGGCCCGCTTGACCAGGGGCAGCAGGCTCAGCGTCACGTCGATGAGACCCAGGAGGTTGACGTCCAGCACCTTGGCGAAGTCTTCCTTGGTCAGCCACTCGTTGGGGCCCGACGGGAGTCCCACGCCTGCGTTGTTCACCAGGCCCCAGAGCCCTGGGATACGAACCAGACACGACAGCAGTAATGAACAGTTGTGGTATTTGTTACGCACTTATTATGTGCCCGGTACTGTAATGAACCCTGGGGTAGCTACAAAATAATCAGATCAGATACCGTCCCTGCCCACATAGGGCTCACAGGGTGAAGGGAGGAAGAACAGGGATCTAACTCCCATTTTACAGATGAGGAAACCGAGGCACGAAGTAAAAGTGACTTGCTGTAGGGAAGCGGTAGAGCTGGGGGTAGAACCCAGGTCCTCTGCCTACCAGACAGGGGGAGGACAGGGAAGGGGGGTTCTAGGTAGGGGAGTTAGGCCGGCCGACAAGCAGGCGCAAAGTAAGGTCAGAGGGACACACAGTTGTTGGGAAGTCCTGTTGATGGGAAGCTGGGTCATTGGGGTGCCCAATCAGTGGACAGCACTGTGGTGGGGACGTTGGCCTAATTCCAGGCAACAGGGAGCAGGTTGGGGGTGCATCTGGGGACGGGTGAGAAGGAAGTGAAGAGCCAGTATCTCTGACACTCTAAGAAGGAGAAACCAGAAAAGATGCTCCGCCGCTAATCTCCTCACCTTACCTCGTTCTCGCCTGTCCCACCATCGACCCCCGGCCCACGTCCTCCCTCTGGCCTGGAATGCCCTCCCTCTGCCCATCCGCCAAGCTAGCTCTCTTCCTCCCTTCAAGGCCCTACTGAGAGCTCACCTCCTCCAGGAGGCCTTCCCAGACTGAGCCCCTTCCTTCCTCTCCCCCTCGTCCCCCCCTCCATCCCCCCCTTCTTACCTCCTTCCCTTCCCCACAGCACCTGTATATATGTATGTACATATTTATTACTCTATTTTACTTGTACATACCTATTCTATTTATTTTATTTTGTTAGTATGTTTGGTTTTGTTCTCTGTCTTCCCCTTTTAGACTGTGAGCCCACTGTTGGGTAGGGACTGTCTCTAGATGTTGCCAGTTTGTACTTCCCAAGCGCTTAGTACAGTGCTCTGCACATAGTAAGCGCTCAATAAATGCGATTGATGATGACGATGAAGGAGGGGGTCTCCCCTGGCTGCCTCTCCTCCCGGAGACAAGGATTTGGGTTTTGCCTGAACTCCCGCCCGTGACCAGGAACTCGGTTCTGCCTCGAGCCTGGTTTCTACCTCCGAGTCCCCCCAGTCTCTGATTTCAGGTTCTGGTTTCTCTTCTCCGTAGTCCTCCGCAGACCTCTCCCCCCGACCTAAGCCCACCGCCTCTCCTCATCCTCCTCTTCTCCTCAGCCCACTCTGTCTCCCCAGTTCATTTGTTCTAATCCCGGCTGTGTCACTTGTCTGTGTCGGGCAAGTCGCTTCCCTTCTCTGTGTCTGTTACCTCATCTGTAAAATGGGGATTGAGACTGTGAGGCCCATGTGGGACAGGGACGGTGTCCAACCCGATTTGCTTAGTACAGCGCCTGGCACATAGTAAGTGCTTAACAAACACCATAATTATATTATTATTATTCAATCAATCAATCAATCAATCGTATTTGTTGAGCGCTTACTGTGTGCAGAGCACTGTACTAAGCGCTTGGGAAGTACAAGTTGGCAACATATAGAGACAGTCCCTACCCCACAGTGGGCTCACAGTCTAAAAGGGGGAGACGGAGAACAAAACCAAACATACCAACAAAATAAAATAAATAGAATAGATATGTACAAGTAAAATAAATAAATAAATAACCCATGACCTTCTGACTGCCAGGTCATTTCTTCTCCTCATTCTCCCCTCTCCCCAGCCCTCTGTCTCCCCAATTCTCCCCCTGTCCCCAATGCTCCCCGTCTCTCCAATCTTCCCCCTCTCCTGTGTGCAGAGCACTGTACTGAGAGCCTACTGAGATGCAGCGTGGACAGTGGAAAGAGCATGAGCCTGAGAGTCTGAAGACTTTGGGTTCTAATCTTGGCTCTGCCACTTACTGCCGTGTGACTTTGGGCAAGTCACTTTAACTTTTCGGTACCTCGGTTACCTCAACTGCAAAATGGGGATTCAATATCTGATCTCCTCATACTTAGATTGTGGTACCCCTTGTGGGACCTGATAATCTTATGGTCACTTAACGTCTCTGGGCCTCAGTTACCTCGTCAGTAAAATGGGGATTAAGACTGGGAGCCCCACGTGGGACAACCTGATCACCTTGTATCATCCCCGGGGCTTAGAACAGTGCTTTGCACATAGTAAGCACTTAACAAATGCCATCGTCATTAGTATATCTACCCCAGTGATTAGTACAGTGCTTGGCACGTAGTAAGCATGTAACAAATACCACAGTTATCCTCAATCCTCCCCTTCTCCTGAATCCTCCTGCTCACCTCAATCTTCCCCTTTCCTCAAATCTCCCCCTCTCCCCAATCTTCCCCTTCTCCTCATCCTCCCCGCCTCTCTCCAACCCTTTCTGTCTCCCCATCCTCCTCCTTCTCCTCAACCCTCCACGCCTCCCGCCCCTCTCCCCCATCCCTCCTCCACTCCTCTCGTGCCATGCCGTGCCTCAGTCCCCCTGGGTGGGCCCGCTGACAATTTTCCCCAGGATAGGCTCCCCCATCCCCGTCTCCAGAGGATGCGCTCCCCCCTCACTGGACTCCCATCTCTCCTGTCCTCTCCTTCGCAGCAGGATGGAGCTTAGAGCCTAGAAAGAAGTTCCCAGCTGTCAATTCCGTGAGATCCCGTTCCTTCGCAGGAACGGGAAGGTTTGGCGAGAGGGAGGGAATGGACCCCAGTCCCACAGCCCAGGATGGGGAGGGAGGGAAGGCCCGGCATCCCAGGCAGGAGGGGAGGGGGCGTAAGGGGTGGTGGTGGTGCAAGTTTCTCGACCATCCCGGCATCAACTCGACGCCCGACCGGGGGGACGAGTGGGGGCTGGAAGGACCAAATGCCGCCCCGCAACCATGGCTTCAACTATCATCTCTACGCTGATGACACCAAATCAACATCTCTGCCCCTGCTCTCTCTCCCTCCCTTCAGCCTCGTGTCCCCTCCTGCCTTGAGGACATCTCCATCTGGATGTCTGCCCGCTCCTCTGCCGCTCACCTCCTCACTGGGCCTCGTTCTCGCCCGTCCCGCCGTCGACCCCCGGCCCACGTCCTCCCCTTGGCCTGGAATGCCCTCCCTCCCCACATCCACCAAACTAGCTCTCTTCCTCCCTTCAGAGCCCTACTGAGAGCTCACCTCCTCCAGGAGGCCTTCCCAGACTGAGCCCCCTCCTTCCTCTCCCCCTCCTTCCCCTCCCCATTCCCCCACCTTACCTCCTTCCCCTCCCCACAGCACCTGTATATATGTTTGTACATATTTTATTTGTACATATTTATTCTATCTATTTTATTTCATTAATATGCTTTGTTTGGTTGTCTGCTTCCCCCTTCTAGACTGTGAGCCCGCTGTTGGGTAGGGACCGTCTCTATACGTTGACAGCCTGTACTTCCCAAGCGCTTAGTACAGTGCTCTGCACACAGTAAGCGCTTAACAAATACCATCATTATTATTATCAATCAATCAATCGTATTTATTGAGCGCTTACTGTGTGCAGAGCACTGGACTAAGCGCTTGGGAAGTACAAGTTGGCAACATAAGCAGCGTGAGAAGCAGCGTGGCTCAGTGGAAAAGAGCAAAAGCTTTGGAGTCAGAGGTCATGGGTTCAAATCCTGACTCCGCCAATTGCCAGCTGTGTGACTTTGGGCAAGTCACTTAACTTCTCTAGGCCTCAGTTCCCTCATCTGTAAAATGGGGATGAAGACTGTGAGCCCCCCGTGGGACAACCTGATCACCTTGCAACCTCCCCAGCGCTTAGAACAGAGCTTTGCACATAGTAAGCGCTTAATAAATGCCATTATTATTCTAACATATAGAGATAGTCCCTACCCAACAGTGGGCTCACAGTCTAAAATGTGTCCAAGCCTGAACTCCTTATCTTCCCTGCCCTCTCCCTGCCTTTCCCGTCACCGTGGACGGCTCCACCACCATCCTCCCCCGGCGGCCGCCCCCGGGACCCAAAAGGGGCCCACCTGTCTATATGTATATATGTTTGTACATATTTATTACTCTATTTATTTATTTTACTTGTACATATCTATTCTATTTATTTTATTTTATTAGTATGTTTGGTTTTGTTTTAGACTGTGAGCCCACTGTTGGGTAGGGACTGTCTCTAGATGTTGCCAACTTGTACTTCCCAAGTGCTTAGTCCAGTGTTCTGCACACAGTAAGCGCTCAATAAATACGACTGATTGATTGATTGATTTTGTTCTCTGTCTCCCCCTTCTAGACTGTGAGCCCACTGTTGGGTAGGGGACTGTCTCTATATGTTCCCAACTTGGACTCCCCAAGCTCTTAGTCCAGTGCTCTGCACACAGTAAGCGCTCAATAAATACGACTGATTGATTGATTGATTTTGTTCTCTGTCTCCCCCTTCTAGACTGTGAGCCCACTGTTGGGTAGGGGACTGTCTCTATATGTTCCCAACTTGGACTCCCCAAGCTCTTAGTCCAGTGCTCTGCACACAGTAAGCGCTCAATAAATACGACTGATTGATTGATTGATTTTGTTCTCTGTCTCCCCCTTCTAGACTTGTGAGCCCACTGTTGGGTAGGGGACTGTCTCTATATGTTCCCAATCTTGGACTCCCCAAGCGCTTAGGACAGTGCTCTGCACACAGTAAGCGCTCAATAAATACGACTGATTGATTGATTGATTTTGTTCTCTGTTTCCCCCTTCTAGACTGTGAGCCCACTGTTGGGTAGGGGACTGTCTCTATATGTTGCCAACTTGGACTCCCCAAGCGCTTTGTACAGTGCTCCGCACACAGTAAGTGCTCAATAAATACGATTGATTGATTGATTGCCAAGCGTTTAGTACGGTGCTCTGCACACATCATCATCATCATCAATCGTATTTATTGAGCGCTTACTATGTGCAGAGCACTGTACTAAGCGCTTGGGAAGTACAAATTGGCAACATCTAGAGACAGTCCCTACCCAACAGTGGGCTCACAGTCTAAAAGGGGGAGACAGAGAACAAAACCAAACATACTAACAAAATAAAATAAATAGAATAGATATGTACAAATAAAATAAATAAATAAATAGAGTAAAAAAATATGTACAAACATATATACATATATACAGGTGCTGTGGGGAAGGGAAGGAGGTAAGAGGCACACAGTAAGCACTCAATTAATACAAATGAATGGATTTAAAACTCAATGAACTCCTTATCTTCCCTGCCCTCTCCCTGCCTTTCTCGTCACCATGGACGGCTCCACCGCCATCCTCCCCCGACGGCCGCCACCGCCATCCTCCCCCGACGGCCGCCCCCCGGGGACCCGAATGGGGCTCACCTCGCTCGCCCACCGTCTCCCGGGCCCACCGTGCCGCCGCCCGGACGCTGTCGGGCCTAGTCACGTCCAGCAGCACCGTCTGCAGCCTCCCGGACGCCTCCCGCCGCAGCCGCTCGGCCCCTCGCTCCGTCAGGCAGGCGGCCAGCACCCGCAGCCCGCGCCGGTCCAGCTGGGTGGCCAGGAGGTGGCCGAAGCCCGAGTCGCAGCCCGTGATGAGCACGAACCGCTCGTGGAGGTCCCCGACCACGTTGAAGTTCTTCAACCAGCGGTACATGAAGGACAAGTCCGTGAGGCCCGCCATCGGGGCGGGAACGTGCAGGACACGGTTTGGCGGGGGGGTCCGGAGTGGTGGGGCCTTGGGACACACCCGGCCCGTCGGGACGCCGGAGCCCAATGACGGCGGCGCACCCCGTCAATCAATCAATCGTATTTATTGAGCGCTTTCTGTGTGCAGAGCACTGGACTAAGCGCTTGGGAAGTCCAAGTTGGCAACATAGAGAGACAGTCCCTACCCAACAGTGGGCTCACAGTCTAAAAGACTGGGCGGGGTCCCGTCCCTTCTGACTTGCGACGGACCCTCCCTGGGGGGGCGAGGGCATCCCGGCCGGCTCCGGGATGCGGGAAATTCCAGTCCGACCGGCCCCGGCGCCTCCCGCCTCCGCCTCCCTCGCCCACAGACGCCGTCGGGGCGCCGGGACCGGCCACGCGAGCCGCCCTGTATTACATGTATATATGCCTGTACATATTTATTACTCTATTATTTATTTATTTTACTTGTACATATCTATTCTATTTATTTTATTTTGTTAATATGTTTGGTTTTGTTCTCCGTCTCCCCCTTTCAGACTGTGAGCCCACTGTTGGGTAGGGACTGTCTCTATACGTTGCCAACTTGGACTTCCCAAGTGCTTAGTACAGTGCTCTGCACACAGTAAGTGCTCAATAAATACGATTGATTGATTGATTATTTATTTATTTATTTTACTTGTACATATCTATTCTATTTATTTTATTTTGTTAGTATGTTTGGTTTTGTTCTCCGTCTCCCCCTTTTAGACTGTGAGCCCACTGTTGGGTAGGGACTGTCTCTATATGTTGCCAACTTGGACTTCCCAAGCGCTTAGTACAATGCTCTGCACACAGTAAGCGCTCAATAAATACGATTGATTGATTGATTTACTTGTACATATCTATTCTATTTATTTTATTTTGGGGGGAAGCAGCGTGGCTCAGTGGAAAGAGCCCGGGCTTTGGAGTCAGAGGTCAGGGGTTCAAATCCCGGCTCCGCCACTGGTCAGCTGGGTGACTGTGGGCAAGTCACTTCACTTCTCTGGGCCTCAGTTACCTCATCTGGAAAATGGGGATTAAGACTGTGAGCCCCCTGTGGGACAACCTGATGGCCTTGTAACCTCCCCAGCGCTTAGAAGCAGCATGGCCCATTGGAAAGAGCATGGGCTTTGGAGTCAGAGGTCAGGGGTTCAAATCCCGGCTCCGCCAATTGTCAGCTGTGTGACTCTGGGCAAGTCACTTCACTTCTCTGGGCCTCAGTTACCTCATCTGTAAAATGGGGATGAAGATTGTGAGCCCTCCGTGGGACAGCCTGATCACCTTGTAATCTCCCCAGTGCTTAGAACAGTGCTTTGCACATAGCAAGCGCTTAATAAATGCCATCATTATTATTATTTTGTTAGTATGTGTGGTTTTGTTCTCTGTCTCCCCCTTTTAGACTGTGAGCACACTGTTGGGCAGGGACTGTCTCTATATGTTGCCATCTTGTACTTCCCAAGCACTTAGTACAGTGCTCTGCACACACTAAGCGCTCAATAAATACGATTGATTGATTGATTTTGCTCTCTGTCCTCCCTTCTAGACTGGCAGCCCATTGTTGGGTAGGGACCGTCTCTGTCTGTTCCAGCTTTGTCCTTCCCAAGCGCTGAGTACAGTGCTCTGCACACAGTAAGCGCTCAATAACGACGATTGATTGAATGAATGAATGAATGAGCCCAGGCCGAGGGTGGGGCCGTGTGCAAAGGGGTGGGACCGTGCGCAAAGGGGCGGGGCGTGCGCAAAGGGGCGGGTCCGTATCGGAGATGTGGGCGGGGCCGTGATCAAGGGGGCGGGGCAGTGGCTGAGATGTGGGCGGGGTCGTGAGCGAATGGGCGGGGCCTTCGCTAAGGGGGCGTGGCCGTATCTGAGAAGTGGTTGGGGTCGTGTGCAAGGGGGCGGGACCGTGTCTGTGGTGTGGGCGGGGTCGTGATCAAAAGAGGCGGGGCAGTGGCTGTGATCATCATCAATCGTATTTATTGAGCGCTTACTGTGTGTAGAACACTGTACTAAGCGCTTGGGAAGTACAAATTGGCACCATATAGAGACAGTCCCTACCCAACAGTGGGCTTACAGTCTAAAAGGGGGAGACAAAACCAAACATACTAACAAAATAAAATAAATAGAAATGTACAAGTAAAATAAATAGAGTAATAAATATGTACAAACATATATATATATATATATGTACAAACATATATATATACAGGTGCTGTGGGGAAGGGAAGGAGGTAAGATGGGGTGATGGAGAGAGGGACGAGAGGGAGAGGAAGGAAGGGGCTCAGTCTGGGAAGGCCTCCTGGAGGAGGTGAGCTCTCAGTAGGGCCTTGAAGGGAGGAAGAGAGCGAGCTTGGCGGATGGGCAGAGGGAGGGCATTCCAGCCCCGGGGGATGACGTGGGCCGGGGGTCGATGGCGGGACAGGCGAGAACGAGGCATGGTGAGGAGATTAGCGGCAGAGGAGCGGAGGGTGCGGGGTGGGCTGGAGAGGGAGAGAAGGGAGGTGAGGTAGGAGGGGGTGAGGGGATGGACAGCCTTGAAGCCCGGGGTGAGGAGTTTCTGCCTGATGCGCAGATTGATTGGTAGCCACTGGAGATTTTTGAGGAGGGGAGTAATATGCCCAGAGCGTTTCTGGACAAAGACAATCCGGGCAGCAGCATGAAGTATGGATTGAAGTGGGGAGAGACACGAGGATGGGAGATCAGAGAGAAGGCTGATGCAGTAGTCCAGACGGGATAGGATGAGAGCTTGAATGAGCAGGGAAGCGGTATGGATGGAGAGAAAAGGGCGGATCTTGGCAATGTTGCGGAGCTGAGACCGGCAGGTTTTGGTGACGGCTTGGATGTGAGGGGTGAACGAGAGAGCAGAGTCGAGGATGACACCAAGGTTGCGGGCTTGTGAGATGGGAAGGATGGTAGTGCCGTCAACAGAGATGGGAAAGTCAGGGAGAGGGCAAGGTTTGGGAGGGAAGACAAGGAGTTCAGTCTTTGACATGTTGAGCTTTAGGTGGCGGGCAGACATCCAGATGGAGATGTCCTGAAGGCAGGAGGAGATGCGAGCCTGGAGAGAGGGGGAGAGAGCAGGGGCAGAGTCGTGAGCAAAGGGGCGGGGCCATGGCTGAGATGTGGGCGCACTGCCTCGAATTCCTCAACACCAACTCTCTCCTCGACCCCCTCCAGTCTGGCTTCCGTCCCCTACATTCCACGGAAACTGCCCTCTCAAAGGTCACCAATGACCTCCTGCTTGCCAAATCCAACTGCTCCTACTCTATCCTAATCCTCCTCGACCTCTCAGCTGCCTTCGACACTGTGGCCCACCCCCTTCTCCTCAACACGCTATTCGACCTTGGCTTCACAGACTCCGTCCTCTCCTGGTTCTCCTCTTATCTCTCCGGTCGTTCATTCTCAGTCTCTTTTGCAGGCTCCTCCTCCCCCTCCCATCCCCTTACTGTGGGGGTTCCCCAAGGTTCAGTGCCTAGTCCCCTTCTGTTCTCGATCTACACTCACTCCCTTGGTGACCTCATTCGCTCCCACGGCTTCAACTATCATCTCTACGCTGATGACACCCAGATCTACATCTCTGCCCCTGCTCTCTCCCCCTCCCTCCAGGCTCACATCTCCTCCTGCGTTCAGGACATCTCCGTCTGGATGTCTGCCTGCCACCTAAAACTCAACATGTCCAAGACTGAACTCCTTGTCTTCCCTCCCAAACCCTGCCCTCTACCTGACTTTCCCATCTCTGTTCACGGCACTACCGTCCTTCCCGTCTCACAAGCCCGCAACCTTGGTGTCATCCTCGACTCTGCTTTCTCGTTCACCCCTCACGTCCAAAACGTCACCAAAACCTGCCGGTCTCAGCTCCGCAAAATTGCCAAGATCCACCCTTTCCTCTCCATCCAAACCGGTACCCTGCTCGTTCAAGCTCTCATCCTATCCTGTCTGGACTACTGCACCAGCCTTCTCTCTGATCTCCCATCCTCGTGTCTCTCTCCACTTCAATCCATACTTCATGCCGCTGCCCGGGTTGTCTTTGTCCAGAAACGCTCTGGGCATGTTACTCCCCTCCTCAAAAATCTCCAGTGGCTACCAATCAATCTGCACATCAGGCAGAAACTCCTCACCCTGGGCTTCAAGGCTCTCCATCGCCTCGCCCCCTCCTACCTCACCTCCCTTCTCTCCTTCTCCAGCCCAGCCCGCACCCTCCGCTCCTCTGCCGCTAATCTCCTCACCGTACCTCCTTCTCGCCTGTCCCACCGTTGACCCCCGGCCCGCGTCATCCCCTTGGCCTGGAATGCCCTCCCTCTGCCCATCCACCAAGCTAGCTCTCTTCCTCCCTTCAAGGCCCTACTGAGAGCTCACCTCCTCCAGGAGGCCTTCCCAGACTGAGCCCCCTCCTTCCTCTCCCCCTCCTCCCCCTTCTCATCCCCACCATCTTACCTCCTTCCCTGCCCGACAGCACCTGTATATACCTGTATATACGTATATATGTTTGTACATATTCATTACTCTATTTATTTTACTTGTACATATCTATTCTATTTATTTTATTTTGTTACTATGTTTGGTTTTGTTCTCTGTCTCCCGAACCGAACCGGACCGGATCGGGTGGAGCCGGAGGGCGCCCATCTGGGGCAGTGCATCCCTGACTCAGAGACCCCACCCACGGCCGGGGATCCCGGCGGGCCGCGTGGAGGAGGGAGGCGGGGGGTGGGCGTGTGTAGGAGGGTGGGGGGCGGGAAATGGATTCATTTCTGGGTGACGAATCCACCCGGACCTCGTGGGCTCCCCGGGTTCCGAGCCCCAACCCGAGGCAAGACGGAAATCCCCTCATGCCAACGCGCTCACTGCCCCTCGTCCCCCTCTCCTTCCCCACAGCACCTGTATATATGTATATATGTTTGTACATATTTATTACTCTATTTATTTATTTATTTTACCTGTACATATCTATTCTATTTATTTTATTTTGCTAGTATGTTTGGTTTTGTTCTCTGTCTCCCCTTTTAGACTGTGAGCCTAGAGTTGGGTAGGGACTGTCTCTATATGTTGCAAACTTGTACTTCCCAAGCGCTTAGTCCAGTGCTCTGCACACAGTAAGCGCTCAATAAATACGATTGATTGATCGATTGATTGATTGCCCCGTGCTTTCCCCTCAGCCGTCGTCGACCCCTCGGTCACACCCCCCCTCGACGGACCACCACTCTCCCCAGCTCCACAGACCTACTAAAATCACATCTCCTCCAGGAAGCCTTCCCTAAGTTCCCATCCCCTAACCCGTTTTTCCGTCCTCGCTGCCTCACCTTCACACTTAATATGAAATAATAATTGTGGTATCCTTAAGCACTTAGTATGTGCTAATCACTGGGAGAGACTCATCCTATCCTATCCCGCCTTGATTACTGGCTCAGCCTCCCCGCTGACCTCCCTGCCTCTCCCCACTCCAGTCCATACTTCGCTAGGCTGCCCAGATCATTTTTCTACCTAAACGTTCAGTCCATGTTTCCCCAATCCTCAAGACCCTCCAGGGGTTGCCCATCCACCTTCGCATCAACAAATAATAATAATAATAATGATGGCATTTACTAAGCACTTACTATGTGCTTAGAGAAGCAGCGTGGCTCAGTGGAAAGAGCACGGGCTTTGGAGTCAGAGGTCGTGGGTTCGAATGCCGGCTCCACCACGTGTCTGTTGTGTGACCTTGGGCTTAACCTCTCTGAGCCTCAGTTACCTCATCTGTAAAATGGGGATTAAGACTGTGAGCCCCACGTGGGACAACTTAATCACCTTGTATCCCCCCCAGCGCTTAGAACAGTGCTTTGCACATAGTAAGTGTTTAACAAATGCCATTATTATGTGCAAAGCACTGTTCTAAGCGCTGAGAGCTGTCCTAAGTGCACTGTTCTAAACAAAAAAATCTTTATCATCTGCTATAAAGCCCTCAATCACCTCGCCCCCTCCTACCTCGCCTCACTATTCTCGCACTCCAACCCAGCCCACACACTTCATTCCTCTAATGCTGATCTACTCACTGTACCTCGTTCTCGTCTGTCTCACCACCGACCTGTCGCCCGCGTCCTGCCTCTGGCATGGAATGCCCTCCCTTTTCCTATACCCCAGACAATGATGACTCTCCCCACCTTCAAAGTCTTATTGAAGGCACATCTCCTCCAAGAGGCCTTCCCTGACTAAGCCCCCCTTGACTCCTTTCCCCATCCCCTCTGCATCACCCCGATTTGCTCCCTTGACTTACCACCCTCACCAGCCCCACAGCACTTAACTACATATCCGTAATTTATTCATTTATGTTAATGTCCGTCTCCCCCTCCACACTGTAAGCTCCTTTTGGACAGCGAATGTATCTGTTATATTTTTCCCAAGTGCTTAGTACAATGCCCTGCACACAATCAGTGCTCGGTAAATACTATTGATTGATCCACACAAGATAATCAGGTCAGACAGGAAACGTGCCTGTCCCACATTGGGTTCACAGTCTAAGCAGGAGGAAAAACTGGTGTTAAATTCCCATTTTACAGAATTTGAGGCACAGAGAAATTTAATAACTGGCCCAAGGTCACACAGCAGACAAGGGGCATAGCAGGATTAGAACTCAGTTCACCTAACTCCATTGGACTACGCTGCTTCTCTTTGCCCCTCCCTCTAAGAACTTCAAGTGCTTATCCTCACCCTTATTCCTTACCCTCACCCCCACACTACTAGGGTACAAATCCTTAAATTAGATCTGTGCTTGGATCTGTGACCATTGGGCATAGGTTAGTCACCCCACCCTCAGCCCCCACATCACTTATGTACATATCTTTTACATTATAAAGATATGTCATTACAAATTACTCATTTATTTATTTACATTGTCTGTCTCCATCTCTAGACTGCAAGCTCATTATGGGCTAGGGAACGTGCCTACTAATTCTGTGTATTTTAATCTCCCAAACTCTTAGTTCAGTGCTCTGCACAGACTAAGCACACATGGCCTAGTGGGTAGTATATGGTCCTGGTAGTCAGAGGGACCTGGGTCCTAATCTCTGCTCCACCACTCGACTGCTGTGTGACCTTGGGCAAGTCATTTCACATCCTCTGTGCCTCAGTTACCTCCTCTGTACAATGGGGATCGAGACTGGGAGCCCTGTGTGGGACAGGGACTGTGTCCAACCCCATTATCCTCTATCTACCCGAGTGCTTAGTACAGTGCCTGGCACATAGTAAATGCTTAACAAATACCACAATTAATAATAATAATAATGGCATTTATTAAGCACTTACTATGCACAAAGCACTGTTCTAAGCGCTGGGGAGGTTACAAGGTGATCAGGTTGTCCCACGGGGGCTCACAGTCTTAATCCCCATTTTACAGATGAGGGAACTGAGGACCAGAGAAGTTAAGTGACTTGCCCAAAGTCACACAGCTGACAAGTGACGGAGCCAGGATTTGAACCCATGACCTCTGACTCCAAAGCCCGTGCTCTTTCTACTGAGCCACGCTGCTTCTCTAATAACCAGCCCACACATTTCACTCCTCTAGTGCTCTCTTTCTCACTGGGCCTCCATCTGTCTCACCACTGACCCCTCGCCTACATCCTGCCTCTGGCCTGAAAAGCTCTCCCTCCTCAAATCTGACTGACAATAACTTTCCCCCACTTCAAAGCCTTATTGAAGGCACATCTCCTCCAGGAGGCCTTCCCTGATTAAGCCCTCCTTTCCTCTTCCACTCCCTTTGGGTTGCCCTGACTTACCCCCTTGATTCACCTCTTTCTCCCCGCCCCACGGCACAGGTATCTATCTGTAATTTTATTTATTTGTATTGCTGTCTGTCTCCCCACTTCTCGACTGTGAGCTCGTTGTGGGCAGGGAATGTCATTGTTTATTATACTTTTCCAAGTGCTTAGTACAGTGCTCTGCACACAGTGAGCGCTTGATAAATTCAATTGATAAATGCAATTGAATGAATTAATGAATAACTGTAAATTCCTTAAGCCCAAGGATGGTGTCTACCAACTGTATCATGTTCTACTCCCCCAAGCACTTGATACGGTGCTCTGCATAAAGTGAGCACGTAGCACATGCTATTGATTGATTGATTCATTCATTCATTCAATTGCCAAGATCCGCCCTTTCCTGTCCATCCAAACCACTACCTTGCTGGTTCAATCTCTCATCATCATCATCAATCGTATTTATTGAGCACTTACTATGTGCAGAGCACTGTACTAAGCGCTTGGGAAGTATAAATTGGCAACATATAGAGACAGTCCCTACCCAACAGTGGGCTCACAGTCTAAAAGGGGAAGACAGAGAACAAAACCAAACATACTAACAAAATAAAATAAATAGAATAAATATGTACAAGTAAAATAGAGTAATAAATATGTACAAACATATATACATATATACAGGTGCTGTGGGGAAGGGAAGGAGGTAAGAGGGGGGAATGGAGGGGGGGCGAGGGGGAGAGGAAGGAAGGGGCTCAGTCTGGGAAGGCCTCCTGGAGGAGGTGAGCTCTCAATAGGGCCTTGAAGGGAGGGAGAGATCTATAAAATGGATATATATGAATGAATATTTATCATAATCTTCTCACCTGCCTCCTCACTCACACTCCTTTCCCCTGCAAATCCATATTACTCCCTCACAGAGATCTCCGCTCTCTTGAACCCATCCATTTTTCTGAGCGCCTCACACCCCACCTCGCCTCCTTCTCCTCTCTACCCAGTCTTGATGATCAGATTACTGCTCTCAACTCTACCCTTTCTACTCAGTAGACTCACTCGCTCCCCTTTCCCTTCGCCGCTCTCGTACCACTAACCCACATCCCTGGATCACTGCCACTGTCTGCCTCCTTCGCTCTTATGCTCGAGCTGCCAAACGCTGCTGGCAAAAGTCTAAACACCATGCCAATCTCGTTCACTTCAAGTTTATCCTTTCCTGCCTTAACTCAGCCCTCTCCTCTGCCATACAAAACTATTTCTCCTCCCTCATTGACACCCACGCCCATCACCCCCGCCAGCTCTTCCGTACATTCCACTCCCTTCTAAGACCCCCGGTTCCTCCCCCTCCTCCTTCCCTCACCCCCAACGATCTGGTCTCCTACTTCATTAACAAAATTCAATCCATCAGGTCCGACCTTCCCAAAGTCACTCCCCCCACTTCTCCAACCCCCCAGCTCTCAACACTCTCTGCTACTCTCCCATTCTTCCCAGCAGTATCCTCAGAGGGGCTCTCCTCCCTCCTCTCAAGTGCTACTCCGGCCACCTGTGCTTCTGACCCCATTCCCCCTCATCTCATGAAATCTCTCGCTCCATCCCTTCTTCCCTCCTTAACTTCCATCTTCAACCGCTCACTCTCCACTGGTTCCTTCCCCTCTGCCTTCAAACATGTCCATGTCTCTCCCATCCTAAAAAAACCATCTCTTGACTCCACTTCACCTTCTAGTTATCGTCTCATATCCCTCCTACCATTCCTTTCCAAACTCCTTGAAAGAGTTGTCTACACATGCTGCCTCGGATTCCTCAACACCAACTCTCTCCTCGACCCTCTCCAGTCTGGCTTCCATCCCCTACATTCCACGGAAACTGCCCTCTCAAAGGTCACCAATGACCTCCTGCTTGCCAGATCCAACGGCTCCTACTCTATCCTAATCCTCCTCGACCTCTCAGCTGCCTTCGACACTGTGGCCCACCCCCTTCTCCTCAACACGCTATCCAACCTTGGCTTCACAGACTCCGTCCTCTCCTGGTTCTCCTCTTACCTCTCCAGTCGTTCATTCTCAGTCTCTTTTGCAGGCTCCTCCTCCCCCTCCCATCCCCTTACTGTGGGGGCTCCCCAAGGGTCAGTTCTTGGTCCCCTTCTGTTCTCGATCTACACTCACTCCCTTGGTGACCTCATTCGCTCCCACGGCTTCAACTATCATCTCTACGCTGATGACACCCAGATCTACATCTCTGCCCCTGCTCTCTCCCCCTCTCTCCAGGCTCGCATCTCCTCCTGCCTTCAGGACATCTCCATCTGGATGTCTGCCGGCCACCTAAAACTCAACATGGCCAAGACTGAACTCCTTGTCTTCCCTCCCAAACCCTGCCCTCTCCCTGACTTTCCCATCACTGTTGACGGCACTACCATCCTTCCCATCTCACAAGCCCGCAAACTTGGTGTCATCCTCGACTCCGCTCTCTCGTTCACCCCTCACATCCAAGCCGTCACCAAAACCCGCCGGTCTCAGCTCCGCAACATCGCCAAGATCCGCCCTTTCCTCTCCATCCAAACTGCTACTCTGCTCGTTCAAGCTCTCATCCTATCCCATCTGGACTACTGCATCAGCCTTCTCTCTGATCTCCCATCCTCGTGTCTCCCCCCACTTCAATCCATACTTCATGCTGCTGTCCGGATTGTCTTTGTCCAGAAACGCTCTGGGCATGTTACTCCCCTCCTCAAAAATCTCCAGTGGCTACCAATCAATCTGTGCATCAGGCAGAAACTCCTCACCCTGGGCTGTCCATCACCTCGCCCCCTACTTCACCTCCCTTCTCTCCTTCTCCAGCCCAGCCCGCACCCTCCGCTCCTCTGCCACTAATCTCCTCACCGTACCTCGTTCTCGCCTGTCCCGCCGTCGACCCCCGGCCCACGTCAACCCCCAGGCCTGGAATGCCCCCAATCCCTCTGCCCATCCGCCAAGCTAGCTCTCTTCCTTCCTTCAAAGCCCTACTGAGAGCTCACCTCCTCCAGAAGGCCTTCCCAGACTGAGCCCCTTCCTTCCTCTCCCCCTCGTCTCCCTCTCCATTCCCCCAATCTTACCTCCTTCCCTTCCCCACAGCACCTGTATATATGTATATATGTTTGTACATATTTATTACTCTATTTATTTATTTATTTTACTTGTACTTATCTATTCTATTTTATTTTGTTAATATGTTTTGTTTTGTTCTCTTCTCCCCCTTCTAGACTGTGAGCCCACTGTTGGGTAGGGACTGTCTCTATGTGTTGCCATCTTGTACTTCCCAAGTGCTTACTACAGTGCTCTGCACACAGTAAGCGCTCAATAAATACGATTGATTGATTGATTGCGCACCAGGTCCTACTTCTGGATGAGTGGGCATTGGCAACGCAATGAGGCGTTGTTAACATTGGCCGGGCCAAATAGATGAGAAGCTCTGTGGTCTTTGAAGTAGGCCAGATGGACCCAGGGGAGCCCTTTCGCCCTTTGAGTCCCTTAAACCCATCCCGCCGCCCTAGGGCCTGGTTGTGCCAACAGATTTCCCCAGAAAAGTGGGGGTCTCTGGCTGGATGGGGCCAGACCCTGGGGTCAGAGTCCCCTGGATGGAGCAGACCGGTGTCCCTATCACCCCAGAACCCACGGCAGTAGGGGAGGGGTGAGTTGGGGGGGCTGGGGGTGCTGGTTGGCTTTGCCCCCGACCCTCAGTTTCCCCGGCTGAGGGGTTGCTGCCTAGCCAGAATAAAGGGTAGGTATGGGATGACCGTGGGTAGGGGTGGGAGAGGGCTCTTCGCTTACATCGGCTATTCCCGGTTACCCGACAGGCATTTTTTTTTTTAATGGTATTAAGCACTTACTTTGTTCCAGGCACCGGGGAAGGTACAAGCTAATCAAATGTGGGGCTCACAGTCTTAATCCCCGTTTTACAACTGCGGTAACAGGCGCAGAGAAGTGAAGCGACTTGCCCGTGGTCACACAGCAGACAAGCGGCGGAACCGGGATTGGAACCCAGTCCCTTCAGACTCCTAGGCGAGTGGTCTATCCCTTGGGCCACGCTGCTTCTCTGACCTTTGACCTATTCAGCACTGCACGGCTTTTCTGCCCATCTAGCTAGGCCCGGGCTCCCCCCCACATATATCATTCCTCCCCCACCCGCCGCAGCCCAGCCCCGGCCCCAGCCCCCTGCCCCTGCTCCGGACCCCCTCTCTCTCTCTCTATCTCTCTCGATCGAACCCTTTCCTTCCTCTCCGGCTGCTGACGCCTCGCGCTCCGACTCGCAAAAACGCTGAGCCGAATTTCCCGGAATTGTTGTGCTCGTCCTTGGCGGGTCCTGCCCCCGCCCCCCCCAAATCCTCCCCAACACTTTCTCTCCCCCACCCTTCTCCCAGGCTCCTCCCCCGGGCCCCGCCTAACACCCATCCCAGCCAACCCCTCCTCTACAAATTCCCTTTCCCACCAAACTCCTTTCTTCCCCCTTTCCCTTAATCCCCTCTGCCCAACTCCCTTCCTCCCAGAGGGGCCCCACTCCTACCGTGCTGCCCGCTCAGGACTCGGCCTGTTCCGGGTAGGGCCGGGTGAAAGTGGTTTAAATTGCAGCAAGACGGTTGAGGGGAGAACTGACTTTAGGTAGGGGATGCTGGTCATCGGATGCCTCTCCCTGCTCCCCGCCACCCGGCCCTTACCCCTCTTCCGTTACCACACCTGGCACTCAGAACTGACCCAAAGTGTCTGTGGGGGCTGGTAGGTGGGGGACAGGTTTAGGAGCTAAGCCATGAGGGTCTGCTTTGGAGGGAAAGGAGGGGGGTAGGTGGTCCTAGTGAAGGTGCTGGGCCCACAACATCCCCATTCCCCTGCCAAGACCCGCCCCCCCCCCCGCCCCAACCGTCCCTGATGGGGCCTCTGGCCCTTGAGGATATCGGACCTCGATGTCCGTTTCCTGGCCGGGCCTGCGGAAACGGCCTGACGGTTGTCCCCTGCCCCTCCCCCTCCCCACACTGCCAGGCTCCGGGTCCACACACACCACCCCACCGCCCGCCGGCACAGCTGTCCGGATACTGAGGAGCCAGGGGGTCTGCTCAGCCCAGGTGAGGCCCTCTCCCCGGGGACAGAGGGGCTGGGGCAACTGGGGGCAGCGGGTGCCAGCCCGGGGGTTCTAGGGGAGAGGGGATGGGGCAACTGGGGGCAGCGGGTGCCAGCCCGGGGGTTCTAGGGGATGGGGCGGGCCTGGGGGCTCTGCGGGGAGAGAAGCTGGGGCAAGCAGGGTCCTGGGTGGCGGGAAGGGGCAAAACCGGGGACCCGCGATGCCGTGGGTTCAGTTAGCCACACTGACCTCAGCCACGGGCCCCAGCTCCTGAACACCCGTGGCTCACATCGGCCCCAAACACTGGTCCCGGACACCCACCCATCCCTCCAGCCCCTGACATCCGCCCCTCACCCCGGCCCCAGACATCCACCGCTCACCCCAGCCTCGGACACCAACCGCTCACCCCAGCCCCAGCCACCAGCCCCCCATACCGGATGCTTCGGCCCGGAGGGAGCCGAGGTCGGGTGTCCGAGGCTACGGCCCCCCGGGTCTCGGCCCAGTGTGCCCGCCCCTCTCCTCTCCCCACGCCCCCGCCCCCCATCCTCTATACCACCCACCCCCAGGTGCCCGCCGCACTCATGACCACCGCGAGCCCCCTGCGCCCGCCCGCCACCCCCTCCCTCCTGGGCGACTTCGGCGACAGCCACAACTGGACGGAGCTGCTGCACTTCCTCAACCAAAGCCTGGCCCTGTGCGAGCTGGACCTGAACGTCGACGTCAAGAGGGTGGTCCTGTTCGTGCTCTACCTGGCCGTGTTCGTGGCCGGCCTGGTGGAGAACCTGCTGGTCCTGTGGGTGGGCTGGCACGGCCGGGGCCGCCCCCGGGGCCCGCTGCAGCTGTACGTGTTGCACATGGCGCTGGCGGACCTGGGCGTGGTTCTGGTGCTGCCCGTGTGGATGCTCGAGGTCCTGCTCGACTACACCTGGCTGTGGGGCGGCTTCCTCTGCCGCTTCAGCCACTACTTCTACTTCGCCAACATGTTCGCCAGCGTCTTCTTCCTGAGCTGCCTGAGCGCCGAGCGCTGCCTCGGCCTGGTGCCGGGCGCCGCCCACCGCGGCCCCTCGCCCCGGGCCCGCCGCGCCGTCTGTGCCGCCGTCTGGCTGCTGGCGGCCGTGGCCCCGCTGCCCGAGGTGGTGCACATGCACCTGCTGCCGGCCAGCCAGCCCGTCTGCATCTTCTTGGCCCCCTTCGAGAGCTACGACGCCTGGGCCCTGGCCGTGACCCTGGGCACCGCCTGCCTGGGCTTCCTGCTGCCGCTGGCCGTCGTGGGCGCCTGCAACCTGCTCAGCGCCCGTTGGCTGTGGCGCTCGGGGCAGCCGGGCGCCCGGCCCCAGGCCCTGCTGCTGCTGGCCTACCTGGCCGTCTTCCTGCTGTGCTGGGCGCCCTACCACGCCACCCTCCTGCTGCTCACCCTGCACAGCGCCTACCTGGATCTGCCCTGCTCCCTAGCTTACCTCCTCTACTTCTTCTACGACGTCATCGACGTCGTGTCCATGCTGCACTGCGTCGCCAACCCCGTGCTCTACAACTTCCTCAGCCGCGGCTTCCGGCGCCGCTTCCAAGACGCCGTGGTGCTCTACGTGGCCAAGGCCGGACCCCGGGCCGCCGCCGCCGCCGCCTCCTCCTCCTCCTCCAGCACCCAGCACTCCATCATCATCGCCAGGGAGATGGATGCTCCGTCCGGCCCCTCTGCAGGCCTGACCCCGCCCGGTCTGCCGAGCCTCAGCCGGGACCCCTCCTCTAATGGCCCCGACCCCATCTCTCCCGGCCCTGTCCCCTCCCTCACCTGCCCGGCTGCAGCCCTGACCCCCTCTCTGGGCTTCATCCCCGTCCCTGCCCTCGCCCCCTCTGCCCAGCCCTGACCTCGTCCCACCCCCTCCCTCGGCCCCAACCCCGTCCGCCCCCTCGCCCGTTCTTCCCAACCGCAGCCCTGGCCCCCAGACGGTCTACCCAGCGGCTGCCTCGGCTCCTAATACTAATAATATTAATGATAATAATAATTACTACTATGGTATTTATCAGGCGCTGTGCCAAGCACTGTGCTAAGCGCTGGGGCGGATAGACTACCATCAGTACAGTCCCAGTCCCACATGGGCTGCCTAAGTGGGAGAAAGAATAGGCACCGCGTCCCCATTTCGTAGGTGAGGAAACAGAGGCACCGAGAAGCCAAGTGATTTGCCCCAAGTCCCTCAGCAGGCAAGCGGTAGCAAGTGGTACAGTGCTCTGCACATAGTAAGCGCTCAATAAATACGATTGATGATTGATGAAGTGGTAGGGGGCCAGATTAGGACACTGGTCTCCTGAGTCCCAGGCTTGTGCTTTTCCCATTAGGGCAAGCTGCTCCTCCAGCTACTAGCCCCTGGCCCCAGCAGCAGTCCCCCAGCGCTCCCCCGCCCCTCCGTCCCCACATCGGGCCCGGGGTTGTCAGGCTGGGCACACTTGGACCCGTGGAGGGCTCCGAGGCCGGATCTCCGTCTGCCCTAGCCCCTGCGGAGAAGCAGCGTGGCTCAGTGGAGAGAGCCCGGGCTTTGGAGTCAGAGATCATAGGTTCGAATCCCGGCTCCGCCACGTTTGCCGAGTGACCTTGGGTAAGTCGCTTACCTCATCTGTAAAATGGGGAGTAAGACTGCGAGCCCCACATGGGACAACCTCATTACCTTGTTTCCCCTCCCCAGCGCTTAGAACAGCGCTTGGCACAGAGTAAGCGGTTAACAAACGCCGTTATTGTGGAGAGGCAGGGGGCCGGAGGGCCAGGCTTAGGGGGTTGGGGGGGTCCCGCATCCCCTGAGCAACGGCATTCCACTCTTCCAGAGACACCCCCGAGCATTCCCTCAGGACACAGGGTTACAGAGACCCCTCCCTCCAGCGAGCACGCGTTCTCTCTCTCCCTCATCGTGGCTCAGGGGAAGCAGCGTGGCCCAGTGGGAAGAGCCCGGGCTTTGGAGTCAGAGGTCGTGGGTTCGAATCCCGGCTCCTCCAACTGTCAGCTGTGTGACTTTGGGCAAGTCACTTCACTTCTCTGGGCCTCAGTTCCCTCGTCTGTAAAATGGGGATGAAGACTGGGAGCCCCTCATGGGACAACCAGATTACCTTGTACCTACCCCAGCGCTTAGAACAGTGCTTTGCACATAGTAAGCGCTTAACAAATACCAACATTATTATATCTCTCTCCGCCCCAGACACTCACACTTAGACACGGCCGGAGACCTCCCCCGGATTAATACCGCGTATCCACTCGCTCCGAGAGACCCTCACCCTGGGCCTAGCCCCTCTGGACGTTGAAGGGAGGGGAGCTGCGGGCGGGCCGGGGAAAGAGAGAGGAGGGCGGGGAGGGGACCTGAAAAAATTTCCTGGATCGGAACCCCCGGCTGCCTGGAAAGGGCGAGCCCGGAGCTGCCAAAACTTTCCTGCGAAATTCCCCGCTTCCCGGCCACACTCCCGAGGTGAGACCCTCAACCTTCGGGCCTCGCTCGGCGAGGGGGGCTCCCCGCCCGGGGCAAGACCAGGCCGCGGGCGGGCTTTGAGATTTTTTATTCTAAATAAAAACCACACTTTGTGCTGAACCGCGAGTAGAAAAGAACCAGATGCACACCGACACTACAGCTGGGGGGAGTTACAAATCGTACAAAACTTTACAGCCACCGCGGGGCGGGGGGAAGGACACGGACACCGGGAGGCCAGATCAGTACGGTACCTACGGTAACTGAAAGGGGTCAGGGATATCTTTCTCTCACACACTCATACACACACACACACACACACACACTCTCTCCGCTCCGCCGGGAGAGGGAGGGTGGGGGGAAACGGGACCCGCTTTCCCCCACCCCGGGCCAGCGAAGGTGTGGAGCGGTCAGCAGCGCGCCCGGGGACGAAGTAGCTGCCGGACTTAAGACCCCAGTGTCAGGTTGGCGGGCGGCTGGGGGGTGGAGCCGCCCCCGGAAGGGCTCCCAATGCTACCCCGGGGCCGGACAGAAGGCCAGTCACTCGCCAAAGCCCAGGCCCGGGCCCGGCAAGGGGCCTTCCCGGGAGCCTCCCGGCGGCGGGGCGGTTTCTAGACTAGTTTCTAGACTGTGAGCCCGCTGTTGGGTAGGGACTGTCTCTATGTGTTGCCGACTTGTACCTCCCAAGCGCTTAGTACAGTGCTCTGCACACAGTAAGCGCTCAATAAATACGATTGATTGATTGTTTGATTGATGGACGGGATTCCGTGCTGGCGCCCCCTAGCGGGGCGGTCAGGCACCAAGTGGGGGCCCTCCGGGCGCCCCCTGGCGGCGGCAGAGGCCTGTGCGGGCGCCCCCTGGCGGCGGAGGAGGCCAGCGCGGGCGCCCCCTGGCGGAGGCGGAGGCCTGTGCGGGCGCCCCCTGGCGGCGGCGGAGGCCTGTGCGGGCGCCCCCTGGCGACGAAGGCCGCCTGTGCGGGCGCCCCCTGGTGGCGGCGGAGGCCTGCGCGGGCGCCCCCTGGCGGCGGAGGCCTGTAGGGGCGCCCCCCGGCAACAAGGCTCCATAGAGACCCCTCCACCGGCGGGACCCCTCCACCTGCGGGACACTGTTGCAACTTAAACGCGACAACGACGGGTTGGGGACACTAGAAGAGGTCAGGGGAATTTCACAGCTTTGAGACCCGGCCGCCCCTCCGACTCCCCGCCGGTGGGCGGCTGCCGGGCCGGCTCGGCCTCAGGGGCCCAGGGGACCCTCTGCTCTGCTCCTTATGTTGCCAACTTGTACTTCCCAAGCGCTTGGTCCAGTGCTCTGCACACAGTAAGCGCTCAATAAATACGATTGATTGATTGCTCCCTCCGTCCCCTGGGACTCTTCCAGCTGTCCGGTCACTCCTTCGAGGTGACGCTGCCCTCCCGGGGAGGCTTTCCCCAAGGCCTGACTGGGGTGGGAGGCCTAGGCCTGGCAGGGGGGACACAACCACATGCTCCGGGCCTGCCCGACTTGTACTTCCCACGCGCTCAGTACAGTGCTCTGCACACTGTAAGCGCTCAATAAATACGATTGAGTGAATGAACGAAATGCCGCCGCCCATGACTTTCACAGGCGGCCGGGGGGCAGCAGGAGGGACCGGACATCCCATCCACGGCACGAGAACTGGGCCGGCCACGAAGGGAGAGCTCGCGGACTCTGGGCTCCCAGGACCAGAGCGAGCCGAGCCCAGGATGAGGTAGAAAAAAAGAGGCGCCGCCACCTGCAACCCAAGACCTGCGGCCGCCACAGAGGGTGGGGGCCCCCCGGGAAGCCCCAGCCTGGGCGGGCAGGGAATTTAAGGCAAGGTTCCTGCTGTTCGGGGATTGAAGCTCAGCCCTCTCTCCACCATGCCCACCCCTCCCCGCCTCTGGTGAGGAGCCCCGGAGGCCTTAAACCTTCAACCCCCTTTTCTTTGGAAATGAGAAGGGTGGAGAGAGCCCAGCAGCCCCACCTCCTACCCTGAAAGGGGGTTCAGACCCCCGCGGCCACGGCTCTTCGGCCGTGGGAGAGCCCGTCTCTGCTGACGGGGAGGGGGCACGGGGGGTTGGGCTGGAGGCGACCCCCGTCCCCGGCAGCCTGGGACCAGGGAACAGAGTCTTAGCAGCATAAAACGGATCGGGGAGCTACAAGAACGGGGTCCGGGCTGGGGGGGCGCGGGCGCAGAGGTAAACGTGGCGGCGGGGTGCGGGCCCCAGGCCAGGGGCGGCCGGGCGGCGCTCAGCTGTCCGGGCCGCGGTCGGCCTCTTTGGAGTGAATGACGTACATGAACGTCTGTTCGATGGTGAAGTCGGCCGGCAGGCTGCCCTTGTGGACGCCCACGTGCTTGCTCATGAGGTTGAGGGTGGAGCTGTAGTGGCCGCACACGGTGCAGCGGTACATCAGGGCCCCCGCGTGCGTCTTCAGGTGGCACTTGATGGTGGAGCGGCCCCGGAAGAACTTGTGGCACACCTTGCACTGGTAGGGCTTCTCCCCCGTGTGGATCCGCCGGTGGTAGTTGAACTCGCTGGTGTGGGCGAACCGCTTGCCGCACACCTTGCAGCCGTACTTGCTGGGGGCGGGCGGGGCCGGGCCCTCGGCGGCGGCGGCGGCCGCCCCTCCGTCGGCCGGCGGGCGCCGCTTGGGCAGGGCGGGGGGCTGCGGGCGCTCGGCCGGCCCCGTCCGCCCGTCCGGGCCCCCGCCGCCGCCGCCACCGCCGCCCTCGTGCTGGCTGACGTGGTAGCGGTAGGCGGCCTCGGAGCGGAAGCCGTGGCCGCAGACGTGGCAGCGGAACGGGGCGTCGTCGGCGCGGCGGTGCAGCGCCAGGTGCCGGTCCAGGACGTGGCGGTCGACGAAGCTGCGGGCGCACACGCCGCAGGAGAAGACGGCGACGCCCAGGTGCGACAGCGTGTGCCACATGAGGCCGCACAGGCTCAGGTGGTGCTGGGCGCACACGCTGCACGTCTGGCCCGGGACGCTCAGGTGGTCCAGCACGTGGGCGCGCACCGTGGCGAAGTCACGGGCCAGGGCCTTGCCGCAGGCCGCGCAGCTGAGCGCCGGGGCGCCGGGCGGCGGGGGGGCCGGCGGGCGCCGGGGGCTCGGGGGGGGCCCGCTCCCGCCGGTGCAGCGTCAGCTGCCACTGGGTGAAGAACTTGGCCTCGCACATGTCGCAGGCGAAGAGGAAGATGCCGATGTGCGACAGGACGTGGGCCACCCGGGCGCCGCGGTCGTGGAAGTGCGTCTCGCACACCTTGCAGTTGCCCGTGAGCAGGTCCACGTGGTCGCGGGCGTGCTGCCGGATCAGCTGCACGTTGGGCTCCAGCACCTTGTGGCACACCTGGCAGGGCCGGGCCTGGTGGCCGCCGCCGGCGGCCCAGCTCTCCTCCACGGCCCCGGCCCCCGCCTCCTCCCCGTCGGCCGCCGCCGGGGTCAGCTCCTCCTCGCTGTCGTCGCTCAGCTCGATCACTTCCTCCGCCGCCGGCCCCGGCCCCGGCCTGTCGCTGCCGGGCTCCTCCAGCTCCAGCTGCCCGGCCTCGGCCTCGGGGGGCGGCTGGGCGGGCAGCGCCGCGGGGGACCCGAAGCCTCGCCCCCGGCCCGGCCCGGCGTCCCCGTCCAGGGAGCCGGCCCCGAGGAAGCCCGCCCGCTCCCCGTTGCTCTGGCCCCCGAATGGCGAGCGGGGCCCCGGGCCCGTCTGCCCGCCCGAGCCCAGCCGGGGCCCCCCGGGGGGGACCGGGACGCAGGGCCCGGGCGCCTCTCGGCCCTCCGCCTGCGGAGCGGGCAGGCCGGGCATGGCTTCGCCGACCCCGGGGCCCTCCTCCTCGTAGCCCGCGCCGGCCAGCGCCGCGGCGCCCAGCAGCCCCGAGTCCCCGACCCCGTCCGTGAGGGGCAGGAGCGGCGGGGCCGGGGCGGCCCCCTCCCTGTGCAGGTCGGGGAAGGTGGCGTGGCAGGCGCGGAGGAGGGCGTCCATGCCCAGCCGCTCGGCCACCTCGTAGATGACGCCCACGTTGATGAGGTCGGTGAACAGCTCGGCCGTGTAGACGAAGCTCAGGATCTTCTCGAAGTTGGCCGGCGTGATGAAGTCCACCACGAAGGTCCGGGCGGCGTCCAGCCCGGCCGTCAGGAAGAGGTTCTGGAAGTAGCCGGCGGCGCAGGCCAGCACGGCCTTGTGGGCCGGGAAGGAGCGGGCCCCCACCACGATGGTGACGTCGCACAGGGTCTCGGCCAGGCGGCAGCGGTTCAGCTCCCGCAGCAGCTGGTTGGGGTGGTCGGCGCTGTGCAGCTTCACCCGCATGCCCATCTTAGCGGCCGCCCGCCGCCGCCGCCGCCGCCCCCCGCCGCCCGTCACTCCGGGGCCTGCACGGGGGGCGGGAGGCTCTGCGGGAGAGAGGACGGCATCACGGCCCGTTCCCGGGCCCCCCGGTCCGTCCGGGAGGAACCGGGGGCTGACCGACCAACCCCCGGTGACCCAGCGCGGCCCATCCCGCAGCCCGGCCTCTCCCCCAACCGCCCCACACCCCTGACTCTCCTCCGGTGACCCGGCGCCGACACGGGTCCTCGGGTCCAAACCCCTGAGGTTGGGGACGGTGGCTGCCGCAGGCTCTCTGGAAGGGGGTGACGGGGGGTGGGGGGCTAGTAAGCGGGCACGGCCGAAGCCGGGCGAGGGGGGAAGTTGCGACGGCCAAAGGGGCACCCTGAATGGGCTGGGGCCCGGGCTGCTCCGTCCCTGGGGGGGTCACGCCTCCTCCCTGAGTGCCCTGGGACTGTGAGCCCACTGTTGGGTAGGGACCGTCTCTATATGTTGCCAACTTGGACTTCCCAAGCGCTTAGTACAGTGCTCTGCACACAGTAAGCGCTCAGTAAATACAATTGATGATGATGAATAGAGTCCTCCAGAGGCGAGGCCATGGCTGGCTCAGATCTGGGCCCCCGTTTGGGTTGGGGGCCCGAGGGGTTTCGGGGGCCGGGGTGGGGGTGCTGGGGGCAGGGCAGGGGGGCCTGGAGATGTAAGCCTACTGTTGGGTAGGGACTGTCTCTATATGTTGCCAACTTGGACTCCCCAAGTGCTTAGTACAGTGCTGTGCACACAGTAAGCGCTCAATAAATACGATTGATTGATTGACTGATTGGGCTATTTCTAGACTGTGAGCCCACTGTTGGGTAGGGACCGTCTCTATATGTTGCCATCTTGGACTTCCCAAGCGCTTAGTACAGTGCTCTGCACACAGTAAGCGCTCAATAAATACGATTGATTGATTGATTGGGATATTTCTAGACTGTGAGCCCACTGTTGGGTAGGGACCGTCTCTATATGTTGCCATCTTGGACTTCCCAAGCGCTTAGTACAGTGCTCTGCACACAGTAAGCGCTCAATAAATACGATTGATTGATTGATTGGGATATTTCTAGACTGTGAGCCCACTGCTGGGTAGGGACCGTCTCTATATGTTGCCAACTTCAGAAGCGCCTAGTCCAGTGCTCTGCACACAGTAAGCGCTCAATAAATACGATTGATTGATTGATTGACTGGGAGCAGGGGAATGGGGGTGTTGGGGGGCTTGGAGGTATCGGGGGAAGGGGGAATCTGGGGCGGGGGGCGTTGGGAGGCTTGGAAAACTTGGGGCCAAGGGGGGATGTGGGGGAGGAGGATGCTGGCTGGGGTTGGGTTGCTGATGGAGGGCGCCGGGGCGGGCAACGGTTCTGGTCCGGACTGAACGGGCTGGAACACGGGACCATCCCCCGGCTCCTCCAACCGGTAAAGCGCCCCATGGGGGCGGCTGTCTTACCCGGATCCGCGGGGTCCCGAGCACCGCCTCCACCGCCGCCGCCGCCGCCCACAAAGGCCCCGGTCCGGTCCGGTCCGGTCCGGTCCGGTCCGGCTTCGCCTTGCCCTGACCCGGCCGGACCCTGCCCCGCCCTGCCCTGCCGGAGGAGGAGGAGGAGGAGGAGGAGGAGGAGGCGGCGCCGCGGGCCCGGCCCGGCCGCACTGCCCGGCCGCACTGTCCGGCCCGGACCCCCGGACCTCCCCCGGACCCCCGGCCCTCCTCCGGACCCCCGGACGCCCGCGCGCCCGCAGCGCCCCCTCCCGGACCGGAGGAGACACGCCTGCCGCCCCGCCCCTTCGCTCTACGCCCCCCGCGGCCCCGCCCCCGACGCCCGCAGCGCCCCCTCCCGGTCCGGAGGAGACACGCCCGCCATCACGGCCGCCGCCCGCCCCTTCGCTCCCTGCCCCCGTCGCCCGCAGCGCCCCCTCCCGGCCCGGAGGAGACACGCCCGCCATCGCCGCCGCTCCGCCCCTTCGCTCCCCGCCCCCGACGCCCACAGCGCCCCCTCCTGGCCCGGAGGAGACACGCCCGCCACCGCCGCAGCCGCCGCCCTGCCCCTTCGCTCCCCGCCCCCGCCGCCCGCAGCGCCCCCTCCCGGCCCGGAGGAGACACGCCCGCCGCCGCCCCGCCGCTTCGCTCCCCGCCCCCCGCGGCCCCGCCCCCCCCGCTCGCAGCGGCCCGGAGGAGACACGCGCGCCCGGCCCTGGTCCCATCCCCTTAATAATCAATCAATCGTATTTATTAATGATAATCAATCAATCAATCAATCCCATTTATTGAGCGCTTACTGTGTGCAGAGCACTGGACTAAGCGCTTGGGAAGTACAAGTTGGCAACATATAGGGACAGTCCCTACCCAACAGTGGGCTCACAGTCTAGAAGGGGGAGACAGAGAACAAAACCAAACATACTAACAAGATAAAATAAATAGAATAGATATGTACAAGTAAAATAAATCAATAAATAAATAGAGTGATAAATATGTACAAACATATATACATACATACAGGTGCTGTGGGGAAGGGAAGGAGGTAAGATGAGGGGGATGGAGAGGGGGGCGAGGGGGAGAGGAAGGAAGGGGCTCAGTCTGGGAAGGCCTCCTGGAGGAGGTGAGCTCTCAGTAGGGCCTTAATAATCAATCAATCAATTGTATTTATTAATAATAATAATGGCACTTATTAAGCGCTTACTATGTGCAAAGCACTGTTCTAAGCGCTGGGGAGGTTACAAGGTGATCAGGTTGAACCCTAGGGGGGCTCACAGATTTAATCCCCATTTTCCAGATGAGGGAACTGAGGCACAGAGAAGTTAAGTGACTTGCCCAAAATCACACAGCTGACAATTGGTGGAGCTGGGATTTGAACCCATGACCTCTGACTCCAAAGCCCAGGCTCTTTCCTACTGAGCCACGCTGCTTCTTCTTTATTGAGCGCTTACTGTGTGCAGAGCACTGTACTAAGCGCTTGGGAAGTACAAGTTGGCAACATATGTTTGTACATATTTATTACTGTATTTATTTATTTTACTTGTACATATCTATTCTATTTATTTTATTTTGTTAGTATGTTTGGTTTTGTTCTCTGTCTCCCCCTTTTAGACTGTGAGCCCACTGTTGGGTAGGGACTGTCTCTAGATGTTGCCAACTTGTACTTCCCAGGCGCTTAGTACAGTGCTCTGCACACAGTAAGTGCTCAATAAATACGATTGATTGATTGATATAGAGACGGTCCCTAGTAATGCCATTTAATAATAATAATAATGACATTTATTAAGCACTTACTATGTGCAAAGCACTGTTCTAAGCGCTGGGGAGGTTACAGGGTGATCGGATTGTCCCACGGGGGGGGTTCACAGTCTTAATCCCCATTTGACAGATGAGGTCACTGAGGCACCGAGAAGTGAAGTGACTTGCCCAAAGTCACACAGCTGACAATTGGTGGAGTCGGGATTTGAACCCATGATCTCTGACTTCAAAGCCCATGCTCTTTCCACTGAGCCATGCTGGCCTTTGTTAAGCGCTTACTAGACTGTGAGCCCACTGTTGGGTAGGGACCGTCTCTATATGTTGCCAACTTGGACTTCCCAAGCGCTTAATACAGTGCTCTGCACACAGTAAGCGCACAATAAATACGATTGAATGAATATGTGCAGAGCACTGTTCTAAGCGCTGGGGGGAATAAAAGATGATCAAGTTGGCCCTCGAGGGGCTCAAAGTCTTCATCCCCATTTTACAGATGAGGTAACTGAGGCTCAGAGAAGTTAAGTGACTTGCCCAAGGTCACACAGCAGGCATGTGGCGGAGTAGGGATTCTCCCACTGAGCCACGCCCCTTCCTCTCGACCGCGGAGCCCAACCGTGCCCCGACGTCTCCCGCCTCCCTACCGGGCACCGACCGAACCACCGCCCCCCACCCGGCCCTGACAGGCCAACCCAGGGTGCCCCTCATCAATCGTATTTATCATCAATCGTATTTATTGAGCGCTTACTGTGTGCAGAGCACTGTACTAAGCGCTTGGGAAGTACAAGTTGGCAACATATAGAGCCCAACAGTGGGCTACTGAGAGCTCACCTCCTCCAGGAGGCCTTCCCAGACTGAGCACCTTCCTTCCTCTCCCCCTCGTCCCCCTCTCCATCCCCCTCACCTTACCTCCTTCCCTTCCCCACAACACCTGTATATATGTATATATGTTTGTACATATTTATTACTCTATTTACTTGACTTGTACATATCTATTCTATTTATTTTATTTTGTTAGTATGTTTGGTTTTGTTCTCTGTCTCCCCCTTTTAGACTGTGAGCCCACTGTTGGGTAGGGACTGTCTCTATATGTTGCCAATTTGTACTTCCCAAGTGCTTAGTACAGTGCTCTGCACATAGTAAGCGCTCAATAAATACGATTGATGATGATGATGATGATAAAAGGGCTCACAGCCCCTCCCCTAAACCTTTCGCACCTCACAACCGGCCTGCTGCCTCCTTACCCTGACCTGCTCCAACCAGACAGACAATGACTCTCCTCCACCTTCAAAGCCTTACTGAAGGCACATCTCCTCCAAGAGGCCTCCCAGATTAACCCCATTTTTCCTTATCTCCACTCCCTTCTGCGTCGCCCTGCCTTGCTCCCTTTTCTCTCCCCCTCCCCAGCCCCACAGCACTTATGTATCTCTCTGTAATTGATGGTATTGACACCCGTCTACTTGTTTTGTTTTGTTGCCTGTCTCCCCCCTCTAGACCGTGAGCCCGTTGTTGGGTAGGGACTGTCTCTATCTGTTGCCAAATTGTACTTTCCAAGCGCTTAGTACAGTGCTCTGCACACAGTAAGTGCTCAATAAATACGATTGATTGAATGAATGAATGAAGTAGAGAGGTCTCGAAGGCAGGAGGAAATGTGAGATTGCACAGAGGTAGAGAAATCAAGGCTGGAGATGTAGATTCGGGAATCATCGGCATAGAGGTAGTAGTTGAAGCCATGGGAACGAATGAGTTCTCTTAGGGAGTGGGTGTAGATGGAGAATTGAAGGGGACCCAGAACTGAACCTCGAGGTACCCCCCACCAATTAGGGGGTGGGAGGCAATCAATCAATCAATCGTATTGAGCGCTTACTGTGTGCAGAGCACTGTACTAAGCACTTGGGAAGTACAAGTCGGCAACATATAGAGACAGTCCCTACCCAACAGTGGGCTCACAGTCTAAAAGGCAGAGGCTGAGCCCGCGAAAGAGACTGAGAAGGAGCGGCCAGAGAGATAGGAGGAGATCCAGGAGACGACAGTGTCTGTGAAGCAGAGGCTGCATAAGGTTTGCAGGAGAAGGGAGAGGTCCGCCGTGTTGAAGGCAGTTGAGAGGCCGAGTTGGATTAGGATGGAGTAGAGGCCTTTGGGTTTGGCAAGAAGGAGAGCACTGGTGACCTAGGAGAGGGCGGTTTCCTCCCTCTGCCCATACCTTGCCCCTGCCACTTTTCTGCTCCAGTCCTGCCTCTGTCCTGCCTCTGATCTGCCCCTGCCCTTGGCCTTATTCGTGCCCTGACCATGCCCCCACTCCCGACTTGTTCCGGCCCCCGGTCTGGCCGGCTCTGGCGTGGATCTTATCTTCCCGGGCGGGCGGCCACCTTTGTCCAGGACCTGGGCCGCCGCTGCCGGGCCCTGCCGGACCCCTCTCCCCGTCTCTCCTCTCCTGCCCCCTCCCTCCGCCCCTCTTCTCAACTTGTACTTCCCAAGCGCATAGTACAGTGCTCTGCACACAGTAAGCGCTCAATAAATACGATTGATTGATTCTCTCCCCTTTCCTCCTCGCCTTTTTCCTCCTCCCTCCCTCCCTCTCCCCCTCGTCCCCCTCTCCATCCCCCCACCTTACCTTCTTCCCTTCCCCACAGCACCTGTATATATGTATATATGTTTGTACATATTTATTACTCTATTTATTTAAATTGTACATATCTATTCTATTTATTTTATTTTGTTAGTATGTTTGGTTTTGTTCTCTGTCTCCCCCTTTTAGACTGTGAGCCCCATGTTGGGTAGGGACTGTCTCTAGATGTTGCCAACTTGGACTTCCCAAGCGCTTAGTCCAGTGCTCTGCACACAGTAAGCGCTCAATAAATACGATTGATTGATTGATTTGGCTGGGGGCAGAGCCGCCGTCGGGGGGCTGGGGCAGGGCGGGGGTCGGGGGGCGAAGAGCCCCGGGAGGAGCGGGTGGTGACGGAAGGAGCCGCCTCCGCCTCCCCGTTAAACCTCCCGCACACCGGGGCGGGCGAGGCCGGGGCTGCAGGGGAGGGGGCGACCCAACCGGGCGGCGGAAAAGTCCCGAACCCTCTTTGGGGCGGCTCCCCCCGGCCCCGGGACCCCGGAGTCCCGCCCCCCACCCAGGACTCGGCCCCCTCTTGCCCCCGCCCCGTGTGACCCGGGCCCCGATCGCCCCCCGAGGGAAAGAAAGCAGCCCACGACGGGTCCTATGGAAAAAAAAATCCCGTTATTATTGAAGATTCCAGAGTTTTCCGACCGCGTCACTAAGGAAACGTGTGTCCGGGGCCTGGAGCTGGAGCTGGGGCAGGCGGGGCGCGGGCGGGGGGGTGCGGGCTGGGCCCAGGGGCGGCCTCAAGCGGGAGGAGGCAGGGCCAAGGCGGGACACGGGGGGCACGGGGGGCGGGGGGCTCCCGGGGCCGCCTTTGGTCCGGGAGGGGAGGGGGCAGGCGAGCGGGCCGGGTCGCCGGCCGGAGTCGCTGCCAGCCGGGAGGCCCCCAGGGCGCAGCGCGGATCTGCGGGGAGAAGGCAACCGTCCGAATAATAATAATAGTATTTGTTAATAATAATAATAATGACATTTGTTAAGCTCTTACTATGTGCAAAGCACTGTTCGAAGCGCTGGGGGGGATACAAGGTGATCAAGTTGTCCCACATGCGGCTCACAGTCTTAATCCCCATTTTACAGGTGGGGTAACTGAGGCTCAGAGAAGTGACTTGCCCAAGGTCACACAGCAGACACGTGGCAGAGGCGGGATGCGAACCCATGACCTCTGACTCCAAAGCCCGGGCTCTTTCCACTGAGCAAGCGCTTACTATGTGCCAGGCGCTGGACTAAGCGCTGCCGAGCGCTTGGCCCGACCCTGCCCGGGTTGCTGGGGAGCGGGGGCGGCCTCCCCGAGGGAGCGCGCCACCGCTCCGTCCGGGCTCAAACTCTCCCCGGGCCATTTCAAAGGCCCCCTCCGCCCGGCGGCCCTCCCCTCCTCTCCATCGAGAGTCGAAGAGGGGTAAAAGGCCCGAACCTCCGACAGGGCAAACTCTTCCCTGCCCGCCCCTCCCCTCTCCTCCGCCTTCTCCTCCCTTCCTCCTCTCGCTCCTCCTTCCCCTCCTCCTCTTCCTTTCTCCCTTTTTTTTATGGCATTTGTTAAGCACTGACTCTGTGCCAGGCACTGTACTAAGCGCTGGGGTAGAAACAAGCTAATCAGGTTGGACACAGTCCACGTTCCACATGGGGCTCACATTCGTCATCCACATTTTACGGATGAGGGAACTGAGGCACAGAAAAGTTACGTGACATGCCCGAGGTCACACAGCAGACAAGTGGTGGAGCCAGGATTAGAGCCTTCGCTCCCTCCTTCTCCTCCTCCCCAAGTCCTCCTCCTCCGCCCGCCCCCCAGGATTGGGACACTCAGGAGGTGGGGAGGCCCTCCGGCTCCGAGGGCTCCTCGCAGCTTGTAAGCGCTCCATCAAAACGCATTGTTGGTGCGGCTAGGCGGTTCACACTTAAGTGCGCGACTCTTTTCAAAGCTCCCGGACTCGCTGCGCGCATTAAAAGCAAATTTTCACAATGCGCTTTTGCTGCCATTTGTATAAAATACTACAGCAAAATTGCGCCGTGATTATCGCTCTGGGCCGGTGGCGCGCGGCGCTGGGGGAAGTGTGTCAGCCCGATAAGAGCCTCGCTATAATTACCCGGCCGACGGTCCACCGAAATAACCATCTAATGATCCGCTAAGTACCGGGTAATCAGCGAGTTACGGTTATGACGGCACTGGGGCCTTCCTTAGCCAGCCGCCCAGCGCCCGACCCACTCCGCGAGTGGGAGGGGGAGGCGGCCGGGGAGGAGCCCCCCACCCTTCCAGCGTTCATAATGATAATGATAATAATAATGGTATTTGTTAAGCGCTTACTTGTGCCAAACACAGTACTAAGCCCTGGGGTGGATGCAAGCCAATCGGGTTGGGCACAGTCCGTGTCCCACGTGGGGCTCAGAGCGTCTCAATCCCCATTTTACAGATGAGGTCATTTAGGCCCAGAGAAGTGAAGTGATTTGCCCAAACTCACACAGCAGACAAGTAGCGGAGATTGGTTAGAACCCATGATCTTCTGATTCCCAGGCCCATGCTATCCATTAACCCATGCTGCTTCACCATGCTAGCTCTGGGGGACCAGGGGCTGGGGGCTGCGGGCTGGCCTGAGATGGGGAGGAGGGTCCCGGTGCTCCCGGCGATGGGGTACAGGGGCTGGGGCCTGGCCTGGGACAGGGGAGGGTCCTGGTGCTCCCAGCGCTAGGGTACAGGGGCTGGGGACTGGCTCAAAACGGGGGAGGGGCTGATGCTCCAAAGTCCCTAACTGGGGGAGCCACTGCCCAGCTCGGGGCTGACCCAATAAGAGCCCCCGACACCACCACCACCCACCCGTGACCTGATTTTGGGTCCTTCTGCTTTGTGCCTTTCGTGTGCCCTCGTCTAGACAGCTTGCCTGGATGCAGGGGACTGGACTGGGTGACCTCGAGGTCCGTTCGAGGCTCCCAGTGGGCCATCTGGTGTTCTAGGGTCGCTGCGCTGGCTCCAGGGTCACTTGGCAAGCTGTAATGTTTTCCCTTCTCCACGTCCCCCTCTCCCCCCACCAACACCCCAAGAAGAAATGCTCCCGAGTCTGGGGGCGGGGGGGGGAACGACACAGCAGCCGGGAATGAATCTGGATTTGTCCGGGGGCAGAATGAGGGAGGGGAATGGCCCTCTTCCCTCGCTGAAAGGGGGATCCCCGTCTCCCGTCCCCGCCCCCCGCTCCTTTTACCACCACTCAGTCCCCGTGCTCCTACCTCATTCCGTCACACTGGAAGAATACTTGGGGTCCCTGAAGTTGGGGAAGGCATCCTTGTCTCCGTCTAGAGGGGAGTAGTCGGGGGCAGAGCCAGGGTTGGGCATTCAAGGGGGGAAGCTGCCACAGGGCCGGGCAATCGGGGGAGGGAGACAGGGCCGGGGCTGGACAGTCTTGGAGGGGGAGGAGCAGGGTCAGGTTGGGCAGTCCCGAGGGGGGAGATTCCCGCGGGTGGGTTCTCATCATTCCGCCGCACAGCTGCTTTGGTGCCCCCAGACTCAGTAGGGGCTCGAGGAGCCCCGGAGTCTTGGGCCCGCCCGACTCCCGCTGTCGTTTGCCTGGAGTTCGCGTGCCTCCCGGCTCCACCTTCTCACCCGGGTGTCCGCCTGGCCCTGCCCTGCGCCGGCCCCTGCCCCTTCCCCTTCCCCCGACCCCACCTACCCGCCCGGGCGCGCCTCTTCCCCATGAGTCCCACGAAGAAGTCGTGCATGTCACCTGCGAACAAGGACGCAGTCACGGCCCTGGAGAACACCAAGCTCACTCCCTCCTCTCCCCCCCCACCCCGTTCCCTCCTTTCTCTCTCCTTCTCCCTGTTCCCCTTTGCTGCCCCTCCCGCTCAGACCCCGATTTCCCACTCACCCCTTCCCTCCCGGTCCCTCCCAGCTGATCGAGCCCCTAAGGGGAGGGGAGAGGGCTAGGGTCCAGCCGGCAGCCCCCCGTCCCCCAACGTGGGACTCCTCCTTCAGGGCCCATGTGTCCTCATCCCGGACCGGTCCCCTTCGGAGTCCGTTCGGGACGAGGACGAGGCGATACTCACGCTTTTGGGGAGAGGCAAGCTCCTTGGGATCTGCGGGAGCAAGAGACAAGGGGAAGTGAGAGGCGGGGCCTGGAGGCAGGGCGGCAAGGGGGAAGGGGCACAACTAGATCAGTCAATCAATCGTATTTATTGAGCGCTTACTGTGTGCACAGCACTGTACTAAGCGCTTGGGAAGTACAAGTTGGCAACATAACTAGATGTTATGTTACTAGAACTAGAACTAGATGCTAGCTCTAAGACACCCCCACCCCCCACCCCCGCCATGCATCCCCCAGGCCAATCCGGGCCCCGATCTACATTGACCCCTCCACGGCGTTCCGGTCTGCCCCTCTCCAGGGCCTCCCGGCCTGTCCTCCCTGAACCCCCATGGCGCCCTCCCCCTGCACGTTCCCCGGTGTCCCCCCGTCCCCGGGCCCCCTCCTTTTACCGGCACTGGTCTGGGCCAGAAGTCCGAGCAGTCCGTCCAGCGAGATGGCCCGGCTGTCGTACAGTCTCCGGAGCAGGGACAGTGGCAGCTGGGGCAGGTCTGAGGGCTTCTGGGGAACAACGGCCCGGGGGGCCCGGGGGGCCCGGGGGCAGGTCAGGCGAGGCCTCCGGCAGTCGCTGAACCCCCTCGGGCCTGACTCCCGATTCCGGGGACCAGACAGGGCACTGTGGAAAGAGCCCCCCACCCCAACCCTCCCGGTTTAAAGGACCAGAGCCGCCAGCCGGGGGCCTGCTCTCCCCAGACAGCGGCGACGGAGGGTCATCATCATCATCATCATCAATCGTATTTATTGAGCGCTTACTATGTGCAGAGCACTGTACCAAGCGCTTGGGAAGTCCAAATTGGCAACATATAGAGACAGTCCCTACCCAACAGTGGGCTCATAGTCTAAAAGGGGGAGACAGAGAACAAAACCAAACATACTAACAAAATAAAATAAATAGAATAGATATGTACAAGTAAAATAAATAGAGTAATAAATATGTACAAACATATATACATATATACAGGTGCTGTGGGGAAGGGAAGGAGGTAAGAAGGGGGGATGGAGGGGGGCGAGGGGGAGAGGAAGGAAGGGGGAGAGGAAGGGTCGGGGCAGGGACTGAGGTGGGGGGCGGGAGCGGGAGCAGAGGGTAGGGGGCGGAGGTGGGGGGCAGAGAGAGAGAGAGAGAGAGCTAGAACCGGGGGCGAGGGGTCGGGCACCGGCCTCGGGAGGGGGCTCCCTCGCCCCAACAGAGAGGCAGGGTTCAGGCCGCGGTCGCAGCGCCCCGCTGTGGCCGAGCGGGGGCGTGGCAGCCCCGCCCCGGCAGGGCTCCCCGGGAAAGTTCACCGCTTCACAATTGGGGCGGGGGCCGGGCCCTTATCATCATCATCATCATCATCAATCGTATTTATTGAGCGCTTACTATGTGCAGAGCACTGGACTAAGCGCTTGGGAAGTACAAATTGGCAACATATAGAGACAGTCCCTACCCAACAGTGGGCTCACAGTCTAAAAGGGGGAGACAGAGAACAAAACCAAACATACTTAACAAAATAAAATAAATAGAAAAGCTATGTACAAGTAAAATAAATAAACAAACAAATAAATAAATAAATAATGCATGCTCTCTCTCTCTTTCTCTCTCTCCCCTCTTCAGCCTCCACTTACATTTATCTCAGAGTCTCATCTATTTCTCGGTCACTGTCTCCCTCGTTGTCTGTTTTCCACAGGTTGAGCCTCACTTTGGGGGCTCTATTGCTCTGTCTCTGTCTCTCTCTCTCTTTCCGCGCGCGTGTGTGTGTCTGTCTGTCAATCTCTATCAATCTCGTGGCTCAGTGGAAAGAGCCCGGACTTTGGAGTCAGAGGTCAGGGGTTCGAATCCTGGCTCCGCCACATGTCTGCTGTGTGACCTTGGGCAAGTCACTTCACTTCTCTGAGCTTCAGTTCCCTCATCTGTAAAATGGGGATTGACTGTGAGCCCCACCTGGGACAGCTTAATCACCTTGTATCCTCCCCAGCGCTTAGAACAGTGCTTTGCACATAGTAAGCGCTTAACAAATGTCATTATTATTAAATTAATTAATCTCCCTCTGCTGTGTCTCTGTCTCTCTTTTTCTGTAACGGGCGGTACAACTTCTCCCTCCGGCTCCCACCCCTCCGAGGCTGGGGTGAAGCTCAACGCAGCCCAGAGCCTCCGCCCAGCAGACCCTGCTACCTGGGTACCGGCCCTCCGGACTCCGAAGTGGACACACGCTGGTTTGCCCGTCACTCTGCAACTCAATTGTGGCGATTCTTCTTGGGCAAATCCCTCCCCCCGTAACCCTCTGCCTCTGTGCCCCTCTCCTTGGGTTCTGACTGCCTCGGGGCGGCCGGCCAAGTCAGGAAAAACAAGAGATGGGACTCGGAATTCCTAAATTGCCAGACAGAGGGGGTGGAGTGTGTGTGTGGGGGGGTGTCGGGAGGGTGGGGGTCTTTTTAGCGTTTTCGAATTACCGCAGTTTGATCCGTACAAAAAACCACTGAAAACGTTTTAGAGTCGATAACAGGCGGGACTGATTACCTATTCTGTTTCGGTGTACATGTGCAGGAGAGAGAGAGAGAGAGAGAGAGAGAGAGAGAGAGAGAGAGAGAGAGCCCGCAGCGCCCCACCCCTATCCCTCCTGCCCTAATTTGCTCATCGTGGCCTTTCTGGGGACGGTGGGAGGGGGTGATCTGGAGGAGAGCTCAGAGCCCCCGGGTCCCTGGCCGGGCGGAGCAACACGCCTGCGGGAGGAGGGAGGGCTGGGGGATGAGTTGATAGGGTGAGGGGGAGGGGGCTCCCCTGCCACCGGAGGCTTGGGCTCCCCCCCCCCCCCGTCCGCCCTCGGGCCCTCCCCACGCTGCACCCCCGGGCGGTGGCCGAACAGGTGAGCACAGGGCGGCGGGGGTCAGGCCCCAGTCTCTCTCTCTCTCTCTCTCTCTCTCTCTCTCTCTCTCTCTCTCTCTCTCTCTCTCTCTCTCTTTCTCCCTCCCCCTCCTCCCACATGCACATGCAAGCTGACATGCACACACTGACTGACAGACATGTAGACATACCCCTAAGTCACCGACGTGAACACACACACACACCGTCAGACTCACAAGCACTGACACACCTCTGTAGGCTGGCATGCATACACAGACTGATAGACATGTAGGTGCACGCCCCCGCCAGGGTCACAGACGTTCATTCACAGATAATAATAATAATGATGGCATTTATTAAGCGCTTACTATGTGCAAAGCACTGTTCTATGCACTGGAATGCTTACACACATGCATACACATATACACACACACACAGACTCGCACACCTCAGGAATACTAGGGCACACATTCATGCACACTGACACATGCGTATGAATACACACACCCACACACACACTTGCTGACACTGATACACACCTGCAAACATTCGGATACTGATACTGATTCACACATACAATCTCAGTCACCGTCACTTTGATGCACTCACTGACACACTCATGGACACAGAAACAAAGGCAAACACACGAGCACACTCGGACACACTGACACACACATAGACAACATTCACACAGTCACGCTGACACTCACACGTGCACTCCCTGACACACACTTACTCCCATGCACTCACACGCACTCATGGACACAGTGGCATCCGCCCATCCCACACTCTGCTCCTTGGGTGCGGGAGATCTAGTTTCTGGGGGCTGGGGACTCCTACCTTGCTCTGACCCCCGCGGAGCGCTGGTTGATCCTGCGTCACCTCGCACTCGGCCCCACGGCTGTGACCCACGGCGAGGACCAGCATGGCAACGAGCAGAAGGTCACCCCTCATGGTGCGTGCTGGGGGAGGCTGGGGAGAGGGCACCTGCATGTTGGGATGGTGACCTCTGACCCACATGGTTCCAGCCTCATCAGGAGGAATTCCCGCCCCTGGCCCTCCTGAGGCTCCCCTCCACCCCTGGAGAGGAGCACAGCATCTGATGCCTCCCTAGCTCCTGAGCCAGCTGTTGGGAGGGCCTGGAGAGGTCAGAGCCCCCACTCCCTCCTGTCCCCACATCAGCTCCCTGTCCCCTACCCCTTCCCCCAGCCCTGCCCCCCGGCCCCCAGCCCCCTGCCCAGCACCCAGTGGATGGGTACCTCAGTGGTCAGTTTCTGGGAGAGGTAGGGACTGCAGGGCAGGTAGGCGTGGATGGCCCCTGAGCTCAGGCTTGGGATGGGATGGTGGAAGAAGCAAGAGTCGGTGCTCGGGGATCCGGGCGGTGTTGGGACTCCGTGCTGGCTCTGATTCGGGCTCCGGCTCCGGCTCCCCACTGGGGTGGTGTTGATATGGGTTCTGGGTGGGCAAGGGGGCTGGAGGGAGGGGCCAGGAGCCACCAATCCTGGGGCAGCTCTTGGCCGGGGGGGCCAAGAACTACCAATCCTGGGGCAGCTGGGGGGGGGGGGGAACACAACACACGCATTCCCACTGTCTCAGACCCTCACATACTCACTCACACATGCACACCCAGACCCATTCATAGACACACCTACGCACACACAAACAGCCATCCCCCCCCCGACACATGCACACAGAGCCACAAATACTCCTATACTGTCACACCAACACAGTGAAGACTTATAGACCTAGAGGCAGTCACACCTGGGCACAATCATACACACTCATGTAGTCATACACAGCCATGAGCCCAAGCACAGACCCAGACCACCCCACCCACCACCTACCGCCCCAACCAGCATCCCTATAGGCAGTCACACAGACTCCCCTAGTCACAGGTCCAGTTACACAAACAACCATAATCCCAGTCACACACAGTCAGCATCTTAAACCCATCCACCCACCCAGAGTAATACAACACACAACATTGAAACACATAGCCTCGGTTACAGAAACATAGCCTCAGCCTCACACTTACAAATTTATACTCCTGGACATATCATGCATACACACACATTGAGGTCCCTGGGAATCACTGGTGAGGTCAATGAAGCAGGAAGTCAGTTTAATAATGGTTGTAACTGTTAATTCATTCATTCATTCATTCCTTCAATCGTATTTACTTACTCTGTGCCAAGCACTGTTCTAAGTGCTGGGGTAAGAAACAAAATAATCAGGTTGGATACACTCCCTGTCCTACAAGGGGCTCACGGTTTAAGTAAGAGAGATACCGGGTATCAAACCCTCATTTAACAGATTAGGAAACTGAGGCAGAGAAGTAAAGTGATTTGCCTAAGGTCACACACCAAGCAAGGGTATGTATCTGTAATTATTTGTTTACATTAACTTGTATGTCCTCCTGTAGCCTGAAAGTTCCTTGCAGGCAGGGAACGGATCTACCAATTCTGTTGTACTGTACTCTCCCAAGTGCTTAGTACAGTGCTAGTAAGTGCTGAATAAATGCCACTGATTGATTGATCTCTGCTTCCCAGACCCAGCTCTTTCCACTAGGCCATGCCTATTGAGGGAGCCTTAATTTCACTGTCTGTCTCCCCTGCTAGACTGGAAGCTCCTTGAGGCAGGAATGGTATTTACTAACTGTTGTATTCTCTCAAGTGCCTAGCATAGTGCACTGTGCATAGTGGGTGCTCAGAAGGTACTGATGATGCAGCATACACGGGTTGTCCCAAGGGATGTGGTCCTTTGTCCCCCCCACCTTCTCCCCAAGCTCCCTGCCCCCACTTAATAGGGAGAAATTGGTCACAGTGTCTTCCCAACTCCTTGGCCCCTGTCTCCCCATCTTCCCATCTCTCCATTCCATGGCCTCTACCATCTTCTCCCCCACCCCCCTTCGACCTCTCTACCCCATCTGTCCACATCATTCACTCTGCAGTCTCATCCCCTTCCCTTCTACTGCTCATGCAGTCCCAGTGGGGAGAAGTGGGAGAGAGAACGTGACTGTGAGGTCCCAGCCCCCGCCCCCGCCCCCAGGGATTGATCTCGATCTCGTAATCGCTTCTCTCTCTCTCTCTCTCTCTCTCTCTCTCTCTCTCTCTCTCTCTCTCTCTCTCTCTCTCTCTCTCTCTCTCTCTCCTCTGTCTCCCTTTAATTTCTTTCGGTCTAATCCATCTTCCTGCAGCCCCTTTCCAACCGCCTGGCAAACTCCATTTACTCCCCCGGCTTCAAAGCAGGGTTCTTTGTGCTCCATTCCCCCCCACAGTAAAAGCACTTCCCCCTCTTGGAGAGACCCTAGCCCAACCTGCTCCTTCCCCGAGAGACCCCAATCCCCCACCCCTACCCTGCTCCATCCTGATCCAGAGAGACCTTAGTCCTTGTCAAAGACACCCCAGCCAACGCTGCTTATCCCAGTCACAACCCAGAGAGACCCCCATCCTACCCTGCTTCTTTCCATTCTCCCTTTCCCCCAGGAGAGACTCAGCCCGTCAGAGATGGAGAGACTGGAGTCAGAGTGTGCACAAAGTCAGACACAGGGATAAGAGAAGAGGTAGAGAAACAAGAGTGGAGATGAGAAAATTGATTGAAAGGCTGTGGTTGGGGAGAGGGTAGGGGAGCTGGGGAAAATAAACAGAAGCACTGGGTCGAGGGGCAGAGGCTCTCGGGGAGAGGGGCCACGCTTTGGAGAAGAAGTGCTGAGGTGTTGGGGAGAAGGGCAATGCCATGGGGAAGGTGGGAAGAGGTACTGGGGAGAGAAATAGGGTGCTAGGGAGAGAACAGAGGACCGGAAAAGATGGGCAGAGGTGCTGAAGAGCGACAGGGAGCTCGGGAAGATGATCAGTGGTTCTGGGGAGAGACAGAGAGCTGGGGAAGATGGGCAGTAGTGCCTGAGGCAGGGGCTCAGGGTTAGAGGGGCAGGGCTATGGAGAAGATATGTTGAGTTGCTTTGGAGAGGGGCAATGTGCTGGGGAAGGTGGGAAGAAGTACTGGGGAGAGAAACGGCCCTGGGGAGCGGGGCAGGGCACTGGAAAAGATGGGAAGAGGTGCTGGGGAGAGAGACAGGGCGCTGGGAAAGATGGGCAGAGGTGCTGGGAAAGATGGGCAGGGGCTCTGGGGAGAGGGGCAGAGGCACTGGGGCAGGGGCTCTGGGGGAAAGGGGAAGGGCTATGGGGAAGATGTGCAGAGGTGCTGGGGAGACGGGCAAGGCACCGAAAAAGATGGGAAGAGGTGCTAAGGAGAGAGACTGGGCATTGGGAAAGATGGACAGAGGAGCTGAAGAGAGACAGGGAGCTGGGGAGAGGGGCAAGGCGCTGGGAAAGATGAGCAGAAGCGTTAGGAAAGATAGGCAGGGATGCTGGGGAGAGGGGCAGGGCGCTGGAGTAGAGGGGCAGGGGGGCGGCTGTTCCCCCGAGGGTCCCCGAGGCTCTGAGCACCCTCTGACGGTGTCCGGAGAGCAGAGTACTGGCCGAGCTTGGCCAGGTCGGCTCGGCGCTCTGACTGTGGGCTAGGTGCACGGGGCGGACCATGGAAGGAGGGCTGTGGAGGCTGGCACAGGGGCGAGCGTGCCCTTGGGCAGCTGGAGTCCTACCCCCCCCCCCAGACCCCCCACCCGGGTAGCTGGGAGTCCCAGAGAAAGGTTCGTCATGAATTATGTCCCTTGATGAGAGACAACGCCTTCCGGTGGGGGGCGGGGGATGGGGGTGGGTGGGAAGGGGTCCTGGCAACCTTGATCTTTGGAATTAGTTGACATGAAAGACCGGAGTCGGAGCCAAGCGGAGAGGGGAGCTGGGGCGGGGGTGGGGAGAGGGAAGGAGGAAGCAGGGGCCAAGAACGCCCCTGTGGTGTGGGGAGGAAGCCTGCTTGGGTTTGGAGAGCCATGAGCGGACCAGAGGGAAGGGCTGGGGCTTTGAGGCCGGCCCCCTGTCCAGACCCTCTGCCCCCGGTCCCAGGGCCGCCTCAGTCCCTGCTAGCCCCGGGCTCCACCCCCGAGGCCCAGCCCCCCAGATTTTCTGCACAGGCAGAGAGAGTCCAGGACTCCACTATCGCCAGGGCAGGCCCCCTCTTTCACGACTCCAGCGGACAAGAATTGGGGCCAGAAGTTGCCCTTGCTCAGCTGTGCTCCGGGATTGGGGTCAGGGGCTAGGACCGGGGAGCAATGCCCCAGGAGAGACGCAGCGTGGGGACCCAGAGGGCCAGGACAAGCTGGTGGAAGTCCTCTAGACTGTCAGTTCCTTGTGGGCAGGGAACGAATCTACCAACTCTTGTATTTTATTCTCCCAAGCGCTTAGTTCAAAGCTCTGCACACAGTAAGCGGCCAATCAATAGCATTGATTGATTGGGAGAGGCAAGGGGCAGGGGGCTGGGCACGGAGTTGGGAAAAACGGGTGGGAGAGCGGTGATCCTGCCGTGAAACCCCCAGGACATTGGAGAGAGAACAACAACAAAAAAAGGGTTAGACTTTCAGGAGAACTGGCTGAAGGGTGGGAGTTGCTAGAACAAGAAAAGGAAAGAGTGCCCAGCGAGAGAGAGGAGATACAGCTCTACTCTGAAAGCTCCTTGTGGGCAGAGACTGCGGCCGTTCATCGTTATATTGCACTCCCAAGCGCTTAATACAGTGGTCTGCGAACAGTAAGCGCTCAATAAATGTGATTGATTGAATGAATGAAAGGGGATGGGGGTCGCGAGGAGGCGCAGCAGCAGTGCGGGGGGCTCAGGGAGAGCCCGTGGTCTCCAGTGCCAGCGGGGCCTCGTCCTCCCTCCCTCCCGTCTATCGCTCCGACAGCTGCTGCAGCACCTGCAGGGCCGATCCGGGTGGGCCTGGGCCGCGGGGACCGGGGAGAAGCCACGGCGGAGCGGCGAGACGAGGACAGCCAAGTGATAGACTTAGAGGGAGGGGAAGACCCGCCTTGGACAGCGGAGCGGGGACATAAAGCCCGAGGTCCCGGCTCCACCGCGGGAGCCCCCACCCCAATCTCCGTGTCCTGTTTTCCTTCCCGCCGGGCCCTTCCCCTCTGCTTGCCCCCGCTCCCGCCTCCCTGTTGAACACGTAGGCTCTGCAGCCCCCGGGAGGTGAGGAGCGCGGGGGAAGTGGGTGGGGGGCCGGGGGACCGGGGGCGGGCGCGCCCGCCGCACGCCCTCCAGACGAGGCTGGGGAAAATGACCAGACAATTCCCAGCTAGAGAGGAGGCAATTTGGGGCTGGAGCAGGGAGGGGCGAGCGAGGAGTCAGCTGGGGGAGGGGTGGCCGCTGCTCAGCGACAGCCGAGGTGGGGAAAGGGCCTTATGGGCCCCTCCCGGGAGCAGGGGGAGAGGGGGCGGGGGGGGGGGGGGGAAGGTGCTGGAGAGCGCCTTGGGCCTGGAACCCGAAATGAGACGCAGACGAGATGCAGAGAGAGCCTTGGGAGACGCCCGTGTTTTTTTGTTGTCTGAATCCAGGCGGAGCGTGGGTGGGCGGGCGAGGGGAGGAGGGAGGGCGTCGGGGTCGAGTCTCTGGTGCCTGATGAGTCCGGGACTAAGGGTCGGGACTGCCGAGGCCCCGGTTGGGGGGTGGGGCGGGGGCCCGCCCGCGGTGCGCGGCCCTCCTCCAGGACCGCCGCCTCGCCCTCCAGCTGAAGGGAGGACAGAACGGGCTTCCTTTTGCAGCGGCGAGAGAATTAATCACCTCCCGCCCGGCTCCGCGTGCGTCGCCTGCAGATGGGCCGGGCCGGCTCGGGGCCCCGGCCTCCTCCTCCTCCTCCTCCTCCTCCCCGCGGAGCGCGCCAACACCCAGACCCCAGGCAGGGTCCCCGGGGTCCCCGCGCCCCAACCGGGGACAGGGGCAACGGCTGGGACGACGCGGGGCGGGGAGGAGTGGGGGGCCGGAGCGTACACCCCCTCCCTCAGCGGGGAGGCAGAGCGGACCCCCCTCCCCTCCTCAGAGGGGCCCAGCTGTGGGGAGCTGATGAGAGGGATGTAATTGTTTGGCATCGATCTGGTCGGGCGTGTGCCTGCCAGGGGACTCCGCACCCCACCGGCCCCTGAATCCCTGAGTTGGGGGGGGGGGGTCAGGACACGCGCCCCTTCTCTAGCCCACCCCCACCCACAACACCTGGGTCCTTGGATCCTTCGCCTTCCCCGCTCCAATTGGGAGAGGCGGGGGCGTCCCTGGGCGGGGGGAGTCGCCCCAATTTCCCCTTCACGCCTTTAGTGACTCAGCCCGCCAGCCACCTGGGTCCCCCAACCCCTCACCCCACCGAGGCGCAGGCGGTCGAGGGGGGCCGGAGGCTAATTAACGCCCCCAGCCTCGGCCGGATTCTCCCCCTTCGCCCCCTTCCTGGGACCTGGAATCGCCGCGGGGAGTCCAAGCCACTCGCTTAGCCTGGCAGGGAGGCAGCAGGCCGAGGGACCGGGAGGCAGCGGGCCCGGGGGACCGGGAGGGAGGCTAGGAGCCTGGGCGTCGAGAAAGGGGAGCATGGGTGGGCGAGGAAGGGAGGGAGGGATGGAGGAAGGAGACTGAGGGGTTCCCCACCGCACTGGGCCGCCGTGTGCAGGGTGGACCGGGCCGGGCCCGGCTCAGGACACCGTCACCTCCAACCGGTGGCTCCCTTTCATCTTGCAGCTTAGGCTGCCAGCTGGCCCCTTGGCGTGCTGGACAACGCTCACCTTCACTTTAGCGCCGGCTTTGAACCGCATGGAAAACCTGCGAGAGGTGGGGAGAAACTCCTGAGACCGGGCCCCCGGGGCGGCCACAGAATGGAGAGATGAAAATCTCCCTTTTAGACTGTGAGCCCACTGTTGGGTAGGGACTGTCTCTATTTGTTGCCAACTTGTACTTCCCAAGTGATTAGTACAGTGCTCTGCACACAGTAAGCGCTCAATACGATTGATGATGGATGGATGAAAATAGCGGGAGTGGTAAGACTCCCGTTCTCTCCCGGCCGCCTGGGAGAAAGGTCCTCTACTTCGGGATCCTGCTAACCCTTTCACCTGGGTCAGCCATAATAATAATAATAATTGTGGTATCTGTTAAGAGCTTACTGTGTGCCAGGCACTGTGCTAAACGCTGGGTTGGACACAGTCCCTGTCCCACGTTCATTCATTCAATCGTATTTATTGAGTGCTTACTGTGTGCAGAGCACTGTACTAGGCGCTTGGGAAGTACCAGTCGGCAACATATAGAGATGATCCCTACCCAACAACGGGCTCACAATTAATCAATCAATCGTATTTATTGAGTGCTTACTGTGTGCAGAGCACTGTACTAGGCGCTTGGGAAGTACCAGTCTGCAAAATATAGAGATGATCCCTACCCAACAACGGGCTCACAGTCTAGAAGGGGGGGACAGACAACAAAACAAAACATGTAGAGGGGTGTCAAAATCGTCAGAACAAATGGAATTAAAGCTATATGCACATCACTATCAAAATAAATAGAATAGTAAATATGTACAAGTAAAATAGAGTAATAAATCTGTACAAATATATACAAGTGCTGTGGGGAGGGGAAGAAGGTCTCAATCCCCATTTTAGAGATAACTGAGGCACAGAGAAGTTAAGTGACTTTCCCAAGGTCACACGGCAGACAAGTGGCGGAGCCGGGATGAGAACCCATGACTTTCTAACTGCCAGGCTCGGGCTCTATCAACTACGCCATGCTGCTTCTCCAGCCCGTCCCGTTCCCCCTGCCGGTAGGGCCCCCCTTGCCCCGGGGCTGGATCAGAGGGGGCACCGGCCAGGTGTGTTAGAGGCCTTTTGGGGTACTCCCAATTTTCCCCGTGGCTGCTGAAACTCCAACTCCAAGCCCATTGAGAAGCCAGCAGATGGGTAATGGCAGCCCCAAGCGAGCATTTCCCAAATAGTTTGGGAGTCGGGGTTCAACAGGCTAAGCCACCCCGGCTGCAGATGTGGGTCCTGTGCAGGGCCCACCCGCCTGCTCAGTGCCGGCTCGGGCCCCCTTCCCACCCTCCCTGGCCCCGGCCCTTACTCTTCCGCCACAGTGAATGGTAGCTCCCGTTGGGTGGTGCCCCGTATGGCGCCGTGCAGCCGGGTCAGGAGCTCGATTAGGTGGTCGCTGACCAACAGGAGATCCCCCTTGGAGGACGCGGTTGACATCTATGGGGCGGGGTGGGGTCAGAAGCTGGCCCCGGCTTCGGTGACCGGCCTGCCCTTCGGCCCCCCATCCCGCCCCACGGACCTCACTGAGGTGCAGGCCGAAGAGCCCGTCGTTGTAGCTGCTGAGTGAGACTCCGGCCACGTCCTCCAGGCTGATGACGATCTTGGGCTGAGAGCCCTTGGCGTCGACCAGGATCACATGGCTCTTCGTTAGCAGTAGGATCCGTGGAGACAGCTGGGGGGTGGGGGGGTTGGGGGGAGAGTGGTTGGAGTGGGGGGGAATGCAGCCAGATCGCTGGCTCAGAGAACCATGCCTCCCCCTGGGAAAGGAGGCTGAGGCCTGCTGGGGATGGTGGGGAGAAGTCCTCCCAAAGAGGGAAGGGGTGGTGCCCTGAGGGACAGTGCGGAAGATTCCCCACCCCTGGGAAGTAATGGGTGGGTGTCGTGTTGCCTGGGGTTAGCAGGGGGATTAGTGAGGCGCAGTGGGGGAGAGGGGGGAGCATCCCAGAGTGACAGTCCTCACCTTGCCGCTCCTGCGATTGACCTTCCTCACTGTTTCAGCCACCAGCACAGACCCGGGGGTTGCCCCTTTTATACGCTGCAACTTGGGGCGCTGCTGCAGCCCCAGGTAATCCCCACGGAAGGGCTGGCGGACGCTGGCAACAGGGAAAGGGTGGCCGTCTCCATCATAAGCCCCTTTGCTCGTCCAGGCCCAACCCTGTCGGCCCCCAACCCTTGCCCTCCTCACCTCTGGGGGTAAAGCGCCTTCTTGTCCTTGAACAGCAGACTGGCACTCAGCTTCTCTTGCAGGACCATCTTCTGCTGCGGGGAGAGCTGGTCCCGGTATTTCTTGCACTGAGGACCAAGAGGGATTCGGTGGGTCAGAAAGACTGAGGAGGGGAGGGCTAGGGAGGAGATGATGTTAGGAGGCCTTCCCAGACTGAGCCCCCTTTTTCCTCTCCTCCTCCCCATCCCCCCCGCCCTACCTCCTTCCCCTCCCCACAGCACCTGTATATATGTTTGTACAGATTTATTACTCTATTTTACTTGTACATATTTACTATTCTATTTATTTTGTTAATGCTGTGCATCTAGCTTTATTTCTATTTATTCTGACGACTTGACACCTGTCCACATGTTTTGTTGTCTGTCTCCCCCTTCTAGACTGTGAGCCCGTTGTTGGGTAGGGACCGTCTCTATCAATTGCCAACTTATACTTCCCAAGCGCTTAGTACAGTGCTCTGCACACAGTAAGCGTTCAATAATGAACGAATGATTGAATGAATGAATGAATGGTGCCGCTGCGCCTGGGGACTCACCCGCCACAGATGGAATATTCTCCGCAGTTCCTGATCAGCGGCCTTGAGAAAGGTGTAGGGAACCGGGGGCCACTGGTTGTCAGTCACCTTGGTGGAGGGAAGGGGCCGCTGGAGCCCCATCAGGTATTTCTGCACCTGTGGAGGGGGGTGGGGGGAGCTAGGGTTAAAGACTCCTTGGTGGGCTGGGGGGAAAGGAGGGGGCAGGGAGCTGGGAAACTAGAGAGGGAGCCCCTCACCGGTGGTGGGGCACTTCCTCCCCACGCCTGCTCCCTCTCTCCACCCTCCACGCTGCTCTTGCCTCCCGCCCCGCTCCACCCTTGACCCTTACGATTCTCCGATAGATGAAGTTGGCCAGGGTGAAGGAGGCCCCAGCGCGGAAGTATTTCCGAAATTCCTTGCGAGCCTGGGATCGGGAAACACAGAGGAAGAAGAGGGTGAGGGTCCTGGTAGCTGGGAGGAGGCAGACAGATGATGTTTGAGGGTGTTAGCCCCCTTCCCCACCCCTTGCGCCCCACCCAGATGGTAGAGAGAGCTGCCTATGCTGCAGTAGGGAGAGATGGGAGTTAGAATGCAAAAAGGATTTCCTGGCCTTGATCAGGGAGTGGGACAAGGTGGGTCGGGGAAGCGTCCTCGCTACCAACTGAGCTCTAATAAGGGGCCAACGCGGGGACCGTGCTAGGCTCGGGCCGCTACCTTCCAGCCTCGCACGAATGCTTGGATCCGTATGGTGAGGGCCCGCATCTGCCCATAGCGTCTCTTTTGCTGCCGAAAGGAAAGCACACGTTGAGGGAAAGGGTAGGGGGAGGTGGGCGAACACTGGCTTCCTTTCCACCCTTCCGCAATGGGGGCTGCGGTGGGGAGCATGGGGCAGAGCTCACCGCGTTGCCACGGTACCAGGACGAGATGAGAATTTGACTCTTCCGCATGAGCTGGTAGTGGGTGCGGCAGCGCCAGGCTCGGAAGGCTGCCTGGATCAGCGTGGCCAGGTCATGCAAACGCCAGCGACGCCGTTCCTCCAGATGAAAGAGCTGCGGGAGGACGGGGTGGGGCGGTGGGGTCAACCTGAGGGCTCCCGCAGTTCCCACCCTTGCAGATTGCGGCCTCTCGCCCAGGCCGGCCCTGCCTGCTGGCCTACCCCGTGGGGCTGCAGCGCTCTGCCAGCTCAGGCCCTTGGAGTCCATCGGTCGATCGTAGTTATCAAGCACTCACTGTGTGCATAGCACTATCCTGAGTGCTTGGAAGAGTACTCTAGAACAATATAACAGACCCATTCCCTGTCCACAACGAGCCTAAGGTCTACAGTGTTCTGCATACAGCAAGTGCCCAACTGACTGACTGGTTATAGAGTTTACAGTCTACTGTCTGAAGGCGGGGCTCGGTGGAGGGTGTATGAAAATAAGCCACTCCTGCCCCAGCTGGAACCCAGTGCTTCCCGTACCACCCCCCAGCCCCACTACCCGCGATTCCCCGGGCCCTCACTCACAGTTTTGGGGCTGCGGATGAAGACTTTGGTCCGCCCGAGGGCGGTTTCGTCCGGAGGCAAACTCAGCTCCTCCAGCAGCATTTCCACCCCGTCCCTGGAGTGAGGGGGGCAGAGGGGATGGGGTGGGGGGGGAGGCTAGGATCGACCCCACTAGTCCCCCTTAGTAGGAGGGGTGGGATGGGGTCCGACCCCGGCTGTCTGCGACCCACAGGTACTGCAGCCACGGTATCCGGCCCCCCGGCCTGCCCCCCTTCGCCATACCGGGGGTGGCCGGTCCAGCGGGGCCAGGTGGCTCTGCTGAGCATCTTGTAGCGTTGTAGGAAGGGGCCGTAGAGCTGGCGGAAGGCGTAGCCGGCCCGCCGCACACGGACATTCTCCAGCAGCCCCAGGTAGCGCGCCTGCGCCCCAACCAGTTGCTCTGAGAAGACACGGGGCTTCTTCTGCTCGTTGGGTTTGATGCACCTGCGAGTGGAGGAGAGGGGAGGGAAGAAGGGGGCAAGGGGCGGGGGGCAGACTGGTCCCGCCTCTCTCCCAGCTCCTCCAGCTCCCTAACTCCTTGCCGGGGCAGAGACATGGCAGGGAAGAAATGTCCCAGCCCAAGTCATCTACCCTTGGCCTAACAGGGAGTCCTCGACTGTGGCCTAACCCCTTCGAAGAGCATAGGGGATGGGACTAATGGGAATCCTTCCTTAGAAAAATCACTCTTCAGGGTCCCTCTCCATCAGTCGTATCTGTGGAGGGCTACGTGCCGGGCACTGCACTGAGTGCTGGGGAGAGGACAATACGACAGAGTCGGTAGACACTTTCCCTGCCTGCAGGGAGCTTACAGTCTAGAGGGGTGGGCGTGGCTTAATGGAAGGAGCGTGAGCGAGAGTCAGAAGACATGGGTTCTAATCCCGACTCCATCACATGTCTGCTAGGTGACCTTGGGCAAGTCGCTTCACTTCTCTGTACTTCAATTACCTCATCTGTAAAATGGTAATTAAGATTGTGAGCCCCATGTGGGACAGGGACTTTGTCCAACCTGATTACCTTGTAATAACAATAATAATAATAATGGTATTTAAGTGCTTACTATGTGGCAAGCACTGTTCTAAGCTTGTATCTACCTCAGCGCTTAGCACATAGTTTAGCACATAGCAAGGGCTTAACAAATACTACAATTATTTTTATTATTATCAAGAAATTACAGATTAATTTGTACAGCTGTGGGGCTGAAGGAAGGGTGAATGTCAAGAGTACTGATCTAGCCTCTCAGCTTTCCCTGACCAGGCTGGGGCCCCCATGTCTACAGGTTCCTGATTTCCTGGGACAGCTCGGGGCCTTCTGGACCCATGAGAGAAAGAAAGAGAAGATGTGTGTCTGTGTGTGTGAGCTCGTTGTGGGCAGGGAATGCGTCTGTTTATTAATTAATGATAATAATAACAATAATTGTGGTATCTGTTAAGTGCTTACTATGTTCCAGGCACTATACTAAGCATTGGAGTGGATACAAGCCAATCAGGTTGGATATAGTTCCTGTCCCACGTGGGGCTCACAAGTCTCAAGACCCATTTTACAGATGAGGTAGCTGAGACACAGAGAAGTAGAGTGACTTGCCTAAAGTCCCACAACAGGCAAGTGGTGGAGCAGGAATTAGAACCCATTACTTTCTGACTCCCAGTCCCATGCTCTATCCACTATGCCATGCTGCTTCTTACTTTCCCAAGAGTTCAGTTCAGTTCTTTGCACATGGTAAGCACTCAGTAAATACGATTGAAGAGAGTGTGTGTGTGTGTGTGTGTGTGTGTGTGCGTGTGTGTTTGCATGGACACGTAGGTGCCCCTGACCTGTACCTGATATAGTTGGGGTTCTTGCTGTACAGGTTCTTCATGAGGGTGGCCACGGACACCTTGAACTGGGAGCCAGCTGTAGGGGGGCGCTTGCGGGAGAGGCACTTGGGGTCCCCTTCGGGGAACATCCCCTGCAGCAGGGGGTGCTGGGCCCTCCACATAGCTTGGGACAGGTCACGGAACAGCAGGTCATTGTTCTTGTCCACAAAACCAGCCACGTTGTATGTCACCTGGGAGGGCGGGGGGTGGGGGGACAGGGTGGATGATGCAATCTCTAACACCTGCTCTCTGGCTCCAGAGGAGGGGTAACAGAGTGCGGGGCAGAAGGTGTAGGGGTTGAGGGGGCAGGTGTGGAAGGGTAAGGTCTGTGGGTGTGTGGACAGCAGAGAAAGACGGGTGGAAAGGTGTGAGTTGGCAGGGTGCAGGGAGTAGAGATAGAAGGGTGAAGGGACATGGGGACTGAAGATAAAAGGGTGTGGGTTGGTGGGCCGCAGGGACAGAAGGTAGAGATGTGGAGGAGTGTGGGGTGAGGGCGTTGTGTGTTGGTGGGGGGACAGCCTAGGCTGCCATCTTGACCTGGGGGGGTCTTTCCCTGTCCCATTCCATCTGTTCACCTCCCACCTCGGCCTCCTGGACCAGGCCCTCGCCATGTCCTGCAGTGCCATTCCCACTCCCATGCCCGCCCCACCCACACCTTGCCCGCGTAGTGGTGAATGCGGAAGGAGCTGAGGGGTAGGCTGGGGTCCTGCACCCGGCGGGCGTTCTGGGTGACACGGCTTTCGTAGTGGCCATGGGCGGGGAACAGCTGGTTGAGTTTGGCCAGGAAGGTGGCATCGCTGACTGACCCTGGCCGCAGGCACTCTTCATCCAGCATGGCCAAGATGCCCTTCTGCCCCTAGGTGACACGGTGGTGTCGGGGAAGGGGCAGGGGCCCAGATGCTCACCCAGCCAGGCCTCGGTCACCCTCCCTGCCAGCGCTTGAGAAGCAGGGGAAGGGGGCCCGGGGATGGTCATGGGATCCAGGGGGGGCAGGAGCCTCCTCCCCCACCAACTTCCCCCCGCCTCCACGCCCCTCTCACATTCTCGATGAGGTTGCAGATGATGGCATTGTCAAAGTAGTCCACTGGAGTCCAGGGGATACCCTGGGGACATGGGTTGGCCCCGCCGTCACTGCCCACCCTCCTGCATCACTTATGTGTTCGAGTCCTCCCCCGCTAAACACTTAGGTACTCATTCCAGCCCACCCCCACCCTCACGGCACTTACATCCATAACTTTATGCTGGCTTGCTTCCCCTACCTGTAATTTATTTTAAAGTCTGCCTCCTGCCCATTAAATTGTACACTCCTTGAGGGCAGGGATCAGATCTACTCATTCTATTGTTCTCTCCCAAATGCTCAGCACAGTGCTTTGCACACAGAAGGCGCTCAATAAATACTATCAGTTGGGCGGCCACAGGAAGCGGGTGGGGCTGCGGTGGAGCTGGGAGTCTACCTGTCGGCTGCCCATCCGTCCATCCCGAGCGGCTGTTACCTCTCTCACGTACTCCTCCTGTTCTTCCTTCAGGGTCATTGCGATAAAGGCCTGCTGCAGCTTCTCGTTACAGTAATTAATCACAAACTGCTCGAAGCTGTTGTCCTGGAGGAGGCGGGGATGGGGGATCAGCAGGGTGCCATGGCACCTCCCCCAGGGACCCCTCCCCTTGTCTCCCTCTCCATCACCCGGGGAGCCCGGCGGCGGGCGCACCTTCAAGATTTCAAAGCCGTAGATGTCCAGGACACCCATCACCTTCCTTTTCTCTGCACTGCCCACCTGGAGTGGGGGATGGGACCACAGGAGAGGTTGGGATCCCAGGGGTGTAGGGAAGGTGGAGGGGGCGAGGGAGGAGGAGTGGCCAGTGGGATGGGGGCCTAGGCGAGGGGTGGGGAATGGGGACGTTTCAGGGGAAGGAGACACGTGATGAGAGGGCAGGGGTTGGGGCCAGGGCTGAGCCAGAGGAGCAGTGCAGTGCAGGAGCAGTGAAGCAGTGCAGGAGCAGTGAAGCAGTGAAGGAGTGAGGCCTGGAGAGAGGAGAGGCATCAGGAGGGGGCGGGGCTCGAGGGGAGGGAGGGGTTTCACCTTGATGCTCTTGTTAATGCGGGCCACCACCCAGTCGAAGAGGCGGCTGTAAATGTTCTTGGCCAGGGCGTCCCGAGCATAGAGGGCCTGTGCGGATAGGCAGAGGGTGGTCATCAGAGCCAGACAGAGCTGAGACTCCGCAGGGCCCTGAGCTGGGGTCCGGGCCTGCCCCTCCCCCTCACCTGGGCCACGGTCAGGGAGGTCACCACCGTCTCCCTGTTGGTCTCCACGGACCGGAAGCAGAGCGCTTTCTCCAGCACCTGTGGTGCTAGGCTCAGCAGTGACCCAATCTCCTGGAGTCCTGGCAGGTGTGGGGAGAGGAGGCGGTTGGAAAGGAGGGACGAAGGATGGACAGGGTGACCCCCGCCTGGGGGACCGTAGACTCTGGGGGCTGGAAGGTCGTGGCGGGGTGGGGGACCTTGGGCTCTGGGAGCTTGGGGTGGGCTGCTGGCAGCGGTGTGACCGGGCCTCCTGACCTGTGCCGTCACGGACGCTGCTGGCCGCCATCCCGCTGGCCTCGAAGTTCTCCCTCAGGGCCACGTTGCCCAGCTTCAGCACCACAGCGGCCACCTCCAGCACCTGCTGCACCTCGGCCGCCGACATTCCGATCGCCCCCATGGCCTGCTGCGGGGCCGGGGACGGGGCCGTCAGACTTCGGGGGTCGTGATCTCCAGCCCCGCTCCTGGGCCCTCATCCCCTGGATCCCTGTGCAACCCCTACACACACTGGATTCTTTCTCCTCCCTTTCCCCCCCGCACCGGATTCCAGCTCCCTGCGTGTCGTCCCAGACCTGAAGATCCCCATCCCTATCCCGGGATCCCTGCTCCCTTCCCGGATTCCATGACCCCACCCTGAGTTCTCTGCCCCTACCTCGAACTCCCTGCCCTCCCCCTCCGCCGGGACCCCTACTCCTCCAACCTGCACGACCGCGAAGCACGCTGCATCGTCCACCCCGGCCACGCCAGGCCCCTCGTAGTTCAGGTAGTTGTAGGCGCTGCTGTCCCGCTCCAGTTTCAGGGTCTCTGGGGGCAGGGAGGGAGCAGGGAGTTAACCCCCAACCCCCCTAGGAAAGCCCTGTCCTCCCCCAGAATCCCTCTCCCCCCAGATTCCCCCTCACAAGTCCTCACCCAGGCGGGGCGGGGAGAGGAGCAAGTAGGGAGATGAGAAAGAGGGAGAAGAGAGGGCAGGGAAAGGGAGGAGAAGGGCAGAGGGAGAGGAAGGTGAGGAGGGAGAAGAAAGGAAGGAGGGCTGTACTCAGCAGTGAGGCGTCCGCTCCGGCCAGCATCTGGTAGAAGATGTGAAAGTTTCTTTCGCCCTTCGTGTGCTTGATCACTCGAGATTTCTCCAACAAGTCTGCGGGCACGGGGGTACAGGGGCACGGGGGCAGCGAGTGACCTTCAGAGAAAGCCCTTCAAAGCCCTACTGAGAGCTCACCTCCTCCTGGGGGCCTTCCCAGACTGAGCCCCCTCCTTCCTCTCCCCCTCCTCCCCCTCCCCATCCCTCCTTCCCCTCCCCGCAGCACCTGTATATATGTTTGTACGGATTTATTACTCGATTTTATTTGTACATATTTATTCTATTTTATTTTGTTAATATGCTTTGTTTGGTTGTCTGCCTCCCCATTCGAGACTGTGAGCCCGCTGTTGGGTAGGGACCGTCTCTATACGTTGCCAACTTGTACTTCCCAAGCGCTTAGTACAGTGCTCTGCACACAGTAAGCGCTCAATAAATACGATTGAATGAATGAATGAATGAATGACTTACAGTTTGTGATGACACCTCCCAGCGGAGCTCCCTTGAAGTCGAACTCAATGTCCATGTACTTGCCCTGAGCCAGGACACCGCGATTTTAGGGGACTTTCCAGCCCGCCCCTGCCCTCCCTGCTCCCCCTCCGCCCCACCAGGGACGATCGACTCACAAATCTGGAGGAGTTGTCGTTGCGGATGGTCTTGGCGTTGCCAAAAGCTGAGGGGAAGGGGGAGTGGAGAAGGGGTCAGTGGAGGGAAGGGGGTCCCTCAGCATTGGCCGAGGGCATCGCGGGCACAGCGCCGGGCTGGGCGCTTGGGACCCTCGCAGTGGACCTAGAGAGTACGGCCCCTGTCTACGGGGAGCTCACACTCTAACGGGGCCAGGGGAGAGTTGAGTTGCCAACTTGTACTTCCCAAGCGCTTAGTACAGTGCTCTGCACCCAGTAAGCGCTCAATAAATACGATTGATTGATTGATTGACTGAGAGGCAAGGGGTGGCCTCGGGCGGGGAGCAAATAAGATTGATAGAAGAGGACGGGAAGGGCCGGGCTGAGTCTCCGGGGATATTAACGGATCAAACACTGAGACAAGTGAAGTGACCTGTCCAAGATGACACAGCAGGTGAGGGACAGGCTCTTTCCACTAGACAAAGTACATAGGCTGACACCGAAGAGGGGAGGAAATGGGGGCTGCCATGAGTGGCCTCAGGGGCTGTGTCCCGGGATCCTGGGGCGTGGGGAGGGAAGGGGGAGTGTCCTGGGATCCTGGAGCGAAGGGGCGTCCCGAGGTCCCACCTAGGGGTGGGAAGGGATGTCCCGGGGTACTGGGCAGGGGGAGGCGTCGGCTCTCACCCTCGAGTACGGGGTTGGACTGCAGCAGCTGCTCTTTCACCCCGTTCACCTCGGCCCCCTGACCGCACACGGCCGCCACGAACGACATCACCAGCTTGCTGGCCTCTGCCCCAGGCAAAGGTCTCGCTTGGTCACCCCCCGTCGCCCCCTTCTCGGGCTCCGTCCCCTTTAGCCCCCGCCCCGATCCCCCCCCTGGACCAGGCCCGCCCCCGAGGTCCCGGCCCGACCGATCCTGTCCCGGGGAAGGGCTGCCCAGCCGTCTCCCGGTCCCCGCATCATTCCCCGCGGCGGGGTGGGGGTGGGGGTCCCCTACCGGTCTTGCCGGCCCCGCTCTCCCCGGTGATGAGGATGCACTGGTCTCGGTCCCGATCCCGTAACGACTCGTAAGCTTCGTTGGCCACAGCGTAGCTGGGAGGGAAGTGGGGAAGCGGGAGGCGGTGGGCAGGACTCGGAGAGGGAGATGAGGAGGGGTCCGGGGCCCCCAGCCGCTCCCTCGCCCATCAACCCCGTCTCCCCCAACCCAAACCCACTGGAAGGGGTCCTCTGCTGTCCGCCAAACTCGGAAATGATCAGGGCGGGGCGGAGACAGGTCCAGGGCCCCCCCGGACACAACTCTTCCTCGGTGGCCTCCCCTCCCCCCAGCTTCCAGTTCCACCTCTCCTTTGCCCCCGACCCCGGAGCCCCCGAGGCCGACAGAGGGCTGTGGGTGAGGGGGGCTTGGGGCCCCGCTCCCCGCCCGCCGGGGTGTCTTACATGTGCGGCTTCAGCTCGTAGAAGTTGTAATCGCGATACTCAGTCACGTGCTCAGGGCCATAGATGGGCAGAGTCTGGTACGGGTTCACCGACACCACCACGTTCCCGATGTATGTCTGAGATGGGTGGGGCCGGGATGAGCAAGGCCTTTCCCTGGCACAGGGTCATCCCAGGACTGACCCAGCCCAGGTACCGGGATGCTGGGAGGGGCCGTGAGGTGGGCACCCACCTCAACCACCGTGCTTGTGGGTGGCCAAAGACCACCTGACACCCCCGACTCCCCCGCAGCCCACTGGGTGACACAGCTGGATCATACATTACCCCCAGCCCTCCCTTCTTATTCCCGGTTCTCCCCTACTGACCCAGCACGAACCAGTCAACATCGCTGACTCTCCTCCAGTGACCCAGCTGGAGCACATGACACCCCCAACCCTCCCTTCCCATCCCTGACTCTTTCCCAGTGACTTAGCATAGACCATCCAACACCACTGACTCTCCTCCAGTGACCCAGCTGGAGCATACGACACCCCCAGCCCTCCCTTCCCATCCCTGACTCTTTCCCAGTGACTTAGCATGGACCATCCAACACCACTGACTCTCCCCGCACCATGGACCTTCATCCATGGGTCTGTCCAAACCTTTCTGGACCTGCTGCTCTTAGAGAACGACTGAACTGATGGAGACCCAGATCCAGCCCACAGGCAGCATCCACCCACAGGAGGGAATTATGGGTGTAGGAGAGGCTGGTGAATTGGCAGGAGGGGTGACTCTACAAAGACTTCCTGGAGGAGGAAACCCAGCATTGTTCAGCCCAGGAGGGGCAACGACTGGCCACAGGGAGAGGGAGGAACTAGACGGCCAGATCTGCACACCCTGGTATCAACATGGATTTCTCTATGGGGCAGGTGGGAGTTAGGGTCGGGGGTGGGAGAAGCTCAGAACACCTCTGTACCTTCCCGGATTTCTCTGTGTGGAAGTGGGGTTTAGGGTCGGGGACAGGGGGCTCAGCATCCCCTGGTACCTACATAGATCTCTCCATGCTTGAATCTCTCCTGTAGGTTGCTGAGCAGAGACTCCTCAGTCAGGGGGTCCAGCAGGACCAGGTCACCGACCCCCACCATGTCTTCCAGCAGCGATAGACTGGCCGCCATCTCGGAGAACTCTTCCCTGTGCGAGGGGAGCAGAGGGGGTCAGCTGGGGGAGACAACTCCACTCCATGTCTTACATTCCTCGGGCCCACTCAGGTATTGGCTATTAGGCCTTGCCAGGTCTCCCTGCCCCACAACCTGCCCAGAGGGGAGACTGCTGAGGGGCTGCTTTTGGTCCCTCTGCCTCCAGCAGCTACCTGTACTCCAAGAGCCCGGCCCAGAGAGAAGAATGGGGAGGGGTTCGGGGCCCCCAGCCACTCCCCCGCACCAACCTTACTTCTCCCAACCCAGACCCATGGGAAGAGGTGAACTGCTGTCTGTCAAACTCGGAAATGAACAGGGCGGGGCCGAGCAGGTCCAGGACAGGGGTCGGGGGCAGAGTTGGAGCAGGGCAGGGGCAGGTCCAAGATAGCGGATAGGGTTAGGGCAGGGCAAGGACAGGGCAGGGGTAAGGTTGGGGCAGCGCCACGGGCAGGGCCCTTGTGATGGCAGCTACCAGGAACCAGCGTTCTACGTGCTGTTTTATTACAAGTCATCCCCCTTTACTGTGTGGGCTTGATGTCCTGGCCCCATTTACATCCGGCCTGGACTCTGCCCTGGAGACACACCTGGTATGCTAGTGCCTGCAGCACCTGCACACACCCAAGACACACCAGCAGGCTGGAAGGGAGCTGCCCTGGACAACCGGGCCTGGGGGCACAGGGTGAGGGCACTGGGACCAGTTGGGAAAGGCTTCTGGGGCTTTGTTGTCCCATTCTTCCTCAGGGCCTGGTTGTCCTGCTCCTCCCTAGGGCCTGGTTGTCCCACTTGACCCTTAGACCTGGTTGTCCTAATCCTCTTCGGGGCCTGGTTGTCTCACTTGTCCCAGGACCTAGTTGTCCCACTCCTCTCCCGCTCCTTCCCGGGACCTGGATGTCCGGCTCCTCCCTGGGGTGTCAGCATGGGGGCATCTAAATAATCTCAAATGCTCAACTGCTGTGCCCAGGGGCTGGGAAAGGAGTTTGGCAGCACCCTCTTCCGGGCTGCTCAGCACCGCGGGGGCAAGCCGATACGGGAGGCACTCACCAGGCAGGTGCGGTGTTGAAGCTTGGTCTCCCAGGGCCCAGGTCAGTGGTCAGCAGAGAGCGGTCAGCGGGAGCTGCTCATGGCACAGCAGGATGATTTCTGGGGTCTGATGCTGGGCCGGGCCCACTTCCTCTGACCCTAGGGAGCCTGGCTGTAGTTTCCTGCTCCTTCTGGCTCTGGTGGCCACTGCCCTAGTGCTGGCTGAGCAGAGCAGAGCACCCGGAGAGGACAAAGTCCAGACAGAGGCTGCTCCCTGCTCCCAGAGGTGTGGTCCCTCCTTGGCACAGGGAAGAGCCCAGCCTGACACTAAACAGGGGAGCAGGGGGCAGAAGTCCCAGGGAAGGGTAGTACCAGCCAGAGCTGCGATCGGATCAGTTAGTCTATGGGGACTGGCATGGTCACCAGGCTGCTCTTTGGGGGCTGGAGCAGAACCAAAGCCTCCCCATCCCAAGGAAGAACAGAGTGAGGTTCATGAGGGTGGGGAGACCACAGGAGGCAAGGCCACATCTGCACCCCAGTCCCACCCCATAGACAATCGCAAATAGGGGCCATGGCGGCAGCAATAGCAGCGGTGGGACCTCGCATCCCCCAGCCTTGGGAGTCTTATCTCCTATTTCCCCAGCCAGCCAGCCAGCACCCCTAGATCCCTTTCCTCCTGGATGCCCTCCCAGCCTGGGCTGAGACCTTATCAGCCATCTGTGTGTGTGCGCACGCACACACTTTCTCTCCCAGGTAGCCTCTCTTGCTCTTGCATCTGTCCCCTCCCACTGCTCCCCAGCACAATACATGGATACGCACACTTCCTGCCCTTCACCAGACAGGTAGCCCCTCGAGGTCAGGATCTTGTTTCCTCCTGTCTCTGCCTCTGCACAGCCAGAGCATGTGTTTGTAGGCACACACATTGTCTTCTAACCAGACTGCCAGCTCCTGGAGGGCAGGGAAAGTCTTTGCCCAAAGCCCTTCCCCAGAGGACTGTGCCCCCAGTCAGGGCTGTGGACAGAGGCATGCATCCAGTGAAGAAACCGAGCCTCAGGCTCCTGCTGGTTTACAAAACTTTATTGCAATTGTGACTGTAGCCGCTGGCCTGCTGAGCCCCCTCTCCTTCAGGAAGCCCCTGACCCTGCACTGGCTTCTGGAACCAGGAAGGCTAGCTGGGGTTAGAGCTTGGGCAACCCCTCCTTGGGAAGCTTGGTCACGGCCCCCACCCAGCTTCCTCCGACTCAGAAATCCACCCTCCCAGGCAGCGCAGAGAGGACATGTGAACATCCCAGGTCCCCCAAGTTGGGGGCTGGGGCTCGGGCCAGTGTCACCCCACACAGCATCAGAATCCCACTGTCCTGGGAGTGGGTTGGCAGCAGCAGCAGCGAACTACTCCTCCCGACCCCTGCCCTTCCTCCCACAGCCAGTGACTGGAGGGAAATGATCGGTGCTGGCAAGATGAGACAACTCTCTGTGTCCCTGCCCAGGAAGACGAGAGCAGCGCGGGGGACTGCATGAAACATCCCCTTGACCTGCCCGGCCCTATCTGTAGGCAGACGCGGGGGCGGTGAGAAGAGTGGCTGCAGCTGGGAGATGGCCCTTCAAGGAGGTGGCGGGCTGACCAGCAAGCACAAGAGGGGTGCTGACCGCACTCAGGTCCACTCGACGTCCAGTGTGACTGACGGAGCCAGCCAGGCTCTGACCAGCCCTGGCTGTGCAGTTTCTAGTTGCCGGCCAGACAGCAGGGAGAGCCAACAGACATGGCAGGGGTCCCCAGCCCAGACATTCTGGTTTCAATGGTCCACCACTTCCCTGGGATGTGCTCAGGGTGAGTTCATGGCTCCCACTGCACTGGGATTAGGCCCAGTCACCGACAGTCACCAGTCAGACCAAGTGGGCCGGAAGCTGCCACCCTCCCTGCTGCCCCCGGGCTGGTCTTGGCTTCCATCCTGACTCCAGTACTGGTTCCTGTGGGTCTGAGCCCTACCCACCCACCCACCCATCAGGGACAGAGCTCCAGCTCCGTCGCCACTGTGCCCGACCCATGGCATCGCTGGGGTCGATGCTCCCATGCCCAGCGGCTCGGTGCCAGTGATGGTCGTTGCCGCGGTGGCGGCAGGGCTCTTATGACCCGAGGTGGTTGGGGAGGTCCGGGAGCGTGAGGGGCTCGAGGGGCTCCAAGGGTTCGTCGTCCTCAATGGAGAAGTCCTCAAATAGCTCCTCCTCGGCAAAGGCGCTGCCCAGCCCGTATTCCTGCTCATGGACTGAGACCTCATTTGGGGTCAGGTGGAAGGAACCTTCCACGAAATCGGCGAACCTTGAAGGAAGTGGGCCGGTGGCAGGTGGGGATGGGGGAAGACCCTCACCCAGGGCCTCCTCCCCGGTTCAGTCCCCCAGGCCCTGCCCGCCCTAAGCTCCAGTGTTGTCTACAGGGAGGCAGGCAGGCAGGCAGGAGCCTCCTTTCCCATAGGCCGGTTTATAGCCCCATAAACCAAGCTGCTCCTGACTCATTAGCCTTGGCGATGCCAGCAGGAACAGAACAGCCGCCGCTGAACATCGGGACAAGCGGCTCAGGAAAACCTAATCTGTGCCACCTCGTGCCAGAGGGCGAGACCTGAATCCCAACTGCGGTCCCTGCCCCCCACCCCTCCGACTCGGCTCCCGGCCGCACTGTACCCCCAGCACTCTCCCCAACCCAGCTGGTCCCAACTCCTGGCCCCCAATGCACCTCTGAGACCCTTCTCCAGTGCCTACCCCTCCCCAGAAGCCCAGATCTCTTTCCCCATCACACACACATACACTCACTCACTCTCTCTCTCCCCCCGCCCTACCTCTTAGGTGACTGGATGCGGGCAATGGTCTTCCAGGGCCGAAAGTCAGGGCTGCTGCAGAGACTGCGGAGGTCTTCCAACGCCCGGCGTGTCTCCACCTCCCCCTGCAGTCGGTACTCTTCCTCTGTCAGGAGCTGTGGGGGGACTGGCTTTGCCACTGCGTTGCGCATACGCCTGCATCCACGACACAGCAGTACAGCCTCAGGCCAGGGTAGCCCTCCCCTCCCCCGGCCTTCCCTGTGCCCGGCCCCAAAAGCAGATACCACGGGGGCCAACGGGTTGGCTTTGGTCGGTAGTCCGGCAGAGACCGGACCGAGCGAAAAGAGTGGTGCTCCTGCAAGCCCTCCTCGACCGACGCGGCACCACAGGAGGCTCCAGGCTGGCAGTGCTAGTCACCTGTAAGTGGCGTGCAGCCACTGTAGTGGGTACTCCAGAATGCGGGTGGCCAGAGCCCCGGCCACCAGGGCTAGGGCTACCGGGCGCAGCTGGACGCTGATGTAGATGAGGGCCAGGCCACTCAGCTGCAAGGCCCAGGTCAGCAGGTTGATGCTGCGCTCGTGCTGCAGGGGCCCGTGACTGTAGCACACGGCAAAGCTGATAAATCCGACCACCAGCACGTAGCCTGCGGAGGCCACATAGAGACATACAGCCGGGCAGTGTTGGCCACCACCACTCCGTCAGCTGCATCCCACCTCCTCCCACCACCAACTCAGCCCAGCCCTGCAGTCCTCTCCTGCCCCTCCTCCCCAACCCACCACATACGTATCCATACTGATCCCATGGTTCAGCCTCAGCCCCTATAACACCCACAGAGGTCCCGTCTCCCCACCCCTCCCCAACGGCCCAGCCCTGAAACTTCTGCCGCTCCCCGGCCAGCTGGGTAGTGAGCTGCTCCGTGGCCTGGTGTCGCAGTCCCGCCCCGTGGTCCTATGCCAGGATGCCGCCCAGCCCCTTACCCAGCAGATACTGCCAGTGGTCGTTGCAGATCTCATGAAGGTTCCTGAAGATCAGCTGGATGAGGTACAGCGAGAAGGACCAGCCTCCCAGCAGGATGACATAAAGTGGGCTTTTCTAAAACAGAGGGCAGAAGAGTTTCCCAGTAGGCCCTGGGGCAGTGCAGCCTCCGCCACCGAAGGGTCGGCATGGGATCGCTCACCTTGGGCACCAGCCTGGACAGCAGGAAGATAGCGATGAGGAGAGAGGCCAGGACGCCCACACTCACGCCCGTGGAGTAGAAGAACAACTGGCTCCTGCCGAGAGATAAGGCTGGGCTGGGAGCCTGGGGCTGGGCTCAGGGCAGGGTGGAGTGGCCCTCCCCCTGAACACATAGCAACACCTGGAGCCAGGCCCAGAAAGGGAGAGGGATCGGCAGTGATTTTTTTTAATGGTATCAGTTAAGCGTCTACTATGTGTCCAGCACCGTTCTAAACTCTGGTCACCTCGTGGCTATGCATGCCACCCCATACACCCTCACCTGCCCTCTACCGCCATCCTGAAAGCCTTGGGCTCCGAGAGCCAGTCTCCAGAGCACGGCAGGTAGCCACCTTGGTGGGAAGATTCATGGGGCCAGGGTAGACGTGCACTCACCCCCAGTACAAGGAAGACTCATGGGATGGATAAAGATACCCATACTTCCCCCCCCGCCCCCCACCCCCGATCCAAGGAGATTCACGGAGAAGCAGCATGGCCTGGTGGAAGGAGCACAGGCCTGCAAGTCAGAGGACCTGGGTTCTATTTCTGGCTCTGCCAAATTGCTGGCTGTGTGACCTTGGGAGACTTACTTCACTTCTCTGTGCCTCAATTTCCTCAACTGTAAAATGGGGATTAAATTCTACTCCCTTCTACTTAGACTGTGAGCTCCATGTGGGACAGGGACTGGGTCCAACCTGATTAACTTGTACCTACACCAACACTCAAAACACTGCTTGACACATCCTAAGCACTTGACAAACATAATAATAATAATGATAATAATGATAATGATGATGATACTTTCTGTGCTCACTCTGCACTGGGGGAAGGAGGGTCTCTGGCTGATTGTTCTTAACTGCCCCCCTCCACCCACCCACCAGCTCTAGGGGGAAGGACTTGGGGAATAGCAATTTCTTGTTTGGCTCTGTTCCCCTCATTCATTCATTCAATCGCATTTATTGAGCACTTACTGTGCGCAGAGCACTTTACTAAGCGCTTGGGAAGTATAAGCTGGCAACATATAGAGACAGTCCCTACCCAACAGCGGGCTTCCGGCCCTCACCTGCTCAGCACGTCTCCGCAGAAGAACAGCAGGACTCCCAGCAGGAAAACGAGGAAGAGTTTGGAGTTGAACCCTGAAAAGATGAAGCCCTGCTGAAGCCTGAGAGGCAGGGAGGAAGACCAGGCGGCCTCCACATCCCCCATCGGGACACCAAGGGCCACCCCAGCCACCCAGGGATGCCTCCCCGCTAAAATAATAATAATAATAATGATGGCACTTGTTAAGCACTTACTATGTGCAAAGCACTGTTCTAAGCGCTGGGGAGGATACAAGATGATCAGGTTGTCCCACGTGGGGCTCACATGTCAATCCCCATTTTACAGATGAGGTAACTGAGGCCCAGAGAAGTTAAGTGACTTGCCCAAGGTCGCACAGCTGACAACTGGCGGAGCCAGGATTTGAACCCATGACCTCTGACTCCCAAGCCCGTGCTCTTTCCATTGAGCCACGCTGTTTAGCCACGGATATGGCAGCCCCCAGCCCCGCCACACGCCGGACTCACCGCGGGCCACGGAGACGCTGTAGATAGTGTCCGACTGCAGGACCTCCACCTGCAGACAGGTCTTCTGGCTGTGCAGGTCCACACTGATGTAGGTGTCGTTGAGCTTCTCCTTCACGAAGGAGGAGAAGAAGTTCCAGACGCTGGACTGCTCCAGCTCCCGCAGCTTCTCCTCGCTGTCCGCCTGGGTGATGCGCACTGCCTTGGAGCTGTTCACCCGGATCTGAGAAGCGGCACACGGCGGGGGTGTTGGGTCCTTCCCGGCCCCCCGCCATCAGCCCCGGCCCCAGAGAAGGGAGCCCCTACCTGCACACGCGTCCAGACGTCGTACCACCTGGGCAGCAGCGTGCTGTGGTAGCAGAAGTGCCGGCTGCCGGTCTGCTGCACCGTCTGGGCCTCCCGCAGCCGCAGCACCTGCTCCTGGGCTCCGGCTGCCCGGACACACAGACAGGGACAGAGAGTTTTCGTGCGGGGCCAGACCTTCCATCTGCCCCCAGCCCGCCCCCCTGGCCCCCAGTCCAAATCGGATGCATTTCTCTCCTCCTTACTCTCCCTGACCCCGAGAAACTTAGCCTCCGGGCTGATGATACCTCTGCCCCCAAGGCCAGGGTCTTCCTTCCCCGCCAGAACACACTGCATCTGATCTCCAGCTCCCATCTGCCCCAACCCAACCCCCAGCTCCTGACCTGCCACCACCTCTCCCCCCTCGCCCCCGAACCCTGACCTCTGGATTGTGTACCTACTGAACCTGTCCCAGGCTGACCCAGCCTTCCTGGGCTCAATCAATCGTATTTATTGAGCGCTTACTGTGTGCAAAGCACTGTACTAAGCGCTTGGGAAGTACAAGTTGGCAACATATAGAGACAGTCCCTACCCAACAGTGGGCTCACAGTCTAAAAGGGGGAGACAGAGAACAAAACCAAACATACTAACAAAATAAAATAAATAGAATAGATATGTACAAAATAAATAAATAAATAGAGTAATAAATATGTACAAACATATATACATATATACAGGTGCTGTGGGGAAGGGAAGGAGGTAAGCTGGGGGGATGGAGAGGAAGGAAGGGGATCAGTCTGGGAAGGCCTCCTGGAGGAGGACTCCTTTACCAACCTGCCAGGCTGCCCATACCTGGGGGCTAAAGTCCACACCCTGTCCCCTAAAAGTGGCCCCTTGCCACTCTCATGAACCAGCATGATCTACTGGAAAGAACTTGGGCTTCGGAGTCGGAAGACCTGTTTTTTTTTTCTTTTTAAATGGTATTTAAGTGCTTCCTACATGCTAAACACTGGACTAAGCACTGGGGTAGATACAAGCTAATCGAGTTGGACACAGTCCATTTCCCACTTGGGGCTCATAGTCTTAATCCCCATTTTACAGATGAGTTCACTGAGACACAGGGAAGAAGTCAGGTGACTCACCCAAGGTTACACAGCGGACAGGTGGCAGAGCCGAGATTAGAACCTAGGTCCTCTGACTCCGAGGCCCAGGCTCTTTCCACTAGGCCACGCTGCTTCTCTGGGTTCTAACCTTGGCTCTGCCACTTACCTAAGTCACTTCACTGGGCCTCAGTTTCCTCATCTGTGAAATGGAGATTCAATACCCATTCTTCCCCGATTCAATACCCATTCTCCCCCTTATTTAGACCATGAGCCCCGTGGGGGCCAGGATTTTCATCCAACTTCATTATCTTGTGTCTATCCCAGTGCTTAGTACAGTGTTTGGCATGCAGTAAGCCTCCAGTGAACTCCCGGGCAGCTGAACACAGCCGGTGAAAATCCAGACCGCCCCTCACGGCCAACTTCTACCTCTTCAAATTCCCCTGACTGGCAACACCTCTGCTCTCTCCTGCTCAGCAACATGCCTGTTCCTCCCTCATCGCCTCCCCCCACTCCCCCACCAGACCTTACCCCTCCCAAAGCCCCCCCGAGCTCCCACTCGCACTGCGTCGGTCAAATAGGCGGCATCAGGCGGGAGCGTCCCAGAGACCTTATTTCGCCTATCCCGGCTCAACTACCCCCGCCTCCTTTCCGCCTTCCTTCCCGGCTGTCTCCCAAGGTGGGGGGGCTCTGCCTGTTTTCCTGCTTTTCCTGGGCCTCTGATCCCAGGGCCTCCCACCTTCCTAACCATTGTTCCTGCCCACTTCCCTCCCAGACCACTGTCTTTAACCTTTCCCTCTCTGACAGCTCTTTCCCTTCTGCCTTGGACCCGGCTCCACTTCCTGCCCCCATCCCCACCCGGCCTTCTCATCATCATCATCATCAATCATATTTATTGAGCGCTTACTATGTGCAGAGCACTTTACTAAGCGCTTGGGAAGTACAAATTGGCAACATATAGAGACAGTCCCTACCCAACAGTGGGCTCACAGTCTAAAAGGGGGAGACAGAGAACAAAACCAAACATACTAACAAAATAATATAAATAGAATAGATATGTACAAATAAAATAAATAGAGTAAAAAATATGTACAAACATATATACATATATATATATACATATATATACATACATATACATATATACATATGTATATACATATATATTCTCGGACAGGTCAGCCACACCCACTGTCTCCACTTCTTCTGCACCAACTTTCCCTTCTACTGCCTGCCCCGACCCCTTTCCCCTCCCCTTGAGGCCATGTTCTCTGCGGAGACCAACGACGGTCAGATGGACAGATGTCCTCCTCAGAGCCGACTCCAAGAAACTCTACTCGATCCCACCCTTCCTCGACCTCTCTCCCCCTAGACCGCACCCACCCCCTCCTCCAAATCTTTTGGACTTGGTTTTACCAACACGGTTCTCTCCTGATTCTCTTCCTAGTCTCTTCTGCCGCTCACTCACTGTGTTTGGGACTTCTCTAAGCGGCTGTCCCGCCAACAGCTTGTACTTGATGTGTCCCAATCTGAACTCCTCAACTTCCCCATCCCTGTTGCTAGCCCAGCCGCCACCTTCGTCCAGTGGCCAAAGCTCCTGTTTTCCCTGGGTCGGGGCTCTGATCTCTTTCCCATTGAAAGTTCCCTGGGGCCATCCCGGCCAGATCACGGAGAGTCTCAGTCAAGAAACAGTATATATTGAGTGCCTACTACTGCTAAGCATTGGGTTGAAGACGGGGCAATCAGATTGGAAAGTCCCCGACCCACATGACACTCACAGACTGAGAGGGAAACGATCCCCATTTTACAGATGAGGGAACTGAGGCCTAGAGAATCTGGGTGATGTACCCATGGTCACATGGCAGCCCAGGGGCATAGCTGAAACTAGAATGTGAGTCTCCTGACTTCCAGTTGTAGTCATAGAAGCATATACTGAGTGCCCACTCAGTGCGCTGCACTATACTAAGCACTTGGGTAGTACAGAATAATCAAGTGACAGGTTACTGGCCCACAGGAGGCCTACACTCCAGTTGGGAAGACAACATAAAACATTTAAAACTAGGGTGGTTAAAAATAAATCGAGTGGAGAGACATGCAAGAATTGCTAAGGAGAAGCAGCATGGCACGGGCCTGAGATTCAGAAGGACCCGGATTCTAAACCTAATTCTGCCACTGTCTGCTGTGTGACCTTGGGCAAAGTCACTCAACTTCTCTGTGCCTCAGTTCCCTCATCTGTAAAGTGGGAATTAACACTGTGAGCCCTATGTGGGACAGGGGCTCCCAACCAGTTGTCTTGCATATACCCCAGCGCTTGGAACAGTGCGTGGCATGTAATAAGTGCTTAGCAAATGCTATTATTATTATTATTATTATTAAGGAGGGTACAAATAAGTTCATAAGTGCTAGAGCTGGCCCAAGGGATGCTATGATTTGGGTGCTGGGAAGTCAACTGGGGAAAGGTTGTTGGAAGTGGGAATTGAATGTGGGGAGTGTCGGTCTGTCAGTACAATACAATGCCCTGCACATAGTAAACGCTCAATAAATGACTGATTGACAGTAATGGGAGAGTCTACAGTGACATACAGTTTGAAGGTTGGCTTAAGAGGATCCAAGACAGTGAGTTGGGGAAAGCAGGAGAAGAGAACAGAGGGGTGAGGTACAGCCAGAGAGGGGAATCAGTCTGCCACGTAAAAGCTCCTTGAGGGCAGGGATGGGGTCTCCCAACTCTATTGTACAGAACAATGCCCTGCAGCCAGTAAGCACTTGATAGACCCCATTATTGTTATCATAATTATAATAATAATAGCATCTGTTAAGCACTTGATCTGTGCCAGGCACTGTACTAAGCGCTGGGGAGGATACAACCAAACTGAGTTGGACCCAGTCCCTGTCCCACTTGAGGCTCATCATCATCATCATCAATCGTATTTATTGAGCGCTTACTGTGTGCAGAGCACTGTACTAAGCGCTTGGGAAGTTACAGGTTCAATCCCCATTTTCCCAGATGAGGTAACTGAGGCACAGAGAAATAAAGTGACTTGCCCAAGGTCACATGGCAGAGGTGGTGGAGCCGGGATTATTAGAACTCATGCCCTTCTGACTCCCAAGCCTGTGCTCTATCCACTATGCCATACAATTAATTGGGAGGCGTTTTTGTTTGGGACCTGGGCTGTCTCCACTGGGCCGTGTCAGTCACTGGAATTTATTGAGCGCTTACTGTGTTCAGATCACTAGGAAGAGGCCAATAAAATGGACATATTCCCTGCCCAAAAGGACCTTATAGTCTAGAGGAGGGCTTGGGAGAGCACCCTAGTAGCCCAACAGCCACTTCCAGCCTGCCCTCTAGTCTGTAAGCTCCTGTGGGCAGGGATCGTCTACACCTACTCTTTCATACTGTTCAAGCTCATAGTCCAATGCTCTGCACACAGTAAGGGCTCAATGATAAACACCACTGACAGACTGGGGGTGGACGATTGATTGGGGTGGACCGGCCAGACAGCCTGGGCCTTGCTGGGTTCCTGACGCCCAGACCGTTGGGCCACCCTGCCTACGGCGGGGCAGCGCATTGGCCTGGGCGCCTCGGCCAGGCCGTTGCAGGGAGAGGGGGCTCCCTCTGCGCCCTCGGGGCGCTTGACCCGAAGAAGAAGCAGCGTGGCTCAGTGGAAACAGCCCGGGCTTTGGAGTCAGAGGTCATGGGTTCGAATCCCAGCTTGGCCGCGGTCAGCTGTGTGACCTCGGGCAAGTCACTTAACTTCTCTGAGCCTCAGTTACCTCATCTGTAAAATGGGGATTAAGGCTGTGAGCCCCACATAGGGCAACTTGATCACTTTGTATCCCACCCCCAGCCCTTAGAACAGTGCTCTGCACATAGTAAGCGCTTAATAATAATAATAATAATAATGGCATTTGTTAAGCGCTATGTGCAAAGCACTGCTCTAAGCGCTGGGGGGATACAAGGTGATCAGGTTGTCCCACGGGGGGCTCACAGTCTTCATCCCCATTTTACAGATGAGGTAACTGAGGCTCTGAGAAGTTAAGTGACTTGCCCAAGGTCACACAGCAGACATGTGGCGGAGTAGGGATTCGGACCCACGACCTCTGGCTCCAAAGCCCGTGCTCTTTCCACTGGGCCTCGCTGCTTCTCTGATAACAATAATAATGACGGCATTTATTAAGCGCTATGTGCAAAGCACTGCTCTAAGCGCTGGGGGGATACAAGGTGATCAGGTTGTCCCGCACGGGGCTCACAGTCATCATCCCCATTTTACAGATGAGGTAACAGGCTCTGAGAAGTGACTTGCCCAAGGTCACACAGAAGACGTGGCGGAGCCAGGATTTGAACCCACGACCTCTGGCTCCAAAGCCCATGCTCTTTCCACTGGGCCTCTCTGCTTCTCTGATAATAATAATAATAATGGTGGCATTTATTAAGCGCTTACTATGTGCAAAGCACTGTTCTAAGCGCTGGGGAGGTTACGTAGCTCAGTGGAAAGAGTACGGGCTTTGGAGTCAGAGGTCATGGGTTCAAATCCCCGTTCCGCCAATTGTCAGCTGCGTGACTTTGGGCAAGTCACTTAACTTCTCTGAGCCTCAGTTCCCTCATCTGCAAATGGGGATTAAGACTGTGAACCCCACGTGGGACAATGTGATCACCCTGTATCCGCCCCCAGCGCTTGGAACAGTGCTTTGCACATAGCAAGCGCTTAACAAATGCCATCATTATTATTATCAGGTTGTCCCACTGGGGGCTCACGGTCTTCATCCCCATTTTACACACGAGGGGACTGAGGCCCAGAGAAGTTTTCTCTGACTGTGAGCCCCACGTGGGACAATGTGATCACCCTGTATCCGCCCCCAGCGCTTAGAACAGCGCTGTGCACATAGCAAGCGCTTAACAAATGCCATCATTATTATTATCAGGTTGTCCCACGGGGGGCTCACGGTCTTCATCCCCATTTTACACATGAGGGGACTGAGGCCCAGAGAAGTTTTCTCTGACTGTGAGCCCCACGTGGGACAATGTGATCACCCTGTATCCGCCCCCAGCGCTTAGAACAGCGCTTTGCACATAGCAAGCGCTTAACAAATGCCATCATTATTATTATCAGGTTGTCCCACGGGGGGGCTCACGGTCTTCATCCCCATTTTACAGATGAGGGGACTGAGGCCCAGAGAAGTTTTCTCTGATGACGGCTTAACAAATGCCATCATTATTATTATTGACCGTCAGCCGGCGGGGCCCCATTATTATTATTATCAGGTTGTCCCACGGGGGGGGGCTCACGGTCTTCATCCCCATTTTACAGATGAGGGGACTGAGGCCCAGAGAGGTTTTCTCTGATGACGGCTTAACAAATGCCATTATTATTATTATTGACCGTCAGCCGGCGGGGCCCCATTATTATTATTAGGTTGTCCCACGGGGGGGCTCACGGTCTTCATCCCCATTTTACAGATGAGGGGACTGAGGCCCAGGGAAGTTTTCTCTGATGACGGCTTAACAAATGCCATCATTATTATTATTGACCGTCAGCCGGCGGGGCCCCAGTATTATTATTATTATCAGGTTGTCCCACGGGGGGGCTCACGGTCTTCATCCCCATTTTACAGATGAGGGGACTGAGGCCCAGAGAAGTTTTCTCAGAGGATGGCTTAACAAATGCCATCATTATTATTATTGACCGTCAGCCGGCGGGGCCCCAGTATTATTATTATCAGGTTGTCCCACAGGGGGGCTCACGGTCTTCATCCCCATTTTACAGATGAGAGGACTGAGGCCCAGAGAAGTTTTCTCTGACTGTGAGCCCCACGTGGGACAATGTGATCACCCTGTACCCGCCCCCAGCGCTTAGAACAGCGCTTTGCACATAGTAAGCGCTTAACAAATGCCATCATTATTATTATCAGGTTGTCCCACGGGGGGGCTCACGGTCTTCATCCCCATTTTACAGATGAGGGGACTGAGGCCCAGAGAAGTTTTCTCAGAGGATGGCTTAACAAATGCCATCATTATTATTATTGACCGTCAGCCGGCGGAGCCCCAGTATTTTATTATCAGGTTCTCCCACGGGGGCGCTCACGGTCTTCATCCCCATTTTACAGATAAGGGGACTGAGGCCCAGAGAAGTTTTCTCTGACTGTGAGCCCCACGTGGGACAATGCCCCACGTGGGACAATGTGATCACCCTGTACCCGCCCCCAGCGCTTAGAACAGCGCTTTGCACATAGTAAGCGCTTAACAAATGCCATCATTATTATTATCAGGTTGTCCCACGGGGGGGCTCACGGTCTTCATCCCCATTGTACAGATGAGGGGACTGAGGCCTAGAGAAGTTTTCTCTGATGACGGCTTAACAAATGCCATCATTATTATTATTGACCGTCAGCCGGCGGGGCCCCATTATTATTATTAGGTTGTCCCACGGGGGGTCCCACGGTCTTCATCCCCATTTTACAGATGAGGGGAATGAGGCCCAGAGAAGTTTTCTCTGACTGTGAGCCCCACGTGGGACAATGCCCCACGTGGGACAATGTGATCACCCTGTACCCGCCCCCAGCGCTTAGAACAGCGCTTTGCACATAGTAAGCGCTTAACAAATGCCATCATTATTATTATCAGGTTGTCCCACGGGGGGGCTCACAGTCTTCATCCCCATTGTACAGATGAGGGGACTGAGGCCCAGAGAAGTTTTCTCTGATGACGGCTTAACAAATGCCATCATTATTATTATTGACCGTCAGCCGGCGGGGCCCCATTATTATTATTAGGTTGTCCCACGGGGGGTCCCACGGTCTTCATCCCCATTTTACAGATGAGGGGACTGAGGCCCAGAGAAGTTTTCTCTGACTGTGAGCCCCACGTGGGACAATGCCCCACGTGGGACAATGTGATCACCCTGTACCCGCCCCCAGCGCTTAGAACAGCGCTTTGCACATAGTAAGCGCTTAACAAATGCCATCATTATTATTATCAGGTTGTCCCACGGGGGGGGCTCACGCTCTTCATCCCCATTTTACAGATGAGGGGACTGAGGCCCAGAGAAGTTTTCTCTGACTGTGAGCCCCACGTGGGACAATGCCCCACGTGGGACAATGTGATCACCCTGTACCCGCCCCCAGCGCTTAGAACAGCGCTTTGCACATAGCAAGCGCTTAACAAATGCCATCAGTATTATTATCAGGTTGTCCCACGGGGGGGCTCACGGTCTTCATCCCCATTTTACAGATGAGGGGACTGAGGCCCAGAGAAGTTTTCTCTGATGATGGCTTAACAAATGCCATCATTATTATTATCAGGTTGTCCCACGGGGGGGGCTCCCGGTCTTCATCCCCATTTTACAGATGAGGGGACTGAGGCCTAGAGAAGTTTTCTCTGATGACGGCTTAACAAATGCCATTATTATTATTATTGCCGAATGCCCCAGGCCCCAACCTCACTTCCGAGGAGGAGGGAAGGGCAAGATGGCCGGGCTGAGGAGGGCTGAGGCAGTTGGGCCAAGCGGGGGGCCCGCCTCGCCCTGGGCATAACGGCCTCCCCGTCCGCTGCTTTCCCTTCCCCGCCGCTACCTGCACCGCAGGGAAAACCGCAGCAGACAAGCAGGAGGAGCCGCCACCGGGCCCCGCCAACCGGCACGGCCGCCGGGGCCTCCCGCCTGGGCCGGGGCCCATCTCCACCCGTCGCCACCGCCGCCTTCACTTTCATTCCTCCCGCCGCCATGGCCGCCGCCCGCGCGCGAATCGGGCCCCGCTCCCAACGGCGCCGGGCGGCCTCCGCCAATCCGCGAAGGCCCGCCTCCCTCCCGCCCCTCCGGCCCCGCTCTCATCATCATCATCAATCGTATTTATTGAGCGCTTACTGTGTGCGGAGCACTGGACTAAGCGCTTGGGAAGTACGAGTGGGCAACACCTAGAGACAGTCCCTACCCAACAGTGGGCTCAGCTCTCGGGCGTCAACCAATCAATCAATATATGTATATATGTTTGTACATATTTATTACTCGATTTGTTGTTGCCAATTTGTTCCCAATTTGTACTTCCCAAGCGCTTAGTACAGTGCTCTGCACATAGTAAGCGCTCAATAAATATGATTGATGATGATGATGGTTTAGTGAGCGCATCAGCATCAATCGTATTTATTGAGCGCTTACTATGTGCAGAGTACTGTACTAAGCGCTTGGGAAGTACAAATTGGCAACATATAGAGACAGCCCCTACCCAACAGTGGGCTCACAGTCTAAAAGGGGGAGACAGAGAACAAAACCAAACATACTAACAAAATAAATAGAATAGATATGTACAAGTAGAATAAATAAATAAATAGAGTAATAAATATGTACAAACATATATACATATATACAGGTGCTGTGGGGAAGGGAAGGAGGTAAGTGGGGGGGGATAACTTCTCTGTCCCTCAGTTACCTCATCTGTAAAATGGGGATTAAAACTGTGAGCCCCCCCCCCGGGGGACAACCTGATCACCTTGTAACCTCCCCAGCGCTTAGAACAGTGCTTTGCACATAGTAAGCGCTTAATAAATGCCATCAGTATTATAAGGGGCCGGGACTACAACCCAGGGCTTTCTGTCTGTCTCTCCCGACCCTTCCCCTTCAGTCAGCGGCCTGAAAGGTCACGGGCTTCCTGTGTGCAGAGCACCGTACTAAGCGCAAATTTGCAACATCTAGAGACGGACCTTACCCAAAAGTGAGTCAGAGGTCATGGGTTCAAACCCCGGCTCCGCCAATTGTCAGCTGTGTGACTTTGGGCAAGTCACTTCACTTCTCTGGGCCTCAGTTCCCTCATCTATAAAATGGGGATTGACTGTGAGCCCCCCGTGGGACAATCTGATCACCCTGTAACCTCCCCAGCGCTTAGAAAAGTGCTTTGCACATAGTAAGCGCTTAATAAATGCCATCATCATCAACAGTGGGCTCACAGTCTAGAAGGGGGAGACAGAGAAGGCCCGGGTCCGCCCCCTAACAACGGACAGGCAGTCAGGCCCCGCCCCCTCACGACCCGCTGCCTATTAGAAGAGGTAGAAATCAATCAATAAATCGTATTTATTGAGCACTTACTGTATGCAGAGCACTGTACTAAGCGTTTGGGAAGTACAAGTTGGCAATATATAGAGACGGTCCCTACCCAACAGTGGGCACACAGTCCAGAAGGGGGAGACAGAGAAGGCCCGGGTCCGCCCCCTAGCAACGGACAAGCAGTCCGGCCCCGCCCCCTCACGACCCGCTGCCTATTGGAAGAGGTAGAAATGATTGACAGGACACCAGACCATTCATTCGATCGTATTTATTGAGCGCAGGCCCAGCACTGTACTAAGCGCTTGGGAAGTACAAGTTGGCAACATTCATTCATTCAATCGTATTTATTGAGCGCTTACTGTGTGCAGAGCACTGTACTAAGCGCTTGGGAAGTCCAAGTTGGCAACATATAGAGACAGTCCCTACCCAACAGTGGGCTCACAGTCTAGAAGGGGGAGACAGAGAAGACCCGGGTCCGCCCCCTAGCAACGGACAGGCAGTCCGGCCCCGCCCCCTCACGACCCGCTGCCTATTGGAAGAGGTAGAAATGATTGACAGGACACCAGACCACTCATTCGATCGTATTTATTGAGCAATGACTGTGTGCCCAGTACTGTACTAAGCGCTTGGGAAGTACAAGTTGGCAATATTCATTCATTCAATCGTATTTATTGAGCGCTGACTGTACTAAGCGCTTGGGAAGTACAAGTTGGCAACATTCATTCATTCAATCGTATTTATTGAGCGTTTACTGTGTGTCCAGCACTGTACTAAGCACTTGGGAAGAACAGTGCTTTGCACATAGTAAGCGCTTAACAAATGCCATCATTATTATTATTATTATTGGGAAGTACAATCAATCAATCGTGTTTATTGAGCGCTTACTGTGTGCAGAGCACTGTACTAAGCGCTTGGGAAGTCCAAGTTGGCAACATATAGAGACGGTCCCTACCCAACAGTGGACTCACAGTCTAGAAGTGGGAGACAGAGAAGGCCCGGGTCCGCCCCTTAGCAACGGACAGGCAGTCCGGCCCCGCCCCCTCACGACCCGGGGCCTATTAGAAGAGGTAGAAATCAATCAATCAATCAATCGTATTTATTGAGCGCTTACTGTGTACAGAGCGCTATACTAATTGCTTGGGAAGTACAAGTTGGCAACATATAGAGACGGTCCGTACCCAACAGTGGGCTCACAGTCTAGAAGGGGGAGGCAGAGAAGGCCCGGGTCCGCCCCCTAGCAACGGACAGGCAGTCCGGCCCCGCCCCCTCACGACCCGCTGCCTATTGGAAGAGGTAGAAATGATTGACAGGAGACCAGACCATTCATTCATTCATTCATTCAATCGTATTTTTTGAGCGCTGACTGTCTGCCCAGCACTGTACTAAGCGCTTGGGAAGTACAAGTTGGCAGCATTCATTCATTCATTCAATCGTATTTATTGAGCGCTGACTGTGTGCCCAGCACTGTACTAAGCGCTTGGGAAGTACAAGTCGGCAACCCACCCCTTTCTGCCCCCTTTTCTCTCCCCCGGCCGCTCCCTCCTCCCTTCTCTTTCCTCTCCCTTTTTTCTTCCCCTCTCCCTTATTCCTTTCCTCTCCCCCCCCTTCTGCCCCCTCTTCTCTCCCCCCGCCCCTCTCTCCTCCCTTCTTCCTCTCCCTTTTTCTTCCCCCTTCACTTACTCCTTTCCTCTCCACCCCTTTCTGCCCCCTTTTCTCTCCCCCCGCCCCTCTCTCCTCCCTTCTCTTTCCTCTCCCTTTTTTTCGTCCTCTCTCCCTTATTCCTTTCCTCTACCCCCCCCCACCCCCCTTCTGAGAAGCAGCATGGCTCAGTGGAAAAGAGCCCGGGCTTTGGAGTCAGAGGTCATGGGTTCAAATCCCGACTCCGCCGCTTGTCAGCTGTGTGACTTTGGGCAAATCACTTCACTTCTCTGGGCCTCACTTCCGTCACCTGGAAACTGGGGATGAAGAATGTGAGCCCCCCGTGGGATAACCTGATCACCTTGGAACCTCCCCAGCGCTTAGAACAGTGCTTTGCACATAGTAAGCGCTTAATAAATGTTATTATTATTATTATTATTATTCATTCAATCGTATTTATTGAGCATTTACTGTGTGCCCAGCACTGTACTAAGCGCTTGGGAAGTACAATCAATCAATCAATCGTGTTTGAGCGCTTACTGTGTGCAGAGCACTGTACTAAGCGCCTGGGAAGTCCAAGTTGGCATCATATAGAGACGGTCCCTACCCAACAGTAGGCTCACACTCTAGAAGGGGGAGACAGAGAAGGCCCGGGTCCACCCCCCTAGCAACGGACAGGCAGGCCGGCCCCGCCCCCTCACGACCCGCTGCCTATTGGAAGAGGTAGAATGATTGACAGGACACCATACCATCCATTCATTCATTCAATCAATCAATCAATCAATCAATCGTATTTATTGAGCGCTTACTATGTGCAGAGCACTGTACTAAGCGCTTGGGAAGTACAAATTGGCATCACATAGAGACAGTCCCTACCCGATAGTGGGCTCACAGTCTAAAAGGGGGAGACAGAGAACAGAACCAAACATACCAACAAAATAAAATAAGTAGGATAGAAATGTACAAGTAAAATAAATAAATAAATAAATAAACAGAGTAATAAATCGTATTTATTGAGCGCTGACTGTGTGCCCAGCACTGTACTAAGCGCTTAGTAAGTACAAGTTGGCAACATTCATTCATTCAACCGTATTTATTGAGCGCTTACTGTGTGCCCAGCACTGTACTAAGTGCTTGGGAAGTACAATCAATCAATCGTGTTTATTGAGCGCTTAATGTGTACAGAGCACTGTACTAAGCGCTTGGGAAGTCCAAGTTGGCAACATGTAGAGACAGTCCCTACCCAACAGTGGGCTCACAGTCTAGAAGATGGATATAATAATATCCATCCATCCACCCCCCCTTCTAGACTGTGAGCCCACTGTTGGGTAGGGACCGTCTCTATATGTTGCCAACTTGGACTTCCCAAGCGCTTAGTACAGTGCTCTGCACACAGTTTTGCTCAATAAATATGATTGATTGATATAATAATAATAATAATAATGGCATTTATTAAGCGCTTCCTATGAGCAAAGCACTGTTTGAAGCGCTGGGGAGGTTACAAGGTGATCAGGTTGTCCCACGGGGTCTCAGTCTTAATCCCCATTTTACAGATGAGGTAACTGTAGCCCAGAGAAGTTACGTGACTTGCCCAAAGTCACATAGCAGACAAGTGGCAGAGGTAGGATTTGAACCCATGACCTCTGACTCCAAAGCCCGGGCTCCCCCCCCCCCCCCCCCCCCGGTTTTTCTATCCGATATCCGATATGGTGTGGAGTCTCTCTAAGTCGGTTGGGTTGGTTCCTTCCTAAAAGGTTCAGCGTTTGAAAGTAGGGTCTGCTGCGCTAGCCCTTCTATCACGATGCTCGTTATATGACTCAGGAAGAGCTCGGGCCCCTTTGTTATTGTAGGGTCTGCCCCGAGCTGGGTGGTTCTACTACTAATTATGGTGTTTATTAAGTGCTTATTATCTGCCAAGCACTCTACTAAGCACTAGGTCAGAAACGAGATAATCAGACTGGACACAGACCCTGTCCCATGTGGGGCTCACAGTCTAAGTGGGACTGAGTAGGATTTAATTCCCATTTTATAGATGAGTAAACTGAGGCACAAAGGAGTAAAGTGACTTGCAGTGTCTTGCTGTTCTACCATCAGTAAAGTCTTTACTATGGCCTCAGTCATTCATTCATTCATTCAATCGTACTTATTGAGCACTTACTGTGTGCACAGCACTGTACTAAGCGCTTGGGAAGTACAAGTTTGCAACATATAGAGACGGTCCCTACCCAACAGCGGGCTCACAGTCTAGAAGGGGGAGACAGACAACAAAACATATAAACCAAATAAAATAAATAAAATAAATCTGTACAACTAAAATAGAGTAATAAATATGTACAAACATATATACATATATACAGGTGCTGTGGGGAGGGGAAGGAGGTAAGGTGAGGAGATGGGGAGGGGGAGTAGGGGGAGAGGAAGGCAGGGGCTCAGTCTGGGAAGGCCTCCTGGAGGAGGTGAGCTCTCAGTAGGGCTTTGAAGGGAGAAAGAGAGCTAGCTTGGAGGATGTGCGGAGGGAGGGCATTCCAGGCCAGGGGGAGGACGTGGGCCGGGGGTCGATGGCGGGACAGGTGAGAACGGGGCACAGTGAGGAGATTAGCGGCAGAGGAGCGGAGGGTGCGGGCTGGGCTGTAGTCAGCCTCCCTGCACTGTCCCTTTCTGTCTCATCCCAGTCTCAACCCTGAAGAATCTTTCTTCAGATAAGGCCGGCTTCAGACTTGGAGCTGCGGTGAGGTGGGCCAAAATGGCTGCCTCCCACTCTCCGCGCAACACCGTCCTGTCACACTGCTCGCAAAAGCGACATAATATCAATGATGTCATTCACCACACTTTTCAGAAGAGCATTTCTCTGCCCCAGCAACCGCCTTCCCACCTCACACCCTAGCAGCTCGGTTCCAAGTACCTGACTTACGTTCTTCTATTGGATCCCTTCCATCCCACCACCGTCTTTGAGGAGGGCAGCAACGTGGCCACCACCTTTGAGATGAGCAGTGGCGTGGCTGCCATCTTCGAGAAAGGCAGTGGTGCAGCCGGTGTGGTCTACTGGAAAGATACAGGCTTGGGAGTCAGCATATCTGGGGTCTAATCCTACCTCTTGCCTGTTGTGCGGCCTTGGGCAAATCACTTCTCTGTGCTTCAGTCTTCTCATTCTTAAAACGAGGACTATTCTCCCACCTACTTAGACTGTGAAAACCTTAGGGGACAGGGTCTGTGTCCAACCTGATTATCTTGTATCTACCCTAACACTTAGTATAGTGCCTGGCCCATAGTAAATCTTTAACAAGTACGGAACTCTGTGTGTCCAAGATCATTAGCATGATGGCAGTACCCAGCATAGCAGGTGTCTGCAGTCTAACACAATGGGATTCTGAACCTAGACTGCATCCCTCTTTCACTTCAAAGCCTTACTGAAGGCACATCTCCTCCAAGAGGCCTTCCCTGACTGAGTCCTCCTGTCCTCTTCTCCCACTCCCCTCTGCGTCGCCTTGACTTGCTCCCTTTATTCTCCCCTCTCCCAGTCCCACAGCACTTATGTCAATATCTGTAATTTATTTATATTAACGTCTGTCTCCCCCACTAGACTGTCAGCTCGTGTGGGCAGGGAATGTGTCTGCTTATTGTTATACTGTATTCTCCCAAGCACTTAGTACAGTGCTGTGCACACAGTAAGTGCTCAATAAATACGTTTGAATGAATGAATGAATCCCCAGGGGCATTTTTAGCCCCCAACACCAACTCTAGAGCTCCCCACCCCTCTCATCCTGGGGAGTAAGGGGCACCTTTACATTTTCTCCACCATCTCCACCACCTCTCCTAACCCACCCTGCCAGCCCCTCAGTGCCACACCGCTGCCCCTGTCTCCCCTTCCTCCTACAGCCTGTTCAGTGGTACCATGTTGCCATCCTCACCACCCATGCCACCCTTGACCCTGCCACCCGCTGAAGTGGTGGCCTTCCTCACTTCCATCTGTCCCTGGCCCTGATCAATGCTGTAAACTGAGCGTCTACTGAGCACAGCACAAAGCACTGTACTACCACTACTAGGAACAGCAATTCTGCCATTTACCAAGCACTTACAGTATGCTAAGCACTGGGATAGATACAAGGTTATTGGATCGCACACAGTCCCTGTCCTACCCAGGGCTCACAATCTATAATAATAATCATAATGTATTTGTTAAGTACTTACTATGTGTCAAGCACTGTTCTAAGCACTGGGGTAGATACAAGCTCATCAGGTTGGACACAGTCCCTGTCCCACATGGGACTCACAGTCTTAATCACCATTTTATGGATGAGGTAACTGAGGTACAGAGAAGTTAAGTGACTTGCCCAAAGTTGCACAGCAGAAAGTGTGCTTGTCTGCTCCACCTGCCTTCAAGACATCTCTACTTGAATGTCCTCCCATCATCTCGAACTTAACATGTCCAAAACGGAGCTCCTTTTCTTCCCACCAAACCCTGAACTCCCCTGACTTTCCCATCACTGTAGAAGGCACAACCATCCTTTCTGTCTCATAAGCCTGTAACCTTGACATTATGCTTGACTCCTTTCTGTCATTCAACCCAGATATTCAATCCGTCTCTAAATCCCGTGAGTCCCACCTTCACAACATCGCCGAAATCCGCCCTTTCCTCTCCATCCAAACTGCTACCACGTTAATACGATCACTCATCCTATCCTGCCTGAATTACTGCATCAGCCTCCTTGCTGACTTCCCCGCCTCCTGTCTCTCCCCACTCCAGCCCATACTTCACTCTGATTCCCGGATCAATTTTTTTACAAAAACGTTCAGGACACTTCACCCCCTGCCCCGGGCCCCTCCTCAAAAAAATCCAGTGGTTACCCATTAATCTCCGTAGCCAACAAAAACTTCTCACCATTGGCTTTAAAGTGCCTTACCTCTCTGCTCTCCTACTACAACCCAGCCCGCAAGCTTCACTCCTCTAATGTTAATAATAATGATAGCATTTTATTAAGCACTTACTATGTGCAAAGCACTGTTTTAAGTGCTGGGGAAGTTACAAGGTGATCCAGTTGTCCTATGGGGGGGCTCACAGTTTTCATCCCCATTTTACAGATGAGGAAACTGAGGCCCAGAGAAGTTAAGTGCTTGCCCAAAGTCACACAGCTGACAATTGGCGGGGCCGGCATTTGAACCCACGACCTCTGACTCCAAAGCCCGGGCTTTTTTCCACTGAGCCACGCTGCTTCTCATAACCTTCTTACTGTATCTCAATCTATCTCGATGCTGACCCTTCAACTCACATCCTGCCTCTGGCCTTAAACACCCTCCCTCCTCATATCCACCAGACAATTACTCTCTGCCCCTTCAAAGCCTTGTTGAAGGCACATATGCTCCAAAAGGCCTTCCCAGATTAAGCCCCACTTTTCCTCATCGCCCACTCCCTTCTGTGACACCCTGACTTGCTCCCTCTGCTTTCCCCCTCCCAGCCCCACAGCACTTATGTACGACGTACAGCACTTTCGTACATATCTGTAATTTATTTGTATTGACATCTGTCTCCCCCGACCCCGTGACTGTAAGCTCGTTGTGGGCAGGGAGTGTTACTGTTTATTATATTGTATTTTCCCAAGCGCCTAGTGTAGTGTTCTGCACACAGTAAGCGCTCGATAAACACAACTGAATGCATGAAGAAGTGGCAGAGCTGGGATTAGAACCCAGGTCCTTCGGACTCCCAGGACCGTGCTCTATCCACTAGGCCATGTTGCTTCCCATCTATCTTTAGCCCCATTTTACAGAGGAGGAAATCAAGAGAAGAGAAGTTAAGGAACTTGCCCAAGGTCCCAGGGCAGGTCAGCTACAGAACTGCGACTAGAAAATGGGTCTCCTGCTTCCCATTCCCGCGCTCTCTCCACCAGGGGGCGCCTGGGAGAGGACACCTGCAGTGGACACCCAGTCCCTGCCCGCAAACAGGCGACAATCAAATGGGAAAACCGACGGACTCAAACTACTGGCAAAGAGCGGATGTAAGAAGGAGTAAAAGTACACAGCAAAAGAAAGGGAAAGGGGAGGCTGGGGAGCAACAGGAAAGTCCTCAGGAGAGAAATAACACCTGTTTTTTTCTGTCTTTGGCCTCTGGCCCGATCTCAGCCTCTGTCCTATCTGGCAGAGGAGGGAAGGGAAAGGACAGGGAGGGGAAAGAAGGGTGGGGGGAGAAGAGATGGGAGGGGAAAGGAGAAGAAGGAAGTGAGGGGAAAGAGAGATAAGAGGACGGGGGGAGGGAATGGAGAGGAAGGGAAAAGTGGGGAGGAGAAGGGAGGAGAAGGTTAGGGAGGGGAGAAGGAGGGGGAAACAGAGGAAGGGGAGCTGAAGGAAGGCTGGAGGGCCGGAGGAGAACAAGGGAAGGCAGGGGAAGGGAGGGGTAGGAAAAGAAGGGTAGGTAGGGAAAGAGGAACGAGGGGACAGTGCAACTGTTGTGGCTTCAGGACCGAGGCCCTGTAGGGGCTTGAGGTTGGAGCCTGTGCCTCACCATTCGGAGATTAAAACTCAACATTTTAGCCAGAGACCGAGACACAGGCCCAGTTTACACTCAGACCTACAGCCTTAACCACAGAGTTAGAGAAGCAATTTGTCCTACAGTCTCTCTCTCTCTCTCTCTCTCTCTCACACACACACACACACACACACACACACAGACTCACCCCAAACAGTCCGGTCCCCCCACCCCGGGGCAGCTCATCCCTCCCCCTCCCCTCCTTTGGCGGAGAGCCTGACTCCTCGGGGACCGAGCCCCGAAGGGCAGCTCCCGGTGGCAGCCCGTTCCGGGGTTGGTGTGTGTGTGCGTGGTGTGTGTGTGTGTGTGTGTGGTGCGTGGTGTGTGCGCTGGGGGAGGGGGAGCGGGCTGCCTTTGCCGTCACGTGTCTCCGTGGCCGCCCCCGCCTTGCTCCCTCCCCGTGGGGGGGCCGGGCAGCCGGGCGGGCGCGCGTGGGTGGAGGATGTGCGTCAGCGGGGAGCGGGGGCGGGGGCTTCGGGAACCGGGAGGGGGGACGGGCTGGGCTGGGCCGGGGCCGGCGGGGGGCACGTGGAGAGCCGGGGGGAGGGGGGCTCCGCGCCCCAAGATAGCCAGGGCGGGGGCTGGGGGGGTCCCACTTCTCCCCCAAGCTCGGGGGAGGGCACGGTGCTGATTCACTGCCCTGTCCCCAGGGCGGCGGCGGCGGGGTGCGGGAGAGGCTCGTCTCCCCGGGTCCCGGGATCCCCTCTTCGCGCCCCCCCCCCCCCGCACCCCCGGCAGAGGGACGCGGAGGAGAGAGGACCGGAGAGGGGAGGAGCGGGGAAGAGAGAGGAGGAGGGGAGGGGAAAGGAGGCGGGAAACGGGAAAGGAGGGGGAGGAGGAGAGGGGAAGGGAGGGAGAGAGGAGGAAAGGGACGGCGAGAAGAGGAAAGGGGAAGGGAAAAGGAGAGGAGAGGGAGACAAGGGGAGGATGGAGGAGGAGAGGGGAAGGGAAGGAGAGAGGAGGAAAGGGGAAGGGAAAGGGAGAGGAGAGGGAGACAAGGGGAGGATGGAGGAGGAGAGGGGAAGGGAAAGGGAGAGAAGAGGAAAGGGGAAGGGAAAAGGAGAGGAGAGGGAGACAAGGGGAGGATGGAGGAGGAGAGGGGAAGGGAGGGAGAGAGGAGGAAAGGGGAAGGGAAAGGGAGGGAGAGAGGAGGAAGGGGGAAGGGAAAGGGAGGGAGAGAGGAGGAAAGGGGAAGGGAAAGGGAGGGAGAGAAGAGGAAAGGGGAAGGGAAAAGGAGAGGGAGACAAGGGGAGGACGGAGGAGGAGGGGGAAGGGAGGGAGAGAGGAGGAAAGGGGAAGGGAAAGGGAGGGAGAGAAGAGGAGAGGGGAAGGGAAAAGGAGAGGAGAGGGGAAGGGAAAAGGAGAGGAGAGGGAGACAAAAGGGGAGGATGAATTGAGAGAAGGAGAGGGGAAGGGACGGAGAGGAGGCGAGAGGGCGAAGGGTGGGAAAGGAGAAGAAAAGGGGAAGGGGACGAGACAAGGAGGAGGAAGGGAAGGAGAGGAGGGGAAGAGGAGAAGGGGAGGGACGGAGAAGAGGACAGAGAGAAAGGGGACGGGAGAGAGAAGGGAAGGAGAGGAGAGAAGTGGGGAAGGGAGGGAGAGGTGGAGTGTGGTTTAGTGGAAAGTGCCCGGGCTTCGGAGTCAGAGGATGTGGGTTCTAATCCCGACTCCGCCATTTGTCTGTTGTGTGACCTTGGGCAAGCCACTTATCTTCTCTGTGTCTCAGTTACCTCATTTAAAAAACGGGGATTAAGACTGCGAGACCCACGTGGGACAACATCTTGTAACTCCCCCAGCGCTTAGAACAGTGCTTAGCACATAGTAAGCGCTTAACAAATACCATAATTAGTATAATTATGAGTACTATATTATAAGTACTAATTATAATTAGTATACTTAGTATTAGAAGGGACGGGTGGGAGAGGGGAAAGGGAGGGAGAAAAGGGAAGGGAAAGGAGGGAGAGAAGAAGAGAGAAAGAGGAGGAGGGGGAAAGGAAGAGGTGGAGGAGGCAAGAGAAGGAAGAGGTGAGGGGACAGACAGTTATGTACATAGTAAGCGCTCAATAAATACGATTGAATGAATGAATGAATCTATATTCACACGGCGACATGCATATAGTCACAGAGGCATTCAACTTCATTCCCATCCTCGGAGACAAAACATAGACCCTTTGATACACATACAGACATTATACACACATACGCGCATGCACGGACCTGCATATTCATGGGGGTACACACACTGTACATGCATGCAAACACAAAGGCATACTGAAACACACCTACAGCACACAGTCACTGATTCAATAGAGATACACAAACACACAATGGGGAAGCAGGGTGACCTAGTGTAAATAGCATGGGCCTGGGACTCAGAGGACCTGAGTTATAATTCAGACAGTCTTTGCACACAGTAAGCGCTTAATAAATGCCATCATCATTATTATTATTGCTTGCTGTGTGACCTTGGGCAAGCGCTTCACTTCTCTGTGCCTCAGTTTCCTCAACTGTAAAATGCGGATTAAACATCTGTTCTCCCTCCTATTTGGATTGTCAGCCCCACCGGGACAGTGAATTGTGTCCGACCTAATTTAACTTGTACCTTCCCCAGCACTTAGAACAATGTTTGACACATACTAAGTGCTTAACAAATACCATAAAAAACCAGACACTGATATAGAACATAAAGATATGACTATTCATAATGACATATGAACACATATTGACACAGATACATGTAAGATAAGATATCTTGGTGCACACAGACATGCTAAGCACTGATACACATGGAGACACATATATACATACAGACATCTATATGTGTGGAGGCATTTTTACATAGACAAGAGACCCACTGACATACACAGGTATACTCATCTACACATCAAGCACTTAGAACATTACTCTGCACCCAGTAAGCATTCAACAAATACCACTGATTGATGCCCAGGAAGACATACTGGTACACATGTGGACACTGGTGTACGTGAAAACATGAAGGTATACACACACACAATGTCATACACACACGGACTTGTGTTCACACATCGATACACGAGGACATACTGAAACACATGTAGACTGCTAATAATAATAATAATAATAATAATGGCATTGATTAAGCGCTTACTACACTGTTCTAAGCGCTGGATAATGTTGGTATTTGTTAAGTGCTATGTGCCAAGCAGTGTTCTAGATACAAGGTCATCACATTGTCCCATGTGGGGCTCACAGACTTAATCCCCATTTTACAGATGAGGGAACTGAGGCCCCAAGAATTTAAGTGACTTGCCCAAAGTCGCACAGCTGACAAGTGGCCGAGGCGGGATTAGAACCCACGACCTCTGCCTCCCAAGCCTGGGCTCTGCCCACTACGCCACGCTGCTTCGCTAATGATGGCAACATGCAGGCCCACAGTCACAAAGACTTGCACACCGCGTTACATGTGCGCAGACACGGGGCTACACATTTACACAAAACCCCCCTCTTTCCCCATGACACCGGGGAGAATACAGCCGGTCCAAAGGCCCGGGAGGCTGGTTTACGTGTGCGTTTTTGTGTGACTGCATGCTTTCTGTGTGTGTGTGAGGGAGTGAACTTGTTTGTACGTCTTGCAGTTTGAGAGACTTGTGTCCAACGACTTTCTCCGTCCTGTGTCCGCGCGTCCCCACGCGTGTAGGGCTGCGTGGCCGTGGCCGGGGGTGCAGGCCTCTGTGCGCTGCGGGGTGCGGGAGCCCGGGGGAGGGGCCGCCTCTCTCTCTCTCTCTCCCCCAGTTTTGGGGGGCCTTCCCCCTCGTTCCCCGAGCCGTCCTCCCCCTCCCCCCCGGGCCGAGCGGGCCTCCAACCCTTCGGGTCTATCTCCGGCGCCGCCCGCCGCCCCCGGCTCTGCCCACGCTCGGCTCGGCTCGGCTCCGTGCGTCCTGCGGGGGAGGCGGCGGCGGCGGCGGGGAGAGAGAGGGGCGGGGGCAGGCGGGAGGGGCCGAGCCACAGCCGCCGAGCCCGGACCCCGACAGCAGGCAGCGCCGCGCCCGCCGCCGGCACGGAAGACCACGGGCACCGGCACCGGAGCCAAGCCGGGCGCGGGAGCAGGGCCGGCGGGCCCCGCTCCCCCCATGCGTAAAGTCCCTTCCCCCGCAGCCGACCAGCCTCCCGGCGCGGGGGACAGCGCCCGCCGGACCCACCAGCCCCGACCCCAGTGAGTGGAGCGGGGGGGAACGGACGGAGGGACCGGAGGCGGCGGCCACGCCCCCGGGGCGGCGGGCAGGGCCACCCCGCCGATGGGGCCCGGCAACCCACCCGCGGGTCGCGGCGGGACGGGCGGGGGGCGGCCCGAAGGGGTGGGGGCGGCGAGGGCTAAGGATGGCTGCCCTCGGGGGTCGTGGCGGGCGCCAGGACTGGCTACGGAGGGGAGACCGGGGGTCGCGGTGGGCACCGGGCAGGGGGTCCGTGGGGGCAGGACCGGCGGGGGCTGTGAGAGAAGGGCCGGGGTGGGGGCCAGCGGAAAAAGGAGGGAGTGGGGAGCCCCCCCACCCGGTCCCCTCGCTGGGGAGGGGGCGGCGTGGGCGGCCCAGCGCCCACACGCTCCACCCACAGTGGACGTGGGCGTAGGCAGATCGGTGCCCGCGGGAATCGTGGAGGCGCCCCTGGCTCCGGGGGCCGAGGGGCGGGGGGCCATGCTCGCCCCCTCCTCGGCCTCCCGCCCCGGCCGCTATGGGGGGCGTGGCCAGGCCCCTCTTCTGTCCCTTATTGCCGAGGAGGGGAAGGGTCTGTGCCCCGGCCTTCAACCAGAGTGTCCGGCCTACCCAAGCCTCCGGTGCCCGCTCCCTGCAGGGGGTGGAGGTGGCGGACGGGGCCTGGCCCTCAATCAATCGTAGTTATTGAGCGCTTACTGTGTGCAGAGCACTGTACTAAGCGCTTGGGAAGTCCAAGGTGGCAACATATAGAGACAGGCCCTACCCAACGGTGGGCTCACCGTGCGGCCCCTCTGTCTCCTCTCCTCTCCGCCCCGTCCCGCCCGTAGGCCCAGCGGTCGCGCCATGGCACTGCCCCGCACGCTCGGGGAGCTGCAGCTGTACCGGGTCCTCCAGCGCGCCAACCTGCTCGCCTACTACGAGACGTTCATCCAGCAGGGTGGCGACGACGTGCAGCAGCTGTGCGAGGCGGGCGAGGAGGAGTTCCTGGAGATCATGGCCCTGGTGGGCATGGCCACCAAGCCGCTGCACGTCCGGCGCCTGCAGAAGGTGCTCCGGGACTGGGCCACCAACCCGGGCCTCTTCACCCAGCCCGTGCCCGCCGTGTCCAGCATCCCGCTCTTCAAGATCTCCGAGACGGCCGGGGGCCGGAAGGCCGCGGCGGTCAGCAACGGGCACCAGAGCCCCGCCGACAAGGCCGGCGGCGCCCGCAGCTTCAGCCCCCGGAGCCCGTCGGAGCTGGGCGAGAAGCTGTCGCCGCAGGGCGGGGGGGCGTCGGACCCACGCGGCTGGCCCGGCCGCAGCACCCCGGAGTCGGACGGGCCCGGGGCCGAGGAGGAGGCCGGCTCCCCGCCGTTCTCCCCGCCGGCCGGGGAGGGGGTGGCCGCGGCGGGGGCGGCCCCGGGGGTCCCGGGGCCCGCCGGGCCCGAGCGGCTGGAGCCGGAGATGGTGCAGATGGTGGTGGAGAGCGTGGAGCGGCTGATCGCCAGCTACCCCCGGGGAGACGCGGCCGAGGTGTCCTCGCTGCTCCGCCTGAACCGAAAGCTGGCACGCAGCGTGGCCCACATCTTCGACATGGACCCGGCCGACGCGCAGAAGGAGGAGGAGATCCGCAAGTACAGCGTCATCTACGGCCGCTGCGACTCCCGGCGCCGCGAGGGCAAGGCCCTCAGCCTCCATGAGGTGACCGGCCCCCTCCCTCCGTCCATCCCCAGCGGAGGGGGTCCAGGAGGTTCGGGGGGGAGGAGGCCCGGGAGGCCCGGCCCTTCCAACCCGCCCGGCTCCCCCGTAGCCCCCGGACATTCCTGGGAGGTCGTGGGCTGGGTGACCCGTGCCTGCCCCCGTCCCGCTTTGATCCCCGACGGCCGGGGAGCGAGGATGGGGAGCAGGGGATGGGCCCCCCTATCCCCCTCTGCCTTAAGGACCGGGTGGAGGTCAGAGGTCATGCAGCCCCAGCAGAAGTATTGCGCGGGCCTGAAGTCGGACTGTGGCGTGCTTCCCAGCGGGAATTCATCATCCCTCTCCCTCCTTCTTCCCCCCCGTCCCCGACTGTCCGCCCTTCCTCCTCCCGTCCCCCGCAGCTGACCATCAACGAGGCGGCGGCGCAGTTCTGCCTCCGGGACAATTCCCTGCTGCTGCGCCGGGTGGAGCTATTCTCCCTGTCCCGCCAGGTGGCGCGGGAGAGCACCTACCTGTCCTCCCTCAGGGGCTCCAGGTGAGCGCCTGCCACACAATCATTCATTCATTCAATCATTCATTCATTCAATCAATCATTCATTCATTCAATCGTATTTATTGAGCGCTTACTGTGTGGGGAGCGCTGTACCAAGCGCTTGGGAGCTCCAAGCCGGCAACGTATAGAGATGGTCCCTACCCAACAACGGGCTCACTTATTGGGCGGTTACTATGTGCTGCGCACTGTACCAAATGCTTGGAAAGTATAATTCGGCAACAGAGACAGTCCCTACCCAACAATGGGCTCACAGTCACTCCATCATTCCTATTTGCTGAGCGCTTACTGTGTGCTGAGCGCTTGGGAGAGCAGAGAAGCAGCGTGGCTCAGTGGAAAGAGCCCGGGCTTTGGAGCCGGAGGTCGTGGGTTCAAATCCCGGCTCTGCCAATAGCCAGCTGTGTGACTTTGGGCAAGTCACTTCACTTTTCTGGGCCTCAGTTCCCTGGAAAATGGGGATTAAGACTGTGAGCCTTCCCGTGGGACAACCTGATCACCTCGTATCCTCCCCAGCGCTTAGAACAATGCTTTGCACATAGTAAGCGCTTAATAAATGCCATTATTATTATTATTACAACATTGTATTATGAGCTCTTTGTGGGCAGGAATTGTCATTGTCTACTGTTGTTTTTCCCAAGCGCTTAGTACAGTGTCCTGCACACAGTAAGTGCTTAATAAATACAATAAATGGATGAATGAACAGAATTGGCACACACTTTCCCTGTCCTTAACGAGCCAATCGATCGACCGTTTTTACTGAATGCTTACTGTGTGCAAGAGCCCTGTACTCAGCGGGCCCTGCCTGCCTGCGCCGGGGTGGGAGGGGGACATGTCTCCTCCAGCTGGGCCTGGGGGCGAAAGAACAAGCCCTGCCCTGACTGCTGTCTCTCTCACCACTCCCCGCAGGCTGCCCTCCGACGAGGTGGCCATGCCGCAACCCAAGAAGCTGAAGCAGGAGGTGAGTGCCCCTTAGGGTAGTACCTTCCTCCCTCCTTCCCTCCCTCCCCTCTGCCACCCGGGTGGGAGCGATCAACTTCTACACCCACCCCCCCTAGCTCCCCTTTGCCCCATCTGGCCCACTCCGGGTCCCCTCCTTGCCAGTTTGGGGAACAGTGGTTGTGAAATTCTGCAGCCAACCCCAGTGCCCGAGGCTTACGTGCCCCCATACCGGCCCAGCCTGGAAGAAGACAGCGCCAGTCTGTCCGGAGAGAGCCTGGATGGCCACGGGCACGGTGAGCCGAGTGGCGGCGGGAGAGGGGGGGCACGTGGGCAGGATGGGTTGGGGGGGGGTTTCCTCTGGGGGCTGGGGGCGGCGCCCCCAGGGATCAATCAATCAATTGTATTGAGCGCTTACTGTGTGCAGAGCACTGTACTAAGCGCTTGGGAAGTCCAAGTTGGCAACATATACAGTTGCCCAGCGGTGGGCTCCCAGTCTCCTTAGCCTTCCCGCCGATGACGGGCCCTCCTGTCCCCTCCGCAGCGGCCGGATCGTGCCCCCGGCTGACCCCCCCTCCCGGGGCGGCCGCGGACCTGGCCCTCGGCCTGCCGGCCGCCGGCCTCTGGAGCCGCCACCTCCTGCAGCAGACCCTGATGGACGAGGGCCTGCGCCTCGCCCGCCTGGTGTCCCACGAACGCGCCGGCCGCCTCAGCCCCTGCCTGGCCGGCAAGCCCCCCCCCGCCGGTGAGCCCCAGGCCCAGGTCCGGCCTCCCGCCGCCCCGGGGAGGAGGAAGGGGGTGGGGTGGGGGGGCAGGGGCGGGAGTGAGGAGGAGGGGGTGGGGGGGCAGGGGCGGGAGTGACGCGGGCCCCTCCTCCGCCCTGGCTCGGTATTTTTAGCCGGGCCGTGGGCGGGCGGGGGGCGGGCCGGGGGCGGCGCGGGGCGCGGCTTGCCGGGTTTCCGGAGGAGGTGGGGGGGCATTCCTGAGAGCCGCAGGGCCTGGGCGGGGGGCGGGTCCTAAGGAGGCGGGGGAACCGGGAGGGGAGGAGGGGGGAGCCGAGCCGCCCCCGCGCCTCCTGACCGAACCAGAAATTCCAGCAGCGCGGGGGCGGCCGGAGGGAGGAGGGGGGTGGGGGCCGGAGTCTGGACTGTGGAGTGCCGCCCCCCGCCCCGAGCCGGAGCCTCTCCGCTCGATTGTCTCCCCCCACCGCGGGCTGAAGGATCTCTTTCAGCACCCCCCACCCCAATGTCTCCATGGAGGGTCTCTTTAAGCCCCTGAGCTGGAGTATCTCTTCCCGCCCTCCCCCCGTCGGAGAGTCTCTTCCCCCATTGAGTTTCTCCTCATCGCCCCCGTTGTGGACCCTCTGCTCTTTCATCAATCGTATTTATTGAGCGCTTACTCATCATCATCATCAATCGTATTTATTGAGCGCCTACTGTGTGCAGAGCACTGTACTAAGCGCTTGGGAAGTACAAATTGGCAACATATGGAGACGGTCCCTACCCAACAGTGGGCTCACAGTTCCTGCCCCACCCCAGCGTCTCCTCCCCCGACTATCTTCATCAATTGTATTTATTGAGCGCTTGCTGTGTGCAGAGCACTGTACTAAGCGCTGTCTTCACAAGCCCCCGTCGTTGGAGTGCCTTCTCCCCCGGTCCCCCTCCCTAAATCCGCCGCCCCGTCTCCCCGCAGAGTTGGAGGAAGCCTCGTGTCCCGCCCCGCCCGGGGCCCAGCCAGGCCTGGTCGAGGGCCGTAGGGCCAGTGTCAAGGTGGAGGCCGACGCCGCCCGGCCGTGAGGGGCCGAAGCTCCGGACCCCCCACCCCGGCCCGGGCCCGCGGGATCGTCCCCCTTCCCGACGCCTGGAGTAGAGCCCTGCCCTTCCCCTCCCCCCGGACTGAGCATCGAGGGGAGAGGGCAGGAAACAACCCTGTGAACTGGGCCGCACTTGGGCCGGGGCGAAGTGGTGGGGAATCTCAGCTCCCCTCCCCTCCACCCTGAGCCCCCCTCGCTGAGAATGGACTCGGTTGGACCCTGCGGCACCAGTGAAGCCGGGACCCCCCCTCTCTCCTACTTCCTCCCTGTTTGTGCTTTTCTAGTTGGTTTCTTTGGTTTAACGGACGCCGCAGCCCCGTCAGCCCGTCCCCACTGTCCAGGCAGTAGGCGCCTGAACTTCCTCCCTTCCCCATGCTTTCTCCGTGCCCCGGCTGTGCGTCTGTTTAGTTTTTCCTGGCGGACTGTACAGTAGATTATTTATTTTGTTATTTTGGAATAAAGTTTATTTTATGGCGTAGGGGAGGACTGGGGGGGTTGCCAAGCGCATGGCCCCCTGAGTACTTAATATGGAGGAGTGGAGGTGGACGGGGGGCCTGGGATGTTTGGCTGGCGGGAGCCACCCCACACTCCCAAGTTCCTTGGCAGCGTCCCCTCCTGCCAAGGTGAGGCAGGAAGCCCAACTTGGGCATAAGTTGGCGCTTCTTCCCACTCAACTGGGCATATGCGCAGAGCTCTACTGCACTGCCTTTTCTCCTCTGCCGGCACCTCACTATATCCTGCCAGTGCCTCAGTCACCCCCCTCCTGGTGCCTTAATATCCCCTATTGGTGCCTCGGTCATCCCTGATAGCACCTTGGTATCTCTCCATTGCCTTGATCACCCCCACTGGCACCTTGGTCACTCCTGCTGGTGCCTCAATATCCCCCACGGGTGCCTCGGTCACCCCCATGGGTGTCTTAGTGTCCACCGCCAGTGCATCGGTCATCCCTGCAGGCACTTTGGCAAACCCCCCCCCCCCCCCCCCCCCCCCCCACTGCCTTGATATCCCCCCGCTGGCGCTCTGGTTACCACCGCTGGTGGTGTCCCCTTCCTGGCTCTCAGTCACCCCTGCTGGCGCCTGGCTATCCTGTTGGCATCTCAGTCACCCCTGCCGGAGCTTCAGCATTCCCCACCGGGCCTCTGTCCCCTCGGTACCCCCTGCCAGCCCCTCGGTGTCCCCCTCCAGCGCCTCACACCTCCCCTGCCCCTCACTGAGCTGTGGCACAAGGATCAGGATATACCATAAAGTTTTAATCTGTATGAAACCAGACCAGGCTGCCCCTAAGCCCCCACCTCCGATGCCTGCGTACATTTGGGGATGCCTGGGCAGCCCGTGTCCAGAACGCCCCTCCACCCTTCCACCCCCCAAAGGGGGTGGGTGCTCTCCGGGTCCTCTTTCCCCCTACCCTTCTCCCAGCTCTGGGTTGTGGGTGTCTGCTGGGGGGGTGAGGGCAGTATACGGAGACAGGTCCCTTGCTTTCCCACAGGAGAGAGGTAGCCACTGTCCACTCTCTCTCTAGACCATCTTTTCCTCTGCCGGGAAGGGGCGGGGGGAGGGAGTGTGCTCGGGCCACCCTTGTCACCAGCTGGGCTTCGGCCTCAGGTCCAGGGAAGCCAGGCCAGATGGCCCGTACTGGGGGAGGGGCAAGGGGGGCTGCGCGCCCCCCGACTCCAGCAGCAGCTGTGTCAGGTCCTGCTCCGAAGGGGGCATCAGCGGAAACTGGTCAGTGTTCCCCCTGGGCCGGGAAGAGTAATAATAAATAATCATGGTGGTACCTGTTAAGTGTTTACTGTGGACCGAGCACCGTGCTACCAACGTGTCTACCAACTCTGTTGTATCGTCCTCTTCCAAGCGCTTAGCACAGTGCCCTGCACACAGTAATCACTCAGTAAATACCACACTGATCGCTCTACTAAGCACTGGGGTAGATATAATCAGGTCAGAAACGGCCTGTCCGACATAGGGCTCCCAAGTCTAACTAGGAGAGGAGAAAGGTATTGAATCCCTATTTTACAGATGAGGAAACTGAGGCACAGAAAACTGAAGTGACTCGCCCACAGAGCAGGCAAGTGGCAGAGCCAGGATTAGAACCCCGGCCCTCTAACTCCCAGGCTCTTTCCTCTAGACCGTGCGGCTTCTCCAGCGGGGATGGGGACATGAGAGGGGCCCACCCCCTTTTCCCTCCAATCACGCTGCCCCTCCACGCCGTCCTCTCCCCCTCCCCGTCTCACCAGGTCTCTGGGGCAAACACATCTGCCATCTCAGTGTCTGAGCACAGTGGTCCTGCAGGACCCCCAGGGGCCAACGGACACAGCAACTCCCTGGGCAAGAGAAAAGCAGTGAGAGAGCAGGACGTGGGGAAGACGGGGGAGTAGGATAACCACTAACTACGTGTCAAACTCTGTTTTAAGTGCTGAGGTAGGTACAAGTGAATTAGGTCAGACATAGTCCCTGCCCACATGGGGCTCACAGTGGAGGGAGAATGAGGATTTAATCCTCATTTTATAGTTGAGGAAACTGAGGCAGAGAAGTGACTTGCCCAACTATAGCAGCAAGTGAAGTGACTTGCCCAAGGTCACACAGCAAGAAATTGGCAGAGTTAGGATTAGAACCCAGGTCTGCTGACTTCTAGGCCTGTGCTCTTTCTGCTCTTGCCTGCTGCTTCTCTAAATTGGGTGAGCGGAACGTGGGGAGAATGGGGAGCGGAGGCAGGATGTGGGGAGGATGGGGAAGTGGGATGTGGGGAGGAGACGGGAGCGGGCAGTGGTGGGGTGCACTGCGGGGGAGACAATATATGGGCTGTTGTTACAGGGCCATGCAGGGAAAGTATGTTGGGAGCCACACCTAGTCGATGTCAAAAGGAGGGGCTCACACAGAGGTATATGTGCGCGTGTACGTGCGTGTGTGTGTAGGGGATGGCACACACCCATGACTTGGTTGGTCATACGGCAGATTCATCTGGTTCAGTTCGCAGGGCATCGCAATCCTCTGAGTGGGGCTGGAAACAGATGGCAAATTTGGGGGGCATAAGGCAAAGGGAAGGGGTCTCCCTCCTCACTCCCGTCCCCAAGGAGCTGAACTGAACGCCCAGAGCCCGTTCTGACGCTGTGCTGAACGATCGCTAGTCATACGGGCCCCGACGCCCCTGCAACTGACTGTCCGGCTGCAGTATTGCATTGAAACCCGAGCGTCCCATCACATGACGGGTTTCTTCATGTGAAGAAGACCCGAGGGAACTGGAGGGCTGAACCGGGTTGTGCCACGTGGGGTCACAGTCCAGGCCCGCCGGCTCAGGGCTGGACAACTGGCTCGGCCACTCCCTTTCCTGCACCTCCCTCTGGGCAGCGTGCCACTGCCCAGAGGGGAGATGGGAGAGGAAGGGAGGGAGGGGGAGGACCAGGAGCAGTGAGGCACATAGTAAGCGCTTAACAAGTACCCATCATTATTATTATTATTTTCCAGTGCTTAGAACAGTGCTTGGCACATAGTAAGCGCTTAACAAATACCATAATTATTATTAGAAGGGACCCAGCTGCCCGTGGGATTCCCCATCCCTTGCCCCTGAGAGTGGCTCCGGGCATGCCCCTGTCCCCTCCCCACCCTCCCAACACACACACTGCGTGCGTGACCTCCTCGATTCAGTGCAAGGGCCCCCGCTCCAGGAAGCCTTCCCAGACTGATACCCTGCCTCCACAATCGACATTATCCAGAATGCAGTACCCCCTCCCCCTACCCCTGTTTCCCCATAGAGTCTGGCTGGCTATCAGTCCATCTCCCCTGCCATACCTAGAGCAGGACCACGTCTGCCCCAGAGCACCCACCGAACCGGGGCTCCCCAAGGGGAGAGGGGACCGTGTCCATCCTGTCTTCCAGGGGACTCCGATGCCCGGCCCAGGCAGCAGGACAGGCAGCCGGACAGATGTGCTGACTTGATTGTGGTATAACGGGGGGCTCTCCTTGATGGGGTCCTCTCTTGGACCCCTCTACTACAATGTCCCAGGCCTGGGGAAGTTGGACTTACTCGGGATACGGGGAGAGGCCCCTGGACAGTTCTTCCGTCGGGTACTGGCTCAGCACTGGTGGCGACGAGAAGGCCGGGGTCCTGGGGGGTGGGCAGCGGAAGGGCAGGGGTGGGTGGGAGCCTGGACTGGTAGACTGAGCTACCTCCCATGTCCTTCATAATCCCCACAACCACTGACCCCCCCGCCCCTCCCAAACACACACACACACACTCTCTCTCTCTCTCTCTCAACCTCCCTCCCTCCCTCCCAGTCTCACTTGGCTCTTACATCTCTGTCCCGAGCCGCATGCTCAGCGGCGGGTCAGGGCTGAGATGGATGTCATAGGTCGGGATGGGCACCATGGCGGGCAACTGGCTCTCCAGAATCGGAGGAGGCTGGTCACTGGGAGAAGGAGAGAGGCGCATGGGTAGGGCTGAAAAGCACCTGGCAGGCCAGCAGAGGCTTTCCCAGCCTGCCAGCCTGACTTACCAGCCCAGGCCCGGGACTATCTGCAGGGCTGGCTTAACTGACTCGTCACCCACTCACCGCTCCACAGTCATCTTGATGGTAGCCGGGACGTAGCCTCTGCCGTCCTTTCCGATCTGCTCCTCTGTGGGTGGGGAGAGGAAGGTCTTGGGAATGCTAGGGAGAGGGTGGGAGGGCGGGGGTGGGGGGCGAGGGCCAGGGGAGTCAGTCAGTCAATCATTTATTGAGTGCTTACAGTGTGTAGAGCACTGCACTAAGTGCTTGGAGAGAGTACAATATAACAATAAGCAGACATGTTCCCTGTCCACAATAAACTTGCAGTCTAGAGGACGAGGAAGAGCTTACAGTCTAGAGGGTTGATGGGGGAGGGGGTAAGGCAGGGCTTGTCGGGGGGAGGGGGTAAGGCAGGGCTTGTCGGGGGGGCCGGGGCCTGGGACCAAGGTGGGGGGGGGGTTGTGAAAGGAAGGAGGTCAGGGCACGCTGGGTCTTGGGGGATGGGTAGGGATGAGGGGGAGCCAGGGCAAGATGGGACCAGACGGGGAGGGGGGATGGAACCGAAGCTGGGGGGCAGGCAGGGCTGGGGCACGGAGGGGTCCCCCTCACGCTTATAGTGGCTCCGGAAGGCCTCGTCTTTGGGCTTCTTGGGGTAGAGGTTCTTGAGCTGCCCCAGATCGCGGATTCGGTCCCCCAGAGAGCGGATGGAAAGGTCTTTGGCAGAGAAGGGCTGGATGTTCTCAATGTGCCCGGAACCTAGCATGCAGAGTAGGGTGCTCAGTGAAGTGCAAAGCGCCCCTTCCCCACCCAGGGGGACCGGGGACCAGGGTTAGGGCTCTAGGCCTGGTGGAGGGTGGGGGGCAGAGAAGCCCTTGGGGGACAGGGACTGAACACGAGGAGGCGGCGAGCGGCCGGGATGACCCCTCACCGTCCTGGCCGCGGATGATGTGGGCAATGGTGATGCCGCCGATCTCAGAGTCACTGAAGCGGAGCAGAAAGGTGCCATCAGGCTGGGAGAGGAGGAGGCTGTTGACATACTGTTTGCTGATGAAGCCAACGATGAGCCTGGGGAAAAGAGTGGGTCACTGTGGGGGTGGGAAAGGTGAGGGACAGAATATTATTCCAGGGAATGCCCCCACCCCCAGAAGCCAGGTTCCAGACCTAGGCTCCAGCCAGAGCCCGGATAGATCTTTTCTGGGGGTCCTTCAAGGGCCGGGAACACTATGGGTGAGTTGGGGGAGAGGGGACGGGAGCAGGGGAGAGTGAAGGCCCAGGGCTGGAGATTGTAGGGAGGGTTAGGAATCAGGAGAAGAGACCCCGGGGTGATTCCTGTCCCCTCCCCTTCCACACTGTCCCACCTGTCTGACCAGTAGCTGCGGAGGCAGCGCTTGGTGAGATCCAGGACGCCGTCGAACCACTGCCAGAAAGTGAACCCACGGCCCAGCAGGATCTCCTGGAGGGGCAGGGCAGAGGGGGTCAGGGTCAGGGTCTGGGGTGGGTCACTTGAGCCTTAGTGAAGGCACATCTCCTTCAAGAGGCCTTCCCTGACTAAGCCCTACTTTCCTCTTCTCCCACTCCCTTCTGCATCGCCCTGACTTGCTCGCTTTATTCATGCCCCCACCTAACCCCGCAGTACTTCTGTACATATCTGTCATTTATTTAATTCTATTAATGTCTGTCACCCCCTCTAGACTGTAAGCTCATTGTGGGCAGGGAATGTGTCTGTTTATTGTTCTATTATACTCTCCCACGTGCTTAGCAGAGTGCTCTGCACACAGTAAGTGCTTACTAAATACGACTGAATGAATTAATGAATCCCCTCTCCCAGCCCCACAGCACTACTGTACGTGTTTATAATTTAGTTATTTCTATTAATGTTTGTCTCCCCTTCTAGACTGTAAGCTCGTTGTGTGCAGGGAATGTGTCTGTTATACTGTACTCTTCCAAGCACTTAGTATAGTACTCTGCACAAGATAAGTGCTCAGTAAATATGACTGACTGGCTGACTGGCTAACTGACCAGAAACTGTGAAGAGCGTTAGGGGGCTGGGCTACGGAGAGGATGGACCAGGAGGTAGCGTGAGGAGTGGGTTGGTGGTGGGGCTATGGATTCGGGGGCAGAGCCAGGGTGGCGGGAGGGTACGGGCAAAGCACCACTTGGGGGGTGGTCGAGGGGCAGGAGAAGACGGAGCAGCCAGGGCCTTGGGTCCCGAGGTTGTGGTACCCCCAGGATTGTGGGTCCGCACCTTGTTGAACTGGGCCCAAGACACTGCGCGGTGCCGGAAGGCGTCAGCACTCAGGTTGTTGTCGTTGAAGATTTTTTGCGCCAGGAAAAGGAAGTGTTCGGGGAGCAGTCCCTGGGCCGTGCCCACCTCCGCCATGAACTTCAGGTTCAGGGTCTCGCACATCCGCTCCCACGGCACCCGCTCTGCTACCACAAAGGGCACCCGTTCCTGAGGGGCACGGGGAGCCAGGGGGCAGTGAGTCGGGAGGAGGGGGGCTGAGAAAGGGGGCAGAGGGAGGAAGGAGGAGCAGGGAGGGCAGGGGGAGGGGAGGAGGGAGCTGGGTCGACAGGGGGAGAGAGGAAGGGGGCAGGGCAGTCCAGAGGGCTCTCCCTCTGTCCCCAGCCTGCCCTCCTTCTGTCCCCTCCTTCTCTCTTGGTCCCTGCCCTCCCTCCCTCTGTTTCCCATCCTCCTTCCCTCAGTCCTCACCCTCTCCCCTCTGTCCTTTCCTTCTCCCCTCCATCCTCACCCTCTCATCTCTGTCCTTACCCTCTCACCTCTATCCTCGCCCTTTCCCTTTGTCCTCACCCTCTCCCCTCTGTACCTGTTCTCTCACCCTTCTCGCCTCCCTGACTCTGTCTCTATCTCGGTCTCTGTGCCTGTTTCTCTGCATCTCTCCTGCCTTTCCCAGTTTGCCTATGGCTGTATCTTTCTGCCCTTCTGCGTCTCTCCCGGCTCACGTGTGCCTCTGTGCCCCTACCCAGTGTCTGGATCCCATCTACTCACAATCTCTGAGAAGGCATTATCCCACAGGATCGTAGCCTTGGCGTTGTTGTCCTGGTTCCCGTGGACGATGACCACGAGGGGCAAAGACAGGGCCTAGACCGGGTAGAGGGGGCAGGGTCTGTGCAGGCGACTGGGTGGACGCAACCCGGGGAATTACGGGGTGGGTAGAGGATCCATTGGGGGTGAAGGGGAGGGCAGGGGAAGGTGGCGGAAGGGCAGCGGTACCTGCAGACGGAAGGAGGTGTTGTTGGGCCCCAGGGTAACGCAGGCAGAGAAGAGGACAGCACATTTCTCCTCCGTCACCGACTCTGTGCCTTTCCGCTCGCAGCGCTTGATCTTCTTCAGCAGCTGGGGGGGGGGGGGGGGGGGGGGGGGTCCGGTAGGGGAAGAGGAGGTAGGGACAGAGAGGAAAGAGGGATCACATAGGGCAAGAGAAGCTGATGGAGGGGGCGGGGATGGAGAGTGTAGGGTGGGGTTGGGCGTCTGAGAAGGGGTGGGGTCAGATGAGGTGTGGTGGGGGTGGGTGGGAGGGAGGTTACAGAGCCTGGTTGGTAGGGGACCGGGGCGAAGGTGGTGAGAGTTTTGGGGGGGACGGGGTGCCCAAAGAATTGGGGTGGGGGACTGGCAGGATGGGTGTGGCTCGGAGTGAGGTTGCGGCAGGGGACAGCAGCCTCCTGCCCCTCCCTCACCAGGTTCTTGAAGACAGCTGAGCTGCAGTTTCCTGGGACACTGTGCTCCAGGGGGGCCGTGTGGTTGATGACTTCACCTGTGCTCTCCCTGTGGGGTGCAGGGGGTGGTCACTGGAGTTCAGCGGGGGATCACTGCCCCAGCTTGCCGTTGCCAGGGGCAGGGGGGAGAGGGCTCACTGGGGTTCAGCAGGGGGAGGTCAGTGTCCCATCTTCCCCGGGACCCACATCACTATTCTAGAGGATATCCTCGCCTGGGGAATGCCCCAGCCCAACATTCTGCTCCCCAAACTGGGGGTTCTGACAGGTACGGTGCCTACGCCCTCCCCCTCTCCGCCTCTGGCTGCACTCACGGGTGGGGGCCTCCAGCCCCCTGGGCTTGCATCAACTCCCGCGCCTGCTTCTCCGTGACGACATCGGCTCGAACCGCTGGTGTCACGGTGGGGGTCCCCAGCAGCCGGGCCCCCAGCAAGAAGCGGACGGTGGCTTGGAACTTGGTCTGAGTCTTCAGCACCTGCGGGGGCTGTCGCTCCACCAGAAAGCAACTGGGGGAGAAGGGGCAAGCCGGGGAGGGGTACCCAGGCATTAGCCGGAGACGCCCAGGGGCAGCGCCTTCCTGGCCGGCGGCTCCCCGATGCCCATCCCCGCCCTCTGCAAGCAGCAGGCACCCTGGGGGGTACCCAGTGACATGATGGACCCCGGGCACACGGCCCTACTGGGCCCAGCGCAACAGGGGTGGTGATGACAGGATGGGGAGGGCCGTCCCCGGGGGTTGGAGGTCGAGGGAGCAGAACCATACCTGGTGACCAGAGAGCGCAGGGCCTCCTCCAGTCGGGCAGCCAGCGCAGCGTGGACCTCGGGCTCTAAGTGGCTGCTGGCTTCACTCAGCTCCCGGTGCAGCTCTGAGAAGGCATCCGCAAGGTTCTCACACCTGAGGGCAGTGGTTGGAGGCTCAGGAGCCGGACACACGGACCCCCAGAAACCCGCCGGCGAGGAAGGGCCGGGGGCAGCACGGACCGCCCTCCCAGCCCCCCGACTGACCTTTCCTGCAGAGGGTTCAGACTGTCCTCGAATGGGGCCCCGTTGCCGGCCAGCTGTTGCTGGCGCTTCCAGATCTGGATCCGCCTGAGGACCAGGTCTCTGGCGTTCTCCATCTCAGCTGCGGCCTCCTGCAACAGGGCCTGGATGCCCAGGAGGGCCAAGGGTCAGAGAGGCCACTGGGGTCACTCTGGCCCTGGTCTTCCCCCATCCCTGCGACCGAATGCCCAGGCTGGGGGGTGGAGTCATTCCCGCCCAGTGCAGAGATCTCCAGGGAAGGCGACGCCAAGCCACCCTACTCTCCGGGACGGTCTCCCCCAACCCCCACCGCCCCACCTGAGGTTTCAGCCCAACCCCATTCCTCACTCACCTCAAGTCCCTGGCACTGAGTTTCCATCACACTCTGCAGACAACCTGGGAAATGATGGATTTCATTTAATGCGCACTGGGGAGGGGAGGACAGAAGGTGGGGAGATGGAGAGTCAGGTCGATGTGGGAGCTCATGGATCCCCAGATTCTCCTTGATCTGAGTCAGAAATGTGGTGGGCTACCCTGTCCAGCCCACCCCCCGACCCCCGGCTGATCCCCCATCCTCCAGGCTGCCCGCCGACCGGTCACGGAGTCCCCACCTGGCACAGGATCCTGGCGCTGCCGCAAGGTCTGCCCAGCGACGTGGATGTCTCGCACTCGGTGCCGCAGCCGCCCCAGTGCCACTCCAAACTTGAGTTCTTCCTGCTTCCGATGGAAGGTCAGGGGCAGGTGGTTGAACTGTGGGGTGAGTCACGGGGATTAGCCCAGCAGGTCGGGGTTTCCCTGAGTGGAGGGTCGGGGAGGGAGAGAGGTGTTCCCTGCCATCATCCCCGCCCCCCCAAAGCCTTTCCCATCCCCCCTGGGCAAGGAGTTTGGGTTTAGCCTGAGGGCCTCTTTAATCCCTGAATGTTCTTCCTCTGCTCTCTTCCTCCCGTGGGGGAAACTGAGGACACAGACCTGTTTCATCACTGCTGCTTTCTCCCCCTGGAGGATCAGTTTGAAGGTAGCCACCAGCTTCAGGGGGTCTCGCTGATACATGGTCTGGAGGAGATGGGAAGGAGGTGGCATTAGCAAACACATGGCAGGTCTCCCCTCCCCTGCTCATTTACATGGCACTGGCATTCATTTACCCCTTCCTCGCTGAATATTCAAATGCACAGGCCCACTCTCAGCTCTTTCCAAGCCCACCCTCCATGCTGTCCCCAGATCTCCTCTCACTCTCCTGCTCTCACTGGCCTCCTGGCCTGGGACTCCCTCAACCCAAGACACCTCAGTTCTCTCCTCACCTTTAAAGCCCACCTGATACCCACAAGAGCTCCCAGAATAAGTCCCGGCACCTAGAGTTGTATACACCCACCAGCTGGCAGGGAGCCTATCTACCAACTCTAATAATAATAATAATTATGGTATTTGTTAAGCGCTTACTCTGTGCCAAGCACTGTTCTAAGCCCCAGAGTAGATACAAGGTAATCAGGTTGTTCCATGTGGGGCTCACAGACTTAATCCCCATTTTACAGATGAGGTAACTGAGGCACAGAGATGTTAACTGGCTTGCCCAAGGTCACACAGCAGGTAAGTGTGGCGAAGCCAGAATTAAAACCCATGTCTTCTGACTCCCAAGCCTATGCTCTTTCCACTAAACCACACTGCTTCTCTATTGTACTGGACCCTCCCAAGCTCCTAGCACAGTGTTCTGCACCCAGTATGCACTCAATAAATACACTGATTGATTGATACATCCTATGTGTTTATTCTGATTCCACTCTTTGTACCTGTTTCTATGTCTATTTCACCACTTGAAAGCAGGGAATGTGAGGTATACTTTGGCTGAACTTATTAAGACCTGTATATAATGTATATATGTTTGTACATATTTATTACTCTATTTATTTATTTTACTTGTACATATCTATTCTATTTATTTTATTTTGTTAGTATGTTTGGTTTTGTTCTCTGTCTCCCCTTTTTAGACTGTGAGCCCACTGTTGGGTAGGGACTGTCTCTAGATGTTGCCAATTTGTACTTCCCAAGCGCTTAGTACAGTGCTCTGCACATAGTAAGTGCTCAATAAATACGATTGATGATGATGATGATGACAGTGCTTATTAGGACAGTGACTTGCACTTAGTGGGGGCACAGTACATACCATTATTCATTCAATCGTATTTATTGAGCGCTTACTGTGTGCAGAGCACTGTACTAAGCACTTATAATGATGGCATTTGTTAAGCGCTTACTACGTGCCGAGCACTGTTCTAAGCCCCGGGGTAGATAAGAGGTAATCAGGTTATCCCTCGTGGGGCTCACAGTCTTAATCCCCATTTTACAGATGAGGTAACTGAGGCAAAGAGAAGTCAAGTGACTTGCCCAAAGTCACACGGCTGGTCAGTGGCAGAGCCAGGATTAGAACCCACGACCTCTGACTCCCAAGCCTGTGCTCTTTCCACTATGCCACGCTGCTTCGATAATAATGTAGTGGCTGATATGTACTTAATCAGACGACAACACATTGAATGTACTACTTCTGAAATAAAGAATAGGAAGATGAACTTCCTACTCTCTGCTACAGAAACATATTCAACATGTCTGATAAAACAAAACCACATATCAAACACTAGATTTGGCCTAAGCCAATGGTATTTACTGGGCTTTTATCATATTCAGAGCACTGTACTAAGCACTTGGAAGAGTACAACAGAATTGGTAGCAACGATCCCTGCCCTCAAGGAGCTGGCAAGCTAGTGGGGATGACAGGCATTAAAGTAAATTACAGGTAGGGGACACAACAGTGTATAGAGATATGTAATTAACTGTCGTGGGGTGAGGCATCAAAGTGCTTTGGGGAGGGGTGCGGCCTTGGGTGCCTAGGTGACCTAGGAGGAAGGGGAGATAGGGAGATTAGTTTGGGAAGAGTTCTGGGATTTCAGATATGAAGGTGGGGGGAGGGGTGGGTTTCAGGCAGAAGGGCGGGGATGAGCATGGGGTCAGTGGTGAGAGAGAGATGAAGGCACAGTCAGTAGCTGGTGTTGGAGAAACGAAGTGTGTGGGCTGGATTGTCATGGGAGAGAAGAAGTGAGGGTAGGTAGCAAGGAGAGCCTGACTGAGCTCCTGCTACTGGAGGATGACAGCAGTACTTGTTAAGCACTTACTACGTGTCGAGCCTAAGTGCCGGGGTAGATTTCCTGTCCGGTTTTCCACCAGTTTTCCCCTCAGCCAGCCCCCAGCCCCCCTGCCCAGCCCCACCTCCAGGTGGCTGACGTGCTGGAGGATCTGTCTGGCTTCAGCCTGATCTCCTGCGGCCACCTGCAGCCGCTGGACCATGGCGGAGAGGAGGGCGCTGGCCATGCTGCAGCAGAAGGCGTCCGAGCCCCCGAGAAACTCCCTTTGGTGGCGGTGGTGGATGTGTGTGGGGAGAGAGAGGTGGGGGAGCACTGTCAGGCCGACCCTGACCCGTCATCCTCCCCTGCGTCCGTGCCCAGGCCACCCCGGCCCTCTCCCATCCTCCGCACCCAGGTCACCCTAGTCCTTCCCTGTCTCTGCGTCCAGTCCACCTCGGCCCTCTCCTATATCCACGCCCAGGCCACCCTGGCCCTCCCGTCTCCGCGCCCATTCCTCAGGATCCTTCCCTGTCATAATAATAATAATGGCATTTGTTAAGCGCTTACTATGTGCAAAGCACTGGGGAGGATACAAGGTGATCAGGTTGTCCCACGTGGGGGTCAGTCTTAATCCCCATTTTACAGATGGGGCAACTGAGGCATAGAGAAGTTAAGGGAAGCAGCATGGCTCAGTGGAAAGAGCCCGGGCTTTGGAGTCAGAGGTCAGGGGTTCAAATCCCGGCTCCGCCACTTGTCAGCTGTGTGACTTTGGGCAAGTCACTAAACTTCTCTGGGCCTCAGTTCCCTCATCTATAAAATGGGGATTAAGACGGTGAGCCCCCAGTGGGACAACCTCATCACCTTGTAACCTTCCCAATGCTTAGAACAGTGCTTTGCACATAGTAAGCGCTTAATAAATGCTATCGTTATTATTATTATTAAGTGACATGCCCAATATCACACAGCTGACAATTGGTGGGGCAGGGATCTGAACCCATGGCCTCTGACTCCCAAGCCCGTGCTCTTTCCACTGAGCCACGCTGCTTCTCTTCACATTATCCCTTCCGGACACCCACCCCTCCCTTGCCAGGGGGGTGTTGGGGGAGACTGGTATAGGGAGGGTGGGCACGCTCACCACGGCTGGCTCTCTAGCCAGTCAGCCAGAAGGTGACGCAGGCGTTGCGGAAACTCCCGGAACAGATCCCGAAACTGCTCGGGCGGCATCTTGGAGACCAGGGCCCAGAGCGCCATGGCAAGGAGGCTGGGGCCGGGCTGGGCTACCGGAAGGGAGTCGTGGTCACCGACGGGGCTAGGGGGAAGACCCCGCCGCTCCTCGGCCTCCAGGAAGCCCTCCGCGATTCCTCCAATCACCCCGCCCCCCGCCTCGTCTCCACTGGACAGCACGGCCCCCACCGTCCAACTCGACGCCGTAGAGGGGAGAGGACAAGATATGTGGCTGGGGTGGGAGGGTGGGGTGTGTGTGGTCTCTCCCGCTGATTTTGGGGGCGAGGAGCGTTGCTGAGGAAAGCCCCACGGTAAGGGGAGAGCGGACAGTCCCGGTATGGGGTCCAGTGAACCCTCTGAGGCCTAACTCAGCATCCCTAACCCTGTATATATGTTTGTACATATTTATTACTCTACTTATTTATTTTACTTGTACATATCTATTCTATTTATTTTGTTAGTATGTTTGGTTTTGTTCTCTGTCTCCCCCTTTTAGACTGTGAGCCCACTGCTGGGTAGGGACTGTCTCTACATGTTGCCAACTTGTACTTCCCAAGCGCTTAGTCCAGTGCTCTGCACACAGTAAGCGCTCAATAAATATGATTGATTGATTGACTCCGTCCAACATGGCCCAGCCGGCTCTCCCACCCCAATATATTCTGTGACTCCTTAGAGTGTCCTCCCGGATGGGTTCGTACCGGGGTGTTCACTCACGGATCTATCAGTGCACCTAGCATTCTCTCCCAAAGATATGTGGGGTTTAGCGTATTTGTCTAAAAGATTGAGCCCCCTTCTAGACTGTGAGCCCGCTGTTGGGTAGGGCCCGTCTCTCTATGTTGCCAACTTGTACTTCCCAAGCGCTTAGTCCAGTGCTCTGCACACAGTAATCGCTCAATAAATACGATTGATAATAATAATAATAATAATAATGGCATTTGTTGATGGTGATGATGATATTCTGTGACTCCTTAGAGTGTCCCCCCGGATGGGTTCGTACTGGGGTGTTTGCTCACGGATCCATCTGTGCACCTAGCATTCTCTCCCAAAGATATGTGGGGTTTAGCGTGTTTGCCTAAAAGATTGAGCCCCCTTCTAGACTGTGAGCCCACTGTTGGGTAGGGACCGTCTCTCTATGTTGCCAACTTGGACTTCCCAAGCGCTTTGTACAGTGCTATGCACACAGTAAGCGCTCCACACGATTGATGATGATGATATTCTGTGACTCCTTAGAGTGTCCCCCCAGATGGGTTCGTACCGGGGTGTTCGCTCACGGATCCATTTGTGCACGTAGCATTCTCTCCCAAAGATATGTGGGGTTTAGCGTGTTTGCCTAAAAGATTGGGCCCCCTTCTAGACTGTGAGCCCACTGTTGGGTAGGGCCCGTCTATGTTGCCAACTTGGACTTCCCAAGCGCTTTGTACAGTGCTCCGCACACAGTAAGCGCTCAATAAATACGATTGATTGATTGATTGACGTGTTCTCAGTGACTGGTTCCCGTGGGTCTAGGTCACCGGTCGCCCACCTACCCACCCAATGCGGCCGGGATTAGTTCGGATACCCTCGTGGCCTGGAAAAAAAGCCCCAATTCCAACTCCTGCCCCAAACTCCGTGCCGCTGTCGGGGCTGCCCTCCGCCCCGCACGGCAACCGGCGGCCCCGCCCTCCGGGCCCCCGGGCGAGGCCGGGCCGGGGGCGGAGGGGCAGGCCCAGGCTTGGCGGCCGGAGGCGGGAGAGGGGGAAGTGGCACCTCGTTTCCACCCATTCTCCCTCCCCGACTGTAGGGCAACTGAGGCCTTAAGCGTCCCGGGTCCAGGGTTCCCACTTGGAGCCCCGGGTCTCATCATCATCATCAACCATATTTATTGAGCGCTTACTATGTGCAGAGCACTGTACTAAGCGCTTGGGAAGTACAAATTGGCAACATATAGAGACGGTCCCTACCCAACAGCGGGCTCACGGTCTAAAAGGGGGAGACAGAGAACAAAACCAAACAGACTAACAAAATAAAATAAATAGAATAGATATGTACAAGTTAAATAAATAGAGTAATATGTATGTACAAACATATATCCATATATCCAGGTGCTGTGGGGAAGGGAAGGAGGTAAGATGGGGGGGATGGAGAGGGGGACGAGGGGGAGAGGAAGGAAGGGGCTCAGTCTGGGAAAGCCTCCTGGAGGAGGTGAGCTCTCAGCAGGGCCTTGAAGGGAGGAAGAGAGCTAGCATGGCGGATGGGCAGAGGGAGGGCTTACTATGTGCAGAGCACTGTACTAAGCGCTTGGGAAGTACAAATTGGCAACATACAGAGACGGTCCCTACCCAACAGTGGGCTCACAGTCAAAAAGGGGGAGACAGAGAACAAAACCAGACTAACAAAATAAAATAAATGGAATAGATATGGACAAGTAAAATAGAGTAATAAATCTGTACAAACATATATCCATATATCCAGGTGCTGTGGGGAAGGGAAGGAGGTAAGGTGGGGGGGGGGGGATGGAGAGGGGGACGAGGGGTCAAAACGAGGAGCGGGGCCGGGAGAACGGGGAAAGTGGGGAAATTCGGAAAGGCGGTGATGTCCGGGGGTGGGGCGGGGCGGAGGCATCCGGGGAGACGGGAATCTTGAGGAGGGGGCGGGCATCGGGGGCGGGACGTTTCCTCCCGCCCGGCAGCACGAGGCCTCCGCCCCCCTCACCGCCCCCCGACCATCAACCCTCTTCCCCGGGGGTCCGGTTGGGGACGGGGGCCCGCTGTAAACAGCCTGGGGGTCCCGGCCTTTTAGACTGTGAGCCCACTGTAGGGTAGGGCCTGTCTCTCTATAGGTTTCCAACTTGTCCTTCCCAAGCGCTCAGTCCAGTGCTCTGCACACAGTAAGCGCTCACTAAATCCGACTGCTGATGAGCGCCCCCCACCCCCCCCCAGCTCCCCCGGCCCTCACCTCGGGCAGCCCCCGGCGCGGCCGTCTCCGTCCCTCGGTCCGGTCCGGTCCGGTCCGGTCCGGCCCCGGGCCCTCGGTGGCGACGGCGACGGCGACTCCCCGCCCGGTTCCGGGCCCCCGGTCCCGGCCCGTTCCTCTTCCGCCCCAAAGCTCGGCCGCGTCCTTCCGGCCCCTGGGCCCGGCCCGGCCCGGCCCGGCCCTCCCTCTGACATCACGGCCGGGGGGTGGGGGGGACCCCGGATTTAGTGGGGGAGCCCCCGCCCAGACCTGCGCCCCGCCCCACCGTAGGCTCCTCCCCAGAGCGGCGGGGAAGCGAAACTACTGAGAGCTCACTTCCTCCAGGAGGCCTTCCCAGACTGAGCCCCTTCCTCCCTCTCCCCCTCGTCCCCCTCTCCATCCCCCCCATCTTACCTCCTTCCCTTCCCCATAGCACCTGTAGATATGGATATATGTTTGTACCCCAGCAGGCTCCTCCCCAGAGCCGCGGGGAAGCGAAACTACTGAGAGCTCACTTCCTCCAGGAGGCCTTCCCAGACTGAGCCCCTTCCTCCCTCTCCCCCTCGTCCCCCTCTCCAACCCCCCCCCCCATCTTACCTCCTTCCCTTCCCCACAGCACCTGGATATATGGATATATGTTTGTACCCCAGCAGGCTCCTCCCCAGAGCGGCCGGGAAGCGATACTACTGAGAGCTCACCTCCTCCAGGAGGCCTTCCCAGACTGAGCCCCTTCCTTCCTATCCCCCTCGTCCCCCTCTCTATCCCCCCTTCTTACCTCCTTCCCTTCCCCACAGCACCTGGATATATGGATATATGTTTGTACCCCAGCAGGCTCCTCCCCAGAGCGACCGGAAGCGAAACTACTGAGAGCTCACCTCCTCCAGGAGGCCTTCCCACACTGAGCCCCTTCCTTCCTCTCCCCCTCGTCCCCCTCTTCATCCCCCCCCCATCTTACCTCCTTCCCTTCCCCACAGCACCTGGATATATGTATATATGTTTGTACCCCAGCAGGCTCCTCCCCAGAGCGGCCGGGAAGCGAAACTACTGAGAGCTCACCTCCTCCAGGAGGTCTTCCCAGACTGAGCCCCTTCCTTCCTCTCCCCCTCATCCCCCTCTCCATCCCCCCATCTTACCTCCTTCCCTTCCCCTCAGCACCTGTATATATGTATATATGTTTGTACATATTTAGTACTCTATTTATTTATTTTACTTGTACCTATCTATTCTATTTATTTTATTTTGTTAATATGTTTGGTTTAGTTCTCTGTCTCCCCCTTCTAGACTGTGAGCCCGCTGTTGGGTAGGGACTGTCTCTATATGTTGCCAGCTTGTACTTCCCAAGCGCTTAGTCCAGTGCTCTGCACACAGTAAGCGCTCAATAAATATGATTGATTGATTGAAGAGACGCGGGGTCCGTGCCTCGTTCTCGCCTGTCCCGCCATCAACCCCCGGCCCACGTCATCCCCCTGGCCCGGAATGCCCTCCCTCTGCCCACCCGCCAAGCTCGCTCTCTTTCTCCCTTCAAGGCCCTACTGAGAGCTCACTTCCTCCAGGAGGCCTTCCCAGACTGAGCCCCTTCCTTCCTCTCCCCCTCGTCCCCCTCTCCATCCCCCCATCTTACCTCCTTCCCTTCCCCACAGCACCTACATATATGTATATATGTTTGTACATATTTATTACTCCATTTATTTATTTTACTTGTACCTATCTATTCTATTTATTTTATTTTGTTAGTATGTTTGGTTTTGTTGTCTGTCTCCCCCTTCTAGACTGTGAGCCCGCTGTTGGGTAGGGACTGTCTCTATGTGTTGCCAGCTTGTCCTTCCCAAGCGCTGAGTCCAGTGCTCTGCACACAGTAAGCGCTCAATAAATACGATTGATTGAGAGAGAGTGATGGGCCTCCCCCCAGCCAAGGCCGAGGGCTTTGCTCAGGGCTTCGTCCGGAGACCGGGGAGGGGCCCCAGGACGGGAATAATGGGCGCTAAGCGCGCTCCCCCTCAGACCTCAAAAAGAGAGGAAGGGGAGGGGGAGACCCCAACCATCTGGGCGCCCTCGGCTGCTCCCCCCCACCCCCCACCCCCTTCCCCTCCTGGACCAAAACCAAAAGGACGCGGGCCGAATGACTCAAGGCCAAAGGAACGGGACACGGGCAGGTGCACAGTTACACACTCTACACACTCCAAATCATCCACGCAGTCACAATCCCACTCATAAAAATCGCACCCGTCACAGTCACCCACACAATCACACCCCATCACGGTCACTCAGGCATAATCTCGCAGACAGTCATCCACAGAGAGGCGCACAAAATCGTACCAGCGGCGAACACAAAATCACCCACTCCGTCGTACACAAATAATCTCTCAAGCACACACGGCCAAACACGGGATCACACACAATCACATACGAAGGTATCCACAAGAACGGTCATACAGAGTTACACACGGTCGCACAAAATCTCGCAACCGTACGCATACATACAGTCACCATCTCAGTCGCACAGTCATTCATTCATTCATTCAATCGTATTTATTGAGCGCTTACTGTGTGCAGAGCACTGTACTATCAATCAATCAATCAGTCGTATTTATTGAGCGCTTACTGTGTGCAGAGCACTGTACTAAGCACTTGGGAAGTACAAGTTGGCACAAGGTACAGCGAGGAGGTGAGCGGCAGAGGATTATTACAGGTGATTATGATCACCATCCCCATTCCCCAGCCACCCCTTTCCCTTCCCCTACCCCCGGTACCCCCTCACTACTACTACTACTACTACTAATGATGGTATTTGTTAAGCGCTTATTATATGCAAAGCACTGTTCTAAGCGCTGGGGGGGGATACAAGGTGATCTCGTCCCACGTGGGGCTCACAGTCTTAATCCCCATTTTACAGATGAGGTAACTGAGGCACAGAGAAGTTAAGTGACTTGCTGACAAGAGGTGGAGCTGGGATTCATTCATTCAATTGTATTTATTGAGCGCCTACTGTGTGCAGAGCACTGTACCGAGCTCTTGGGAAGTACAAGTTTGCAACATACAGAGACGGCCCCTACCCAACAGCGGGCTCACAGTCTAGAAGGGGGAGACAGACAACAAAACAAAACATATAAACCAAATAAAATAAATATAATAAATATGTACAAGTAAAATAAATAGAGTAATAAATATGTACAAACATATATACATACATACAGGATTAGAACCCATGACCTCTGACTCCCAAGCCCTTGCTCTTTCCATTGAGCCACGCTGCTTCTCTACTAAGCGCTTGGGAAGTACAAGTCGGCAACATATAGAGATGGTCCCTATCCAACAACGGGCTCACAATCAATCAATCAATCAATCAATCGTATTTATTGAGCGCTTACTGTGTGAAGAGCACTGTACTAAGCACTTGGGAAGTACAAGCTGGCAACATATAGAGACAGTCCCTACCCAACAGTGGGCTTACAGTCTAGAAGAAAACACTGTTCTAAGCGCGCAGGGGGGCTACAAGGTGATCAGGTTGTCCCACTTGGGGCTCAAGGTCTTAATCCCCATTTTACAGATGAGGTAACTGAGGCACAGAGAAATTAAGTGGCTTGCCCAAGGTCACACAGCTGACAAGTGGCAGAGCCGGGATTCGAACCCATGACCTCTGACTCCCAAGCCCTCGCTCTTTCCACGGAGCCACGCTCTAGAAGGGTCGCACACCATAGTCTGACAGTCCCACAGTGAGAGCCATACTCTTACCCACAGTCACCCATGTACAATCCGACAGACCCACATCGAATCCAACGTACACTCACACAGTTACACACGGAATTAAACCCACACTCGGTGACCCACATAAATAGTCACCAAAAAAGATCACACAAAGATACGGCGTAACCCACAGTCACACGCTCACGGAGGCATAAGCAGCAAGCAGACACAGTCCCACTCGGATAACACCCTCCTCCCCGCCCCACCCCCAGCCCCTGAGACGCTCAGTGGAAAGAGCACGGGCTTTGGAGTCAGAGGTCATGGGTTCAAACCCCGGCTCCCCCAATTGTCAGCTGTGTGACTTTGGGCAAGCCACTTAATAATAATAATAATAATAATAATAATGGCATTTATTAAGCACTTACTATGTGCAAAGCACTGTTCTAAGCACTGGGGAGGTTACAAGGTGATCAGGTTGTCCCACAGGGGGCTCACAGTCAATCCCCATTTTACAGATGAGGGTACTGAGGCCCAGTGAAGTGACTTGCCCAAAGTCACACAGCTGACAATTGGCGGAGCTGGGATTTGAACCCATGACCTCTGACTCCAAAGCCCGGGCTCTGTCCACTGAGCCACGCTGCTTCTTCTCTGTGCCTCAGTACCTCATCTGTAAAATGGGAATGAAGACTGTGAGCCTCCCGTGGGACAACCTGATAACCTTGTAACCTCCCTAGCGCTTAGAACAGTGCTTTGCTCGTAGTATGCACTTAATAAATGCCATTATTATTATTATTATTCAGAGTCCGGTCCGTACAGAGATGGCGTGGAGAGACTCGGGGAGAAACCCGAGGTGAAGAGACGCGGGGTCCGTGCCTCGTTCTCGTCTGTCCCGCCATCGACCCCCGGCCCACGTCCTCCCCCGGGCCTGGAATGGCCTCCCTCTGCCCATCCGCCAAGCTAGCTCTCTTCCTCCCTTCAAGGCCCTACTGAGAGCTCATCTCCTCCAGGAGGCCTTCCCAGACTGAGCCCCTTCCTTCCTCTCCCCCTCGTCCCCCTCTCCATCCCCCCCATCTTACCTCCTTCCCTTCCCCACAGCACCTGTATATATGTATGTACATATTTATTACTCTATTTATTTATTTTACTTGTACATATCTATTCTATTTATTTTATTTTGTTAGTATGCTTGGTTTTGTTCTCCGTCTCCCCCTTTTAGACTGTGAGCTCACTGTTGGGTAGGGACTGTCTCTATATGTTGCCAACTTGGACTTCCCAAGCGCTTAGTACAGTGCTCTGCATACAGTAAGCGCTCAATAAATATGATTGATTGATTGATTGATGGAGATGCAGCGTGGCTCAGGGGAAAGAGCCCGGGCTTTGGAGTCAGAGGTCATGGGTTCAAATCCCGGCTCCACCACTTGTCAGCTGTGTGACTTTGGGCAAGTCACTCAACTTCTCTGTGCCACAGTTCCCTCATCTGTAAAATGGGGATGAAGACTGTGAGCCCCCGTGGGACAACCTGATCACCTTGTTAACCTCCCCAGCGCTTAGAACAGTGCTTTGCACATAGTAAGCGCTTAATAAATGCCGTTATTATTATTATTATTATTATTATTGATTGATTGACGGGAGATCCGCCCTGCCTGAGCCCAAAGCGCGGTGTGTGCTGCCCCCTGCTGCCCGCTGCCTTCCCTTGTTGTCCACTGCTGCCCCCTGCTGTCCACTGCTGTCCCCTGCTGCCCCTTATTGCCCGCTGCTGCCCCCTTCTGCCCGCTGCTGCCCGCTGCCGCCCCTTATTGCCCGCTGCTGCCCCCTGCTGCCCGCTGCTGCCCCCTGCTGCCCGCTGCTGCCCCCCGCCCCCGGCCCAGGCTCGGCCCCGCTCCGTCCCCTCAATCAATCAATCAATCAATCAATCAATCAATCATATTTATTGAAAGCTTACTGTGTGCAGAGCACTGTACTAAGCGCTTGGGAAGTCCAAGTTGGCAACATATAGAGACAGTCCCTACCCAACAGTGGGCTCACAGTCTAGAACGGGGAGACAGAGAACAAAACCAAACATACTAACAAAATAAAATAAATAGAATAGATATGTACAAGTAAAATAAATAAGTAAATAAATAGAGTAATAAATATGTACAAACATATATACATATATACAGGTGCTGTGGGGAAGGGAAGGAGGTAAGATTGGGGGGATGGAGAGGGGGACGAGGGGGAGAGGAAGGAAGGGGGTCAGTCTGTTGGGAACCCAAGGAGCCCAACAGTGGGCTCACAGTCTAGAAGGGGGAGACAGAGAACAAAACCAAACACACTAAGAAAATAAAATAAATAGAATAGATATGTACAAGTAAAATGAATAAATAAATAAATAAATAGAGTAATGAATATGTACAAACATATATACATATCATTGTCCCCGCCCCCGCCTCGGAGCTCCAGAGAGAACTGTCAGGGGACAAGAGGTTCTTTCATTCATTCATTCAATCCTATTTATTGAGCGCTTACTGGGTGCAGAGCACTGGACTAAGCGCTGGCAAAGTACAAGGCTGACTCCTCATCCCCACCCCCTGACCTTGGCCCCGTTCTTCCTTGTCGCCCACTGCATTTCATTCATTCATTCATTCAATTGTATTTATTGAGCGCTTACTGTGGGCAGAGCACTGTACTAAGCGCTTGGGAAGGACAAGTCGGCAATATTGAAAGACGGTCCCTACCCAACAACGGGCTCACAGTCTAGAAGTCTAGAAGTCTAGAAGTCTAGAAGTCACAGTCTACTTGTACATATTCTATTTATTTTATTTTGTTAATATGTTTTGTTTTGTTCTCCGTCTCCCCCTTCTAGACTGCGAGCCCACTGTTGGGTAGGGACCGTCTCTATATGTTGCCAACTTGTACTTCTCAAGCGCTTAATACAGTGCTCTGCACGCAGTAAGCGCTCAATAAATACGATTGAATGAATGAATGAATAGAAGGGGGAGACAGACAACAGATCCCAGCAGAAGCCTGGATTCATTCATTCATTCAATCGTATTTATTGAGCGCTTACTGGGTACTGGGAAGGAGAACTGGTACTATGTACTGTATTAAGCGCTTGGAAAGTACAATTTGGCAACAGAGACAATCCCTACGTAACAACAGGCTCACGGTCTAGAAGGGGGAGACAGACAACAAAACAAAACATGTACAAAGGCACTAATAGCATCAATATAAATCTATAGAATTATAGCTATATACACATCATTAATAAAATAAATAGAATAAAATAATAAATATACATATATACACAAGTGCTGTGGGGCGAGGAGAGGGGTAGAGCAGAGGGAGGGAGTAGGGACGATGGGGAGGGGAGGAGCCGAGGAAAAGGGGGGCTCAGTCTGGGAAGACCTCCTGGAGGAGGTGAGCTTTCAGTAGGGTTTTGAAGGGTGGGAAGTATGGTAGTTTGGCGGATGTGAGGAGGGAGGGCAGGGAGGGCAGGGAGGGAGGGATTCAAGCGCTTAGTACAGTGCTCTGCACACAGTAAGCACTCAATAAATATGATTGAATGAATGAATGAACTCAACTCTCGGGAGTTCATCGAGGTTCTGCCCCCTCCTCCCCGCCTCCAGCCCTCCCCTCAATCTCAGCCTCTTCACTCCAATATAGAGAAGCAGCGTGGCTCAGTGGAAAGAGCACGGGCTTGGGAGCCAGAGGTCATGGGTTCTAATCCCGGCTCCACCACATGTCTGCTGTGTGATCTTGGGCAAGTCACTTAACTTCTCTGAGCCTCAGTTACCTCATCTGTAAAATGGGGATTAAGACTGTGAGATCCACGTGGGACAACCTGATCACCTTGTATCCGCCCCAGCGCTTAGAACAGTGCTTGGCACATAGTAAGCGCTTAGCAAATGCCATCATTATTGTTATTATTATATCCAGCTTCAGCCCTTCTCCCCAGTATCCAGGCCCGCTCCAGCCCAGTATCCAGCTCCAGGACCAGTTCTCCTTCCCAGTACCCAGCCCTAGCTCCGCAGCCTCTCTCCTCAGATCCTAGTCCGGTATCCAGCCCCAGCCCCAGCCCCAGCCCCAGTCCAGAATCCATTCCCAACCTAGCATCGGGTTCCAGTCCCAACCCCCCAAGCGATTAATACAGTGCTCTGCACACAGTAAGTGCTCAATAAATACGATTGAATGAATGAATGAAAGCCCCCATTCCAGTATAGAGCCCCAGACCCCCACCCAAGTATCCAGCTTCAGCCTCTACCCCAGTCCTCACCCCAGTAACCACCATGGCCCAGTGTACAGATAACAGGCCTGGGACTCAGAAGGACCTGGGTTCTAATCCCGACTCTGCCACTTATCTGATGTGTGATCTCAGGTAAGTCCTTTCACTTCTCCCTGCTTCAGTTCCCTCATCTGTAAAATTGGGGTTGAGACTATGAGCCCCATGTGGGATAGGGACTGTGCCCAACATGATTTGTTTGTATCCACTCCACTGCTTAGTACAGTGCCTGGCACATAATAAGCGCTTAACAAATACCACGATTATTATCATTATCCCGCTCCAGTCTCTCACCCCAGCGTCCATCCCCACCACACCCCGCACTTGGATATTAATGTATTCATTGGTTCCTAGAGGCAAGTCGTGTGTGCACTGCATATTTGTATATATTTATTACTCTATTTTATTAATGATGTGTACATATTTACTGTATTTACTATTCTATTTATTTTGTCAATGATGTGCATCTGGCTTTACTTCTATTTATTCTGATGACTTGACACCTGACCACATGTTTTGTTTTGCTGTCTGTCTCCCCCTTCTAGACTGTGAGCCCGTTGTTGGGTAGGGACCGTCTCTAGATGTTGCCAACTTGTACTTCCCAAGCGCTTAGTACAGTGCTCTTGACACAGTAAGCGCTCAATAAATACGATTGAATGAATGAATGAATGCGAGCCCACTGTTGGGTAGGGACCGTCAACTTGTACTTCCCAAGCGCTTAGTACAGTGCTCTTGACACAGTGAGCGCTCAGTAAATATGACTGAATGAATGATTTATTTTATTTTGTTAGTATGTTTGGTTTTGTACTCTGTCTCCCCGTTTTAGACTGTGAGCCCACTGTTGGGTAGGGACTGTCTCTATATGTTGCCAACTTGGACTTCCCAAGCGCTTAGTACAGTGCTCTGCACGCAGTAACTGCTCAATAAATACGATTGATTGATTGATTGAATGAATGAATGCAGTCACTACGCGGTGAGGAGCCGCTAGTCGTCTTTTCATCTGCTCCCGGAAGCCGCCCAGCCCATGGGGCCAAAGGGTAAAACGAGGCACGGGGGAGTGGAGACGCCTGGACCAATCGGAAGCCCAGGCGCACTGCTCGATGCGGCCACCAGGTGGCGGCTGACGCCGGGCAGCAGGATTTGGCCGCGCTGTGACCTCATTCATTCATTCATTCAATCGTATTTATTGAGCGCTTACTGTGTGCAGAGCACTGTACTAAGCGCTTGGGAAGTCCAAGTTGGCAACATATAGAGACGGTCCCTACCCAACAGTGGGCTCACAGTCTAGAAGATGGCGGGGTCCCCGGCGCCCTCCTCTGCCCGTCTACCCCTTCCCCAACGTGTACTTCCCAAGCGCTTAGTACAGTGCTCTGCACACAGTAAACGCTCAATAAATACGACTGATTGATTGATTCCCCGCGGCTCTCCTTTCCCGATATCCCCCCCCCCCCACACACACACACAAACAGTCCCCAACCTGAGGTCTCAAGCCCTACTGCTCTACACAAAATTGAGCCGGCCCCTGCCTGTGCTCTAATCCCCAACCTTTGTCCCCACCCAACCGTCCTAGACACCCTTTCGGCCTGCGCTCCCTCTCCCTAATCTTCCCTTCCCCACTGTCTCCAAGTGGTGGGAAAATGAGACAGGGAGGGAGCCCAAATATTCTGTTGCCAGGCCCAGCTTCTCTCAATCCATCAATGGCATTTACTGAACACTTACTGTGTGCAGAGCATTCATTCAGTCGTGTTGATTGAGCGCTTACTGTGTGCAGAGCACTGTACTAAGCACTTGGAAAGTACAATTCGGCAACATATACAGTCCCTACCCAACAACGGGCTCACAGTCCAGAAGGGAGAGACAGCAGCAAAACAAGACAGGTAGGCAGGTGTCAATACCATTAAACAGAATTATAGAGATGTATACATTCATTCATTCATTCAATTGTATTTATTGAGCACTTACTGTGTGCAGAGCACTGTACTAAGTGCTTGGGAAGTACAAGTTAGCAACATATAGAGATGGTCCCTACCCAACAACAGGCTCACAGTCTAGAAGGGGGAGATAGACAACAAAACAAAACATGTGGTCAGGTGTCAAGTCATCAGAATAAGTAGAAGTAAAGCTAGATGCACATCATTGACAAAATAAATAGAATAGTAAATGTAGTAAATATGTACACATCATTAGTAAAATAGAGTAATAAATATATACAAATATACACAAGTGCTGTGGGGAGGGGGGAGGGCAGAGGGATGGAATGGGGGCAATGGGGAGGAGAGGAGGAGCAGAGGATAAGGGGGGCTCAGTCTGGGGCAGTCAGTTGATCATATTTACTGGGCGCATACTGTGTGCAGAGCACTGTACTAAGCACTTGGGAGAGTACAATACAACAATATAACAGACGCATTCCCTGCTGGCAATAAGATTACAGTCTAGAGGGGGAGACTGACATTCATATAATTAAGTAAATGACAGGTATGTACATAAGTGCTGTAGGGCTGGGAGGGGGGATGAATAAAGGCAGAAAGTCAGGGTGATGCGAAAGGGAGTTGAAGAAAAGGAAAAGAGGGATTAGTTAGGAAGGCCTCTTGGAGGAGTTGTGCCTTCAATAAGACTTTGAAGTGAGGGAGAGTAATTGTCTGTTGGATATGAGGAAGGACAGCATTCCAGGCCAGAGGTAGCACTTGGGCAATAAGTCGGTGGTGAGATAGATGAGATACAGGGAGAAGGTTGGCATTAGAGGAGTGAAGTGTGAAGGTTGGGTTATAGTAGGAGAGCAGCAAAGTGAGGTAGGAAGGGCATAAGGACTAAGTCGGTCACTCAGTCATCTTTATTGAGTGCTTTTTCTCCTCAATCTGGCTTCCATCCCCATCACTCCACAGAAACAACCCTCTCAAAGATCACCAATGATCTCCTTCTTGCCAAATCCAATGGCCTCTACTCCATCCTAATCCTCCTCTACTTCTCAGCTGCTTTCATCACTGTCGATCACCCTCTTCACCTGGAAACATTATCCAACCTTGGCTTGACTGACACTGTCCTCTCCTCATTCTCCTCCTATCTCTCTGGTCACTCATTCTCAGTCTTTTTCATGGGCTTCTCCTCTGCCACCCACCCCCTAACTGTTCAAGGTTCAGGTCTGGGCCCTCTTCTATTCTCCATCTACACCCACTCCCTTGGAGAACTCATTCACCCCCATGGCTTCAACTATCACCTCTAAGCGGATGACACCCAAATCTACATCTCCAGCCCAAATCTCTCTCCCTCTCTGCAGCCTCACATTTCCTCCTGCCTTCAGGACATCTCTACTTGGATGTCCCCCCATCAACTCAAGCTTAACATGTCCGAAACAGAACTCCTTATCTTCCCACTCAAACCCCGTCCTCCCCATGATCTTCCTGTCACTGTAGGCGGCACCATCATCCTTCCTGCCTCACAAGCCTGTAACCTTGGTGTTATCCTTGACTCCTCTCTCTCATTCAACCTACAAATTCAATCCATCACTAAATCCTATCGGTTCCACCTTCACAACATTGCTAAAATATGCCCTTTCCTCTCCATCTGAACTGCACGATAATACAATCACTTGTTCATTCATTCATTCATTCAATCGTATTTATTGAGCGCTTACTGTGTGCAGAGCACTGTACTAAGCGCTTGGGAAGTACAAGTTGGCAACATATAGAGAAGGTCCCTACCCAACAACGGGCTCACAGTCTAGAAGGGGGAGACAGACAACAAAACAAAACATGGGGACAGGTGTCAAGTCATCAGAATAAATAGAAATAAAGCTAGATGCACATCATTAACAAAATAAATAGAATAGTAAGTATGTACAAGTAAAATAAATAGAGTAATTAATCTGTACAAACATATATACAGGTGCTGTGGGGAGGGGAAGGAGGTAGGGCAGGGAGAGGAAAAAGGGGGCTCAGTTTGGGAAGGCCTCCTGGAGGAGGTGAAAGCTCTCAGTAGGGCTTTGAAGGGAGGAAGAGAGCTAGCTTGGCAGATGTGTGGAGGGAGGGCATTCCAGGCCAGGGGGAGGACGTGGGCCGGAGGTCGACGGCGGGACAGGCGAGAACGAGGTACGGTGAGGAGGTTAGCGGCAGAGGAGCGGAGGGTGAGGGCTGGGCTGGAGAAGGAGAGAAGGGAGGTGAGGTAGGAGGGGGCGAGGTGATGGACAGCCTTGAAGCAGAGAGTGAGGAGTTTTTGCCTGATGCGTAGGTTGATTGGTAGCCACTGGAGATTTTTGAGGAGGGGAGTAACATGCCCAGAGCGTGAAGTATAGACTGAATTGGGGGGAGACAGGAGGATGGGAGATCAGAGAGGAGGCTGAAGCAGTAATCCAGTCGAGATAGGATGACAGACTGAACCAGCAAGGTAGCGGTTTGGTTAGAGAGGAAAGGGCGGATCTTGGCGATGTTGTGGAGGTGAGACCGGCAGGTTTTGGTGATGGATTGAATGTGAGGGGTGAACGACAGAGCGGAGTCAAGGATAATAATAATAATGGCATTTATTAAGCACTTACTATATGCAAAGCACGGTTCTAAGCGCTAGAGAGGTTACAAGGTGATCAGGTTGTCCCACGTGGGGCTCGCAGTATTAATCCCCATTTTACAGATGAGGTAACTGAGGCACAGAGAAGTTAAGTGACTTGCCCAAAGTCACACAGCTGACAATTGGCGGAGCCGGGACTTGAACCCATGACCTCTGACTCCAAAGCCCGAGCTCTTTCCACTGAGCCACGCTGCTTCTCTGTTTCTCTGCTTGGTGTCATCTGCTAAGGATGACACCAAGGTTGCGGGCTTGTGAGACGGGAAGGATGGTAGTGCCGTCTATAGTGATGGGAAAGTCAGGGAGAGGGCAGGGTTTGGGAGGGAAGATAAGGAGTTCAGTCTTGGACATATTGAGTTTCAGACAGCGGGCAGACATCCAGATGGAGATGTCCTGAAGTCAGGAGGAGACCCGAGCCTGAATGGAGGGAGAGAGAGCAGGGGCAGAGATGTAGATTTGGGTGTCATCGGCGTAGAGATGATACTTGAAGCCGTGGGAGTGAATGAGTTCACCAAGGGAGTGAGTGTAGACAGAGAACAGAAGGGGACCAAGAACTGACCCTTGAGGAGCCCCTACGGTAAGGGGATGGGAGGGGGAGGAGGAGCTTGTCCTACCCTCAGTGGAAAGAGCCTTGGCTTTGGAGTCAGAGGTCATGGGTTCAAATCCCGACTCCACCAATTGTCAGGTGTGTGACTTTGGGCAAGTCACTTAACTTCTCTGTCTCTCAGTGACCTCATCTGTAAAATGGGGATTAAGACTGTGAGTCCCCTTTGGGACAATCTGATCACCTTGTAACTTTCCCAGCGCTTAGAACAGCGCTTTGCACATAGTAAGCGCTTAATAAATGCCATCATTATTATTATTACCCTGTCTTGATTACTGTATCAGCCTTCTTGCTGATCTCCCAGCTTTCTGTCTCTCCCCACTCCAGTCCGCACTTCACTCTGCTGCCCAGATCATTTTTCCACAAAAATGTTCAGGACATGTTTCCCTACTCCTCAAGAAACTCCAGTGGTTGCACATCCACATCAAGCAAAAACTCCTCACCGTTGGCTTTGAAGCAGTTAATCACCTTGCCCCCTCCTACCTCGCCTTGCTACTCTCCTACTACGACCCCACCCACACTTTGCTCCTTTAATGCTAACCTTCTCACTGTGCCTCTATCTCATCTATCTCACTACAGACCCCTCACCCATGTCCTGCTTCTGGCCTGGAATGCCCTCCCTCCTTAAATCCGACAGACTACGACTCTCCCCTCCTTCAAAGCCCTCCTTTTCTTTTCTCCCACTCCCTCCTGCATCACCCTGACTGGCTCCCTTTATTCATCCCCTCGCCCAGCCCAGATAGTCTCTGTGCCTCAGTGACCTTATCTGTAAAATGGGGATGAAGAATGTGAGCCCCACGTGGGACAACCCGATTACCTTACATCTCCCCCAGTGCTTAGAACAGTGCTTGGCACATAGTAAGTGCTTAACAAATGCCATCATTATTATTATCTGCCAACTATTTATATGAATGTCTGTCTCCCTCTCCAGACTGTAAGCTTGTTGTGGGAAGGAAATGTGTCTGTTATATTGTGTGGTACTCTCCCAAGTGCTTAGTACAGTGCTCTGCACACAGTAAGCATTCAATAAATATGATTGAATGAATGCAAGTGCTTGAGAGAGTACAATACAATAATATAACAGACATTCCCTGCCCACAACGAGCTTACAGTTTAGAGGGGGAGACAGACATTAATATAAATGACAGATAAGCACAAAAGTGCTGTGGGGCTGGGAGGGGGGATGAATAAAGGGAGTGAGTCAGGGTGATGCCGAAGGGAGTGGGAGAGGAGGAAAGGAGGGCTTAGTCAGGGAAGGCCTCTTGGAGGAAATGTGCCTTCCATAAGGCTTTGAAGGAGGGGAGAGTTGTTTTCTGTCGGATTTAAGGAGGGAGGGCGTTCCAGACCAGAGGCAGGATGTAGGTGAGACAAACGAGATGGAGATACAGCGAGGTGAACATTAGAGCAAAGTGTTCGGGCTGAGTTGTGGTAGGAGAGTAGTAAGGCGAGGTAGGAGGGGGCAAATGAATGAGTGCTTTAAAACCAATGCTGAGAGTTTTTGCTTGATGCGGAGGTGGATGGGCAACCACTTGACTTTCCTGAGGAGTGGGGAAACATGTCCTGAACGTTTTTGTAGAAAAGTGATCTGGGCAGCAGAGTGAAGTATGGACTGGAGTGGGGAGAGACAGGAGGTTGGGAAGTCAGCAAGAAGGCTGGTACAGTTATCAAGGCAGGATAGAATAAGTAAGTGGATTAACGTGGGAGCAGTTTGGATGGAGAGGAAAGGATGGATTTTAGCACTGTATCAATCAATCAATCATATTTATCGAGCGCTTACTGTGTGCAGAGCACTGTACTAAGCGCTCGGAAAGTACAAGTTGGCAACATATAGAGACAGTCCCTACCCAACAGCGGGCTCATAGTCTAGAAGGCACTGTACAAGGCACTTGAGAGAATACAGTACAATAGAGATGGTAGACACGATCCCTGCCTCCAAGGAGCTTACAGTCTACAGTTTACTGCAAGGAAACGGACATTAAAATAAATTACAGATAGGGAAAACAGTAGAGTATAAGAACATGTATTATAAGCTCATTGTAGGCAGGGTACGTGTCAACCAACCCTGTTGTATTGTCATATTTACTCTCCCAAGAGCTTAGTACAGTGCCCTGCATACCACAAGCGGTCAATAAATACGATTGACTGATAAGTACTCTGGGGCTGGGTGAGTATCAAAGTGCTTAAGAGGTTCACAGCCAAGTGCATAGTCAATGCAGAGTGGAGGGTGGGGGAGGGGAAATGAGGGCTTCGTCCGGAAGGCCTCTTGGAGGAGATGTGATTTTAATACAGCTTCAAAAGTGGGGAGAGCGGTGGTCTGTCAAATGAAGGGGGAGGGTGCTGCAGGCCCGAGGGAGGATCTGGGCAAGGAGTCAGCAGCAAGATAGACGAGATTGAAGTACAGAGAGTGGGTTAGAGAAATGAAGTGCGCTAGCTGGATTGTGGTAGATCAGCAACGTAAAATAGGAGGAGGAGAACGGACTGCTGAGAGCTAAGCACCTCCAGGGTCCACCCGAAACTCACCTCAGCCCTTTCCACCTCCTTCATCATCATCATCGTTTACTGACTCCTAGACCTTACTGGGTAACTGGTATCTATGGAGCAGTGTACTGTGTGCAGTTCTCTGCACTGAGACCTTAGGAACAACTAACTGGGGAACCAGGTACCCCCAGACTGAAACATACATGGGAAACAACAGGGAAGATGGGACAAATGGTGTTGTCAATGAATCAATAAGGAAAATTCATTCTTTGATATCCCCCAAGGGCCATGGCCCAATCCCTCTGCCCTCTTTGGCCTTCTCTTCCCCAGCCCCCTCCCCGCGGCCCGCAACTTCCCTTCCGGCCCCTCACCGGGGGTACCCCCCAACCCCCTCCCCCTCCCCAACCCCCTGCTAGGGGCTCCCCCCTCCCCACACCTTCCCCCTCCCTCACTTCCAGGGGCTCCCCTGCACCCTCCCTCCAGGGCTCTTCCTAAGGTTCGCCCCACCGCCCCCTCCTCTGGGCTCCCCGGCACCCACCCCCGACTCGGAGGCAGCATGGCTTAGTGGATAGAACACAGGCCTGGCAGTTAGAAGGTCACGGGATCTAATCCCGGCTCCGTCACTTGCCTGCTGTGTGACCTTGGGCAAGTCACTTCACTCCTCTGGGCCTCAGGGACCTCATCTGTAAAATGGGGATTGAGGCTGTGAGGCCCGCATGGGACCGGGAAGGTGTCCAACCCGATTTGCTCGTATCCACCCCAGTGCTTAGTACATTGCCTGGCACATAGTGAGCGCTTAACAAATGCCATCATCCTCACCATCCCCCTCCCCCTTCCCGGGACTCCCCCGCGTTCTCCCCTCCGCTGCCCGCTTCCTCCGCCCACCCCGGCCCTCTCCTCCTCCCCGGGGTTCCCCCGGCGGCGGCGGCGGCGGCCGGGCGGGAGGACAGGCCGCGGCGTGTCCCCACGGGCTCTGAGGAAGCGCCCTGTTTATCCGCGAGAGGGAGGCGCCCGTCCCCCGCCCCGCCATCCCACCCCTCTCCCACGAGCAAGAGGGGAGGCCCCCAGCGGAGCCGAGAGCCGGGGCGGGGGGCGACCTTCTTGGGCCCCCCACCCTGGAGCGGGTGAATCCCCCCTCGTCCCCCTCTCCATCCCCCCCCGCACTTTACCTCCTTCCCTTCCCCACAGCACCTGTATATATGTTTGTACATATTTATTACTCTATTTTACTTGTACCTATCTATTCTATTTATTTTATTTTGTTAGTATGTTTGGTTTTGTTCTGTGTCTCCCCCTTCTAGACTGTGAGCCCACTGTTGGGTAGGGACCGTCTCTATATGTTGCCAACTTGGACTTCCCAAGCACTTAGTCCAGGGCTCTGCACACAGTAAGCGCTCAATAAATACGATTGATTGATTGATTGATATATTACTCTATTTATTTATTACTCTATTTATTTATTTTACTTGTACATATCTATTCTATTTATTTTATTTTGTTAGTATGTTTGGTTTTGTTCTGTGTCTCCCCCTTCTAGACTGTGAGCCCACTGTTGGGTAGGGACTGTATATGTTGCCAACTTGGACTTCCCAAGTGCTTAGTCCAGTGCTCTGCACACAGTAAGCGCTCAATAAATACGATTGATTGATTGATTGATTGATTTTAGACTGTGAGCCCACTGTTGGGTAGGGACTGTCTCCATATGTTGCCAATTTGTACTTCCCAAGCGCTTAGTCCAGTGCTCTGCACACAGTAAGCACTCAATAAATACGATTGATTGATTGATTGATATATTACTCTATTTATTTATTACTCTATTTATTTATTAATTTTACTGGTACATATCTATTCTATTTATTTTATTTTGTTAGTATGTTTGGTTTTGTTCTCCGTCTCCCCCTTTTAGACTGTGAGCCCACTGTTGGGTAGGGACCGTCTCTAGATGTTGCCAATTTGTACTTCCCAAGCGCTTAGTCCAGTGCTCTGCACACAGTAAGCGCTCAATAAATACGATTGATTTATGGATTGATTTTAGACAGTGAGCCCACTGTTGGGTAGGGACCGTCTCTACATGTTGCCAACTTGGACTTCCCGAGCGCTTAGTCCAGGGCTCTGCACACAGTAAGCGCTCAATAAATACGATTGATTGATGGATTGATTTTAGACTGTGAGCCCACTGTTGGGTAGGGACCGTCTCTACATGTTGCCAGCTTGGACTTCCCGAGCGCTTAGTCCAGGGCTCTGCACACAGGAAGCGCTCAATCCATGCGATTGATTGATTGATTGATGGGGGGGGCAGCAGCCCGGCCGCTGCGTCCACGCGCTGTCCTTCGGCGACCCCTCGTCCGGGAGACCCCGCACCCGGCCGCCCCTCGCCCCCCTCCCCTGCTCCTTCGGGGGGCTCCGAGAGCGGAGTGCGACAGACGCATGCGCCGGAGGGGCCTGCCGCGTAGCTCGCTCCCCCCCTCTCCCGTTGCCTCTCCTCTCTCCGCCCCCTCCCCTCCCCTCCCCCTCTCCCCCTCCGCCCCCGGCACCACCTACATCCCGGGCGCAGCGGCGCGAGCTCCGGGCCCTCGCACCGAGGAAGAGGAGGAGGAGGAGGAGGAGGAAGCGGAGGGAGGGAGGGAGGGAAGGAAGGAGGGCAGCAGCAGCAGCAGCAGGGACCATCTCCGGGCCACTCCAGGAGCGCGCCCCCCTCCCCGCCCCCCATTGTGCATCTTGCAGCCGCGCGGCCGCGATGGGGCTGTGAGCGGGGCCGAGAGGGCGGAGGCGAGGATTTGGGGAGGGGGCGTCACCGCGGGGACCCCGGAGCCGAGCGGGGCGGGGCGGGGCGGCGCCCCCCTCCCCCCCCCCCAGGACCGAGCCACGATGCTACCCCCGTGGCTGGCGCTGCCGCTAGCCCTGGCGCTGACCACGGCTGCGGCCATCGACGGTGAGTGCCCCCTCTCCGAAGCCCCCAATCCGACACCCTCCCCTCCTCCCCGCTGCAGGGAGCCGAGGACTCGGGGGGGTTGGTGTATATATATATATATATGGATGTGAGTGTATGTGAGCTCTTTGTTATATAGGGTCCTGGAGATGGGGGAGCAGTAAGGGGCTCCCCCCCCCGCAGCTCAAACAAAGACCGGGCCCCTCCCTGGCTGCCCCCCCTTTCCTCGGAGCGGGGGCGCCGGGCCTCCTCTTCTGCCCCCGGCCCGGCCCAGGGGGGCGACCCCAATAATCCAGGAGAAAGAGGGGGGGCTCTGGATTAGCGGTGAACATCTGGGCTGGGGGCGGGGGCGCCCGCACTGCGCTTCGCATTTAGTGCGTGACGGGGATGGGGGACACGGGCAGAGGTGGCCCACAGCTGACCAGAGGTGCTGCTAGGACCGAGCAGAGGGAGGAGGAGGGAGGGAGGGAGGGAGGAGGAGCGGGGCTTCTAGGCGGCATCGCCCCTCTCTGGGCCTCCGCCTGCAGCCCGGCCGGGGAGGGGGCGGGGGGCGCGGGGTTGGTTGCGGGGGGGGGGGCGGGGGACCGTGCCCAATTTCCAACGGGGTCTCAGAAATCAACGGGCGACGCCGTGGGGGGGGGAGGGGCTGCCTCTCCCGGCAGCACCGCTCGAATTGGAGGGAGTCTGGGGGCGCAGGCCGGGGCTCCCCTCCTTCCCCCCGTTAGCTGAATTTGTTTTCGGCAATTTTCCGCCCTCCCCCTCCCTCCGCCTGTTTGCGTAACTCGGCCAGGCGGGCGGGCGGGCGGCCACTCTGGCTGGGACTCTCTGTCCTTGGGGGGGCGGGTGTTTGACCCCCTCCCCCCCCCCGGCCCCTTCTTCTGCGTCGTGTTTCTTCCTGTGAGTCACGGGTTCGAGTCTTGCCCAAGAACACCCCCTCCCCGAGGGTGGGGGGCCCGCGGGAGGGGGTGTTCATCCCTAAACTCTGCCAGCTCAGGGCTTGGGACGTTTCCGCTCAAGTCAGCAACCGCCCCCGGCTCCCCTGCTCCCTCTTGTTGTTTTGGGGAGGGGGGGCGCCCGGCCAGAGGCTCTGCCGATTGGGGGGGGAGTGGACCTCAAGACTGGGGTTTCTGCGCCCCCCTCCCGCCTTGTTCCTAGGCCCAGGAGCCACTGTGTCACAGGCCAGGATGGGATTTTCTCCCCAGACCAGCTGTGCCCTCCCTTCTCCCGTCCAGCGTCCCTTCGGAGCGGGACTGGGACCCCCGGGCCGTTGATGGGGAAGGGCCTAGTGAACCCTTCGTGTGACCCAGAAATGCCCCCCCTCTCCCCTCCCCCGTGGGTCTGCAGCATCCCTGCAAATAGTTACCAGCCCATGCAGTTAGCAGCCTGGAGAGGGCAGGCTGGTGAGCCCCTGTGGGCTGATAAATTGGTCTCGTTATCTGCAAGGATGCCTTCCAGAAAGCCGGGAGTGCAAATGGGCCCGGATATCTGGGGGTGGGGGGGTGGGCAGGTGGCTGAGAAGCTGGTGGCTGGGAGATGGGAGGGTTGGGGAAGGCACAGGCCTGGGGCAGCTATGCGTTCGAGGGGGCAACGAAAGGGCCTGGGAAGTTCACCTAGGTGAAGGGCCGTTCCTGCAATCCTGGGCCTGTCTGAACACCTGCCCTCTGCCCAGTTGGGCCCGGGGCCAGTGTCCCCTGGGAGAGGTTGGGGCCCCCGGGGACTATAGAGTTGCTGAGGGGAGCCAGGAGGCCGTGGCAGCAGGAGGAAGAGGAGGAGAGGGTCAGCGGGGCAGGGGCCTGTGGGGACAGAGACTCCCGGCCTTCTAGCTCTGTGCTTAGGTCACCCCCTCCCCGACTGCCTCAAGTCTTTCTCCTCCCTCAGCAGCAGGTCTGGGGGCTCCTTTGCCTGAGTCTTGTTCTGGGGTTCCCATCGCCGCGGTCCCCTTCGCTGGAAGGCTGCTGCGGAATCCGGGGTTACGGGGGTGGAGAAGACATCAGAGGGGGGCTGACTTCCCTCCGCCTCCCACCCTTCTGGGAGCAGACGTTCAGCTGGGCTCACGGGGGTCAGCGGGCAGGCGGGTAGGCTGGAGGCCGAGGAAGTCCAGGCCCCGGCAGCCTCCGCCTGCCCACCCGCCGTGTTTGGAGACGGAAGCTGTTGGGTCCCAAGTGTTTCCGCCTCTCATAGGCGAGTGGAGAATAAATCGGCTTCTTTGCAGTGAGGTCACACCGGCACTCCCCAGCCTCTGTGCCCTGTGGAGAGACATTGGTAGAAGGGGAGGGTACATCCATGTTGTGCATGCATGCATGTGTGTGTGTGTGTGTGCGTGTGCACATGTGCGTGTGTGTGTGTGTGTACACCTACTGGCTGCTGAGGCCTCAGCCCCTGCTGCTTGTGATCATGGGGCCTGGGGCCAGCTGGGTCCCCACCTGGTTTTCTCGGGTGGTCCCTGGCTGGCTTGGGGTCAGTGTCTCTGCCACCTTCTCTGCCCATCTAGGCTGCATGGGGCCCCCACCCACCTGGCAGGCCCTGCATGGAGACATGGGGGTGGGGGGAGGGCCAGAGTGACCCCAGAGACCCCAGGGGTGTCATTGCCCAGTGAGCTGATCTGCCAGGCCTGGGGATCAGGGGTCGGGGGTCAGGAGTGTGTCTTGCTGAGTCAATATTGACTCTGGCTCAGATCTGCCCCCCATCCCCCGACACCCCCCCCCCCCAACCCCCATCCCCCGAGTCGGGGTGGGAAGGGGCCCTCCCTCGCGGCTGGCCGCAGGGAGCCAGGGCCGGGGCGGCTGGCGGGGCCGGACGTGGTGGGGTGCCGGCCAGGGCTCAGGAATGACAAAAATGCGTCTGAGGCTGCGGCCGGGGGGCCGGGGACCGGGGGGGGGGGGGGGGCCTTAGGCACCAGGAGCAGCGGGTGACTGGGACCTGGACCCCACCACCCGTGGGCTCAGCCTGGCCCCCCGCCACCCGAGGCCTCTACCCCTTTCTTGGCCAGGCCGGACCAACGCCCGGTTTCTGGGGACGTGTCTTCCCTGGCCTAGGGGCCGAGGGGCTGCCAGGCCAGTGTCCGGGTGTCCTGCCCGCAGTGGCGGCAGCGGCGGCGTTAGCATGGAGCTCACACCCGCCCGGAGGAGGAGAACAGACAGGGCTTGTGTGTGCCAGCCGTTCCCCCCCCCGCCCCCGTCTCTCTGCCTCCCCCCACCCCCCCCACCGCCGGCCTCCGCCAGCCCCCCCGCCCGGCGGCAGCTCGCCAGCATGGCTGAGCGCTGGCGGCCTTAGCCCGTCTCCACGGCCACCCGGGCCCCGGGCTGACCCCTGGGGGCTCAGCCCTCATATCCCCTCTCCCCCCACCCCATCTCAAACATCTCAAGCTCCATGGTGGGTTAGGTCCCCTGCCCCCCGCCCACATAGCTTGCCCCCCTCCCGCAGCCTGGACGTCAGCGGGAAACTCATTTTGGAGGCCGTTAGATGGATGGCGCTCTGAAGGAGTCTCTGGGCTGGCATAGACCTGATCCCGGCCTCGGGGGCCCCTTTTCTCTCGGCCCAGAGGTCTAACCCCCATCCCTCCCACTGCAGCCCGCTCCGCCCCTCTGTCTTGGCTAGTCCAGAGAGCACAGCTGGGCCCTGCCCCCTCCCCCACCACATCTGGATTGTGGATTTCCCATTCCAGCCGCGTGCGTTCAGCTCTGCCAGCACTGCTTCCTCCCCCTCTGGGCCAGGTCCAGGGTTGGGTCCAGGGCGGGATCCACGGAGCCCGGAGGGTGGGTGGGGGGGGGCGGACCTGGAGCTTGGCTCAGGTGGGGAAACTGAGGCGAGAGTCATTCAGACCTCCCTGCCACCCCCTCAGGCCCCCCGATCACGTTAACGAGCTTGCTGTCCTGGAGGGAGAGGCCCCAGCTGGCTCCCAGAGGCCTCGAGAACCATTTACCCGCCTTGCTGGGAGGGGGTGGCTGGTCAGAGCCCATAGCCCCGCCTAGGGTGGGGGAGACCAAGCATAGGGGCCCCTGGGGGACTTGGGGGAGGATGGACCTGAGCAGGGGCATGAGACTGGAAGCAGAGCCTTCTGGCACGAAGGCGGGGGCAGGACTGGGATGGCACCACGGACCCTCACGTTCCACCCTCGCGGTCTGCCCTCAATCCATCCTGCTGCTGGTTCTGTCGGGCTTCCCCACCACAGGGGCCAGTGGAGGTTTCAGTCTCTTGCCAGGGAAGTGAGAGGCGGGACTTGGTCCGTCCTGTCTGTGGACTGCGAGGGGCTGAGGGGGGGTGCTCTCTGCTCCAGCCGCAGCGGCCTGAGCCCCCACTGTGTCCCTGCAGCTCCCAAGACCTGCAGCCCCAAGCAATTCACCTGCCAGGACCAGATCACCTGTGTGTCCAAGGGCTGGCGCTGTGACGGCGAGAAGGACTGCCCCGATGGCTCAGATGAGGCCGTCGAGATCTGTGCGTGAGCCCTGGCCCCTCACCCATGCCTGATTCCCAGCCCCACCCTCTAATACCTGGCTGTAGGCCCACTCTGGGCTTTCCCGTTTCTGAAGCCAATCTTGGAAACAGACTCTGCCTGGAGCCCACCCCCGTGCCCTCCCTGGTACCCACTCATCATCAATCGTATTTATTGAGCGCTTACTGTGTGCACAGCACTGTACTAAGCGCTTGGGAAGTACAAATTGGCAACATATAGAGACGGTCCCTACCCAACAGTGGGCTCCCTACCCTACCCTCCCCTGCCCTGCCCATCACCCCTCGGCCCGGCCTGGCACCCACCGCATGTCCTCTTGTCAACCCCTAGCCCAGCCTGGCACTTGCCCCTTGCCCTCCCCATCACCTCCCAGCCCAGCCTGGCACCCACTCCCATCCTTGCTCTCCAAGGCTCCGTGGGAAGGGATGGGGGGGCCCGGACTCTGGACTCTGGTGTGCCCCCGCCCCTCCTTGGAAGGTAGAGGCTTAGGGTGTCTGTGTGTCTGGGGCTGGGGGGCTGCCTCTTACCTGCTGCGATCTTTGGTCTGCTGCCTGATCAGGTGGACACAGAGTCATTCATTCATTCATTCAATCGTATTTATTGAGCGCTTACCGGGTGCAGAGCGCTGTACTAAGTGCTTGGGAAGTACAAGTCGGATCACTTCTCCATCTCCACCGGTGACCCCTCCTTCTCACCTGTGACCTTTCCCCACCTAGGGACAAGGGAGGGCCTGGGAGGCTCGTGGCCTGGACCTTGCCTCAGTTTCCCTGGAATGAGCAGGCTTAGCTGAGGGGCCTGGGGCCAGGCCTGCGGCAGCAGAGGCAGGGGGATGGGTGGAATGATGCAGGGGCGGGAAGGGGCGGGGGTTCCGCGTGCCCGCTGCTTCAGCTGCCTGTACCTCTGCCCCCAGGTCCGCAGAATAAGGGACGGCAATGCCAGCCAAATGAACACAACTGTCTGGGGACAGAGCTGTGTGTCCCCATGGGGCGGCTGTGTGACGGGGTCCAGGACTGCGCTGACGGCTCAGACGAGGGCGTCCACTGCCGAGGTGCGGGGGGCGCCGGGTGGTGTATGTGGGGGTGGGGGTCTGGCCTCACGGCCCCTCTCCCACCCCGGGCCGGGCCGACGGGAGGGGCTGGGGGAGGGGCCCACGGTGCTCTCTGCCAGCAGGGACTGAGTCATGGGGAGGTGACTGACCGGGTGGGGGAGCGGGGTGTCTGGTCTGGTTTCTGGGAAATTGTGTGTCTCCCCGGGCCCCCCCAGCCTGCCCCCTTCCTCCCTCCTTCCCTTCCTCCCATCGTCCCCCCAACCCCAGCTGGCCCGGGCAGGCCCTTCTCGCCACGGTGGGGGGCTTCATGGAAGAAGGGCCTGGGGGAGGTGGAGGGAACCCGGGTTTGAGGCATTTAGGCTGATGGGGGTGGGAGAGGTAGGGAGGGTCGGGGTTGGTGGCTGGGGGTAGGGGGGAGCAGGGGGGCTGTGTGTGTGATGCAGGGATCACATCTGGATTGTTTTCTAGCCGAGAGGAAGTTTGCATGCATTTTTTATTCTAATCTCCCCCCCCCCCCACCCCGCAACCCCCTGCAAGCCCCACTTCCCCCTCCTCCCCACTTCCCCCATCTCTCCTGGTCTCTGCTCATTTCTGTTCTAATCTCTGTTCCTTCCTGGAGATCTGAACTCCGTCCCCGGCCCCTTGGATTGGGACAGGCCCCCGGGTCTGGGTGGGAGCTAAGTAGATTGTTGGTTTGAAACCGGGTGGGGGAAGCGGGGATCAGCCTCCTCAAACCACCCCCCACAGCCTCACTAACCCTCTTAGCCTGGAACTTTTCTCACTGGGGCTTGTTGGTGGGGGGGGCGGGCGGGTGGACAAAGAGGCCTTTGAGAGTGGACCTGCCATCACCCTGGACGGAGGCTCCAGACCTGATTTCCCCCTTTGCCCTCCTCCCCAATAACTGGGTCACGTTCCGTCGCCCTTCCCCATCTTCCCCTGGGCAAGGCCTCTGAGATGGGGCAGGGGGCGGGGACCCCCCTTGCCCACAGCCCCCTCTGCCCAACAGAAATGCTGACCAACTGCTCTGCCCGAGGCTGCCAGCACCGCTGTGTGCCCACCCTGGCCGGTCCAGCCTGCTACTGCCAAGGCGCCTTCCGGCTGGCCAGCGATGGCCACAGCTGCCAGGGTGGGTGGGGTGGACGAGGGGGGCCGGGGGGAGCCGGGGAGGGTCGGTCTACCTCTCACGGGCTCACCCCCTGCCCCTGCTCGCCTCCAGACGTGGACGAGTGTGCGGTCCATGGCGCGTGCAGCCAGGTGTGTGCCAACAGCGAAGGCTCCTACTCCTGCAGCTGTGTGGAGGGGTACCTCCTGCAGCCCGATGGCCGCTCCTGCAAGGCCAAGAATGGTGAGGGGCGGGCAAGGGGCACGGGGCAGGCAGCTGGGCGGCTCTGCCCCCCAGGTCCAGGGGCGGAGGAGAGGAGTGGGCCGGCCGCTGACCCTCGGCCCCCGACCCCCAGAGCCGGTGGACCGCCCACCCGTCCTGCTCATCGCCAACTCTCAAAACATCCTGGCCACGTACCTGAGCGGCGTGCCAGTGCCCCACATCGCTCCCACTGGCGCCAAGCAGACCACGGCCATGGACTTCAGCTACGCCAGCGAGACGGTGTGCTGGGTGCACGTTGGGGAGCAGGCCGCACAGACCGACCTGCGTTGCGCCCGCATCCCCAACCTCAAGGGCTTCGTGGACGAGCGGGTGGTCAACATCTCCCTCAGCCTGCACCGTGAGCGGCAGATGGGCTGGGTGGGCTGGGGGCCGGGGGCCTGGAACTGGGGCTGGAGGTGGCAGTCAACGTCTCTCTCAGCCTGCACTGTGAGCGGGAGCCAGACTGGGCGGGACTCGGGGCAGATTTTCTGTATGGGGGCTTGGGGTCTGGCCGGTGCGGGGTGGGGGAGTGGGGGGTGGGCGGGGATTGTATGTGTGTGTGTGTGTGTGTGTGTGTGTGTGTGTGAGAGAGAGGGAGAGAGAGAGAGCATGCACGCATGAACATGTGTGTATGCGTGCCCTCTGACCCACAAGTACATTTGGGAAGGTGGGGGCTGGGGGGAGGGCATGCATTGTGCTCAGAGCACTTGCCCCGCCCAGATCAGTGTGGGCAGAGTCCAAGCTGTGGGGGAGAGGGGGTGGGGGCTGGGGGAGGAGGAGGAGGGGAGGCTGGGGCAGCCACTGCTGGGTTCACCAGTTCCTCTAGCCTGGGCCCAGTGCCGAGAGGGAGGGAGAGAGAGAGAGAGAGAAAGACTGGGTCATCCCCAGCTCCCCCTCTCTTTCCTTCCCTTCCATGGCGCCCCCCCCACCCCCCCCCCGCCTATTTTCAAGGGGGGAAGCGAAACTCATTGCAACATCAAGGGCCCCCCTCATGACCCCTCCCCAGGGCCAGCTGAGCTGTTGTGGGGGGGTGGCGGGCGGTCAGGGAGAGAGCGCATAATAGTGTCCAGCTGCTCAGACACTTGGGAGCTGGAGGGTGGGGGGGCGCACAGAGAGAGCCGGAGGATCCAGGCAATTGAACCTTCCCCACTGAGTCCCCCCTCTCCACCCTCCAAGTCCGCACTTCAGAGATTCAGAAGTGCCGGTGGGAGCTGAGACCCCCTCCTCCCCCCACCCCCTCCCCACCGCCATCCTTTCAGTCTGAGGGTTGTGGGGGCTCGAGTTGGAGTTATGGCAGGAGGGAAGATGGTCAGTCCCTCTCTAGGGCTCTCCACGTCCTCTCCCTGGCCTTCCTGTTCTGCTCCCTCACGGGCCACCACCAGGGAACCAGGCTATGCCCCCTGTTCAGGGCACTGCCGTGGAGCTCTAGGAGTGTCAGGCAGGGGGGGAGCCTGGGGTCTTGATCCCTGATGTGCCCCCAGATGTGGAGCAGATGGCCATCGACTGGCTGACCGGCAACTTCTACTTTGTGGATGACGTGGACGATCGGATCTTCGTATGCGGCCACGATGGGGAGGCCTGTGTGACGCTGCTGGACCTGGAGCTCTACAACCCCAAGGGCATCGCCCTGGACCCTACCATGGGGTGAGCCGACCCCCAGGGCATCGCCCTGGACCCCACCATGGGGGAGCCTTCCTGACCCCAAGGGCATTGTTCTGGACTCCACCATGGGGTGAGGCCCCCACCCCCCCCGACACTTGGGGCACCATCGCCCTGAACCCCACCAGGGGTGACCAACCCCCCCAGGCCCCAGGGCATCACCCCGGATCCCATCATGGCGGGAGGATGATGGGAGTTGAGGGGTCACAGCCCTGGAGCTAGGGTTGGGAGTGGGGAAGACAGAAATTGAGAACCAGGAGTCCGGGGCTGGGGGAAAGGGAGGGGAGAGGGGCCTGCCTAGGCCAGGGGAAAGGTATTCATGGGGAGGGCTGACCACCGCCGGGGGGTTGGGGGGCTGCTTGCCGCACAGGAAGGTGTTCTTCACGGACTACGGCCAGATCCCCAAGGTGGAGCGCTGCGACATGGACGGCCAGAACCGCACCAAGCTGGTCGACAGCAAGATCGTGTTTCCGCACGGCGTCACCCTGGATCTGGTCAGCCGCCTCGTCTACTGGGCCGACGCCTACCTGGACTACATCGAGGTGGTGGACTACGACGGCCGTGGCCGGCGTACGGTCATCCAGGGCGTCCTGGTGAGGGCCTGGCATGGGTCGGGGGGATGGGTGAGGGGAAGAGGGGGGCCGTCCCCATGGAGCTTGGGCCGGGGAGCGGGCGGGGGGGGACCACGGGGATCTGGATCGCCGGCCATATGCCCCCCTCCCAGATCGAGCACTTGTACGGACTCACGGTGTTTGAGAACTACCTGTACGCCACCAACTCGGACAACGCCAACGCGCAGCAGAAGACCAGCGTGATCCGCGTCAACCGCTTCAACAGCACCGACTACCAGGTGCTAACACGTGTGGACAAAGGCGGGGCCCTGCACGTCTACCACCAGCGGCGCCAGCCGCGAGGTCAGTGTCCACATCACTCCCCCTTCTCCCTCCGTGACCCACTTGTCCCCCAGGTTCCCCGGGCCCCACCCCGCTCCCCGTCCTGCTCTCTGGGGCCTGGGAGTCTGCGAACCTGGGTTCTAATCCCAGCTCTGCTGCTGTCCTGCTGGGTGACCTTAGGCAGGTCATTTCAGTCTTCTGTGCCTCAGTTTCCTCATCTGTAAAATGGGAATTAAATGCCAGTTCTCCCTCCCATTTAAATTGTGAACCCCATGTGGGAAGGGGACTGGGTCCGACCCGATTCTATTGTATCTACCGCAGGGCTTAGTACAGTGCTTTGTGCAGAGTAAGCACCTAACAAATAATAATAGTGATGGCATTTATTAAGTACTTACTACATGCAAAGCACTGTTCTAAGCGCTGGCGCCATAGTCATCATCATCATCACGATGGTCGTCCCTACAGTGCGGAGCCACGCTTGTGAACCGGACCAGTTTGGGAAAGCCGGCGGCTGCTCAGACATCTGCCTCCTGGCCAACAGCCACAAGACCCGTACTTGCCGCTGCCGCTCTGGCTTCAGCCTGGGCAGTGATGGAAAATCCTGCAAGAGTGAGCCTACGGATGGGGATGAGGGTGGGGCCAGGGCCGGGGCCCGGTGTCATTGACCTTCTCCTAATGTATCATGGGAGGTGCGGTCTGTCCACTGCCCCGGCGCGTCCTGGTAGGCATGGCCCATCCACTGCCCCGGTCCATCCTGGGAGGCGCGGTCCATTCACTGCCCCGATGCACCTTCGGAGGCACGGTCACACCACTGGCCTGCGGCCTCCTGGGGGGCCTAGCCTGTCCATTTCCCCAGTGCATCCTGCGGGGAGCATTCACTCCCCAGACCGTCATCCTGACCCTGAGGCCGTGTGTCCCTCAGAGCCGGAGCACGAGCTGTTCCTGGTGTACGGGAAGGGCCGGCCGGGCATCATCCGGGGCATGGACATGGGCGCCAAGGTGCCCGACGAGCACATGATCCCTATCGAGAACCTGATGAACCCCCGAGCCCTGGACTTCCATGCCGAGTCCGGCTTCATCTACTTCGCCGACACCACCAGCTACCTCATTGGCCGCCAGAAGATCGATGGCACCGAGCGCGAGACCATCCTCAAGGACGGTGAGGGTGGGCGTGGCAGGGACGGCGGTGACGTGGGCACGATGCGGGGGGACACCGAGGGTCAAGATGTGGAGGACCAGGGGCGGGTTAAGGTGGGCCTCGGAGGGACCGGGGGTGGTGACGCCGGGGACTGGGGGGGCCGCCCACAGGCATTCACAACGTGGAGGGTCTGGCCGTGGACTGGATGGGCGACAACCTGTACTGGACGGATGACGGGCCCAAGAAGACCATCAGCGTCGCCCGGCTGGAGAAGGCCGCTCAGACTCGCAAGACCCTCATCGAGGGCAGGATGACACACCCCCGTGCCATCGTGGTCGACCCCCTCAACGGGTGAGCGCCGGGGGGTGGGGGTGCTAGGGGGACCGGCGGTCCGGCTGGTCCGGGGGAGGGTGGCAGCAGTGATGAGCCCCGGGGCCTGTCCAACAGGTGGATGTACTGGACCGACTGGGAGGAAGACCCCAAGGACAGTAAGCGTGGGCGGCTGGAACGGGCCTGGATGGACGGCTCCCACCGTGATGTCTTCGTCACCTCCAAGACCGTGCTCTGGCCCAACGGACTCAGCCTGGACCTCCCGGCCCAGCGGCTCTACTGGGTGGACGCTTTCTACGACCGCATCGAGACCGTGTTCCTCAACGGGACCGAGCGCAGGGTAGGCTGGGATTGGGGCTGGGGCCTGACCTTGCCAGTAAACTGACCCCACCCCTACCCCGGGCAGGTCGACCATTCTGCCCGGTGCCCGTGACCCCACTCCAGGCACGGGCACACTGACCTTCCCCCACCTCCACTACGGGCACACTGACCGACCACCCCCTCCCCTGCCCCGGGCACTCTGCCCCCGGCTGCGCCCCTCTGCAGACGGTGTATGAGGGTCAGGAGCTGAACCACGCCTTTGGCCTCTGCCACTATGGAAATTACCTGTTCTGGACGGAGTACCGCAGTGGCAACATCTACCGCCTGGAGCAGCCTGGCAAGACCGTGACCCTGCTGAGGGCCGAGCGGCCGCCTGTCTTTGAAATCCGCATGTACGATGCCCAGCAGCAGCAAGGTAGGTGGGGCCGGGGCCAGGGTGGGCAGGGTTGGGTGGGCCCCATGGGGCCGATGAGATAACTCCTCCCCCTCCCCCCCGGGCAGTGGGCACCAACCGCTGCCGCGTGAACAACGGGGGCTGCAGTAGCCTGTGCCTGGCCACGCCGGGCGGCCGTCAGTGTGCCTGCGCTGAGGACCAGGTGCTGGACGACGACGGGGTCACCTGCCTCGGTACGGAGACGGGGCCCAGGGCCTGGGGGAGTGTCTGGTTGGGGCCTGGGGCCTGCAGGCCCCCGGCTGACTCGCCCATCCTGTCCCATGCTGTGCCGTGCCCCGTGTGCCCCCCACAGCCAACCCGTCATACGTGCCCCCGCCCCAGTGTCAGCCCGGAGAGTTTGCCTGCAGCAATAGTCGCTGTGTCCAGGAGCGCTGGAAATGTGACGGTGATAATGACTGCCTGGACAATAGCGATGAGGCCCCGGCTCTCTGCCGTAAGTCTCAGACCCCCGACCCCCAGAACTCAGCCCTCCTGGAGGGGAGGGACCTGGTACCCTCTGTCCTTTTCCCATACCTTCCCTCCCCTCTTCCTTCCCCCTTCTTTTCCCTTCCCTTCTCCTCTTCCTCCCCTCCCCCTCCTCCCCCTCCCCTCATCCTCCCCTCCCCTCTCCTCATCCTCTTCTCATTCCTGCCTCCTGTCCACCCTCCTCTTTCTGACCCCTCCATCTGAGTTCCCCTGCTGTAACTTGCCTGCCTGCCCTCCCTCAGACCAGCACACCTGCCCCTCTGATCGCTTCAAATGTGGAAACAATCGCTGTATCCCAAACCGCTGGCTTTGTGATGGAGACAACGACTGCGGCAGCAACGAGGACGAGTCCAACGCCACCTGCTCCGGTGCCTGGCCAGGGTGGACCTCGGGTGGCAGGGGTGGAACCTGGGCGGCGGGGGCAGACTTCATGTGGCGGGCAGACCTCGGACGTCAGCGGGGACCCTGGGCTGTGGGAGCAGACCTTGGGCGGCGTTGCGGGCTCCGGGCGGTGGGACGTGACTGGGAATTCTGCCCCCTCCTGTTACCCCAGCCCGCACCTGCCCCCCCAACCAGTTTTCCTGCGTCAGTGGGCGCTGCATCCCGGTGTCCTGGACCTGCGATCTGGACGATGACTGCGGGGACCGTTCAGATGAATCGGCGTCCTGCGGTGAGCGGCTGAGGGCGCGGATGGGGGAGGGTGGAGGAGAGCAGGTGGGGGCGGAGGACGTGGAGGGGCCGTGGTCCCCTCCTCCCCCGCTCATCATGCTCCCCTCCCGCATGCTGTGCTCCTCAGCATATCCCACCTGCTTCCCGCTGACCCAGTTCACCTGCAGCAATGGGCGCTGTATCAACATCAATTGGCGTTGTGACAATGGTGAGTCCCTGCCCCCCTCTCTTCCACCCTCCATAGATGCCCTCCCCTGCTCCCACCCTCTGCCACCCCTCACCCCTTCAACCCGTTTGGGAGCTGGCAGCTGGACAGCGTGCAGGTGTGTGATGTTGTGACTTCGTAGTGGTTTGTCCCCAGGGGTGCCTAAGGGTGTCCTGTTGTGCATTGCTTCTCTCCTGGGTCAGTGTGAGGTGGTGGGGGCCTTTCCACACTGTAGGGGTGTTGTCGTGAGGTACAGCTGTTGTGGATGTGTGTAACAGCCTCCCTGTGACAAGAGTAGCATTGAGGTGGTATGCATGTCCAAAATGATTCCTCAGCTTCCCACTCAAAATCCTGTCTTCCCTGTCTTTCCTATCACTGTAGACAACACCACCATTATCTGTCTCACAAGCTTGTATACTTGGCATTATCCTAGACTCATCTCATTCATTCAACCCATATATTCAATGTCACCAAACCCTGTTGGTTCAACCTTCATAACAGTGCTAAAATCTGCCCATTCCTCTCCATTCAAACTGCTACCACATTAATCCAAGCACTTACCCTATCCCTCCGTGATTACCGTATCAACCTCCTTGCTGACCTCCCTGCCTCCTGTCTCTCACCACTCCAGTCCGTGCTGCCTGGATCATTTTTCTACAAAGCTGTGCAATCCATGTTTCCCACCACTCCTCAAGACCCTCCAGTGGTTCCCCATCCACCTCCGCATCAAACAGAAACTCCTTACCATCAGCTTTAAATCACTCAATCAGCTCGCCCCCTCCTATTTTACCTTGCCAATTTCGTACTACAACCCAGCCCGCATGCTCCGCTCCTCCGCCAACCTTTTCACTGTATCTGAGCTCCTCTATCTTGCTGCCGACCCCCGGTCCACCTCCCTCTGGCCCAGAACTCCCTCCTCTTTCACCTCCGACAGACCGCCACCCTCCCCACCCCTAAAGCCCCGTTAAAATCACACCTCCAAGACACCTTCCCCGACTAAGGCCTCATCTCCCCTACTCCCCCTCCCTTATGCATTGCCTGTGCCCTTGGATCCATCCCTTTTAAGCACTTGATATTCACCTTATCTTCAGCCCCAAAGCACTTCTAGCCATATCTACAATTTATTTTACTTGCTGTCTCCCCTTCCAGACTGTAAGCTCCTTCTGGGCAGGGAACATGCCTACCAACTCTGTTGTATTCTTTTAAGGGCTTAGGACACAGTAAGCGCTCAATCAATCAATGGTATGTATTGAGCGCTTACTATGTGCAGAGCACGGTACTGAGTGCTTGGGAGAGTCAATCAGCCAGTCATATTTTTTTGAGTGCTTACTTGTGCAAAGCACTGTACTAAGCACTTGGGAGTGGACAATGCACCGGAATTAGCATAGCCATTCCCTGGCCACCGCGAGCTAGATAGGGAGACAGACGTTAATAGAGATAAATAAGTAATTTATAATACATGATCTCAAGGTATGTACATACATACAGTGAGTGCCCTGATAGATGGATTGCATGACGGTGTGCCTGGGTTTCTGTGTTTCAGAGAAGGATTGTGGGGACGGCTCGGACGAAAAACACTGTCCAGAGCCTGTGGCTGGTTAGTGCATAGATCAGTATGTGCACCATGACCTCCCCTCCCCCTCCCCCTAACCCTCCCCGGCCACCCTGGGGCCCCCAGGACCCCTGGCTTCCAGGACAGGGGCCCAGCTCGACTGGGGCCCAGTGCCCAGGGAGGAGGAGGGCTCCGCCTTCCAGCCGAACAGTGGGAAAGACTGGGAAGAAGTGGAGATGGGAATGAGAGAGAGACACAGAGTGGGAGACACTAGGGCCCTGCCCTGGGGAAGGGTCAAGACAGGTGGCCAAGCCCTTTCAGGAGCCAGGATAGGGGCAGGGACAGGCAGCGGTGAATGGCAGCAAGCAGCAAATTTATCCTGTACCAGGCTGGTTCCGACACTCCCACCCCCTTCTTCCCGTCTGTGACCAGGGACTTCCTGGCAGGTCCCTCTCCCACTGGCCAGCCCTGAGGGGAACCTTCTCTCTTTTGGGATGAGAGCTGGGGGAGGGGTACAGTCTGTGATAGTGTGCCCCCACCCCCCACCCCCCACCATCCCCAAGCAGGTCCATGGTGCAAGGTGTGATCTATGCAGTTTCTGTGACTTTTGTTTGTTGTTTTCTTGCTGTCATGTTGGGGTGGGGGTGGGGGCGGGAGCGGCGCAGGGGCTGAGAGGTTGGGGGGGTGGCCCCGCCCGGCTGACCGTCACCCTAACCCCCGCTTCCCTGCCCAGATAACGACTGCGGCGACAACAGCGATGAAGCGGGCTGCAGCCACGTCTGCTCCAGCTCGCAGTTCCGCTGCAACAGTGGCCGCTGCATCCCAGAGCACTGGACCTGCGACGGGGATAACGACTGCGGCGACTACAGCGACGAGACGCATGCCAACTGCACCAACCAAGGTGGGGCCCCGGAGGGTGATGGGTGGGGTGGGGGGGGCCCCAGGCAGTCTGAAGGGGCGGAGGGTCCCGTCTTCCCTCACGAGCTTGAGTCCGTTCTCCCCCCCGGTCCTCCCTCCCCCCCGCAGCCACGCGGCCCCCTGGTGGGTGCCACACAGACGAGTTCCAGTGCCACCTAGACCTGTTGTGCATCCCCCTGCGCTGGCGCTGTGACGGCGACACCGACTGCATGGACTCCAGTGACGAGAAGAGCTGCGATGGCGTCACCCACGTCTGTGACCCCAACGTCAAATTCGGCTGCAGGGACTCAGGTAAGGCCCCCCTGGCCCTCTCGCCCGCCGGCTCGCCCGCCCGTCCACCTCTCACAGGCTGTGGCCTCCCAACTTCTGACCTGTGAGCCCTGTCCCGCTCCAGGGCCTCCGGCTGCAGGGACCCCAACTCCCCCAGATCGATCGATCATTCAGTTGATCCGTCTATCCTAAGCACTGAGGAGCGCCTGCTGTGAGCCCAGCGCTGGGGAGAGTACATTCCAGTTGCTAGGCACGATCCCTGGCTTCAAGGAGCTTATAGGCCAGAAGGGGAGACAGACATTGGAATGCCTTCAAGCCCAAACTCTCCCCCCATCTGCTTTAAGGTCCTCCATCAGTCAATCAGTCAGTTAATCAATCCATTGAAGTTATTGATCGCTTACTATGTGCAGAGCACTGGACTAAGCACATGGGAGAGTACAGCCCAACAGGGTTGACAGACAAGTTCCCTGCCCAGAGTAGAGGATCGGTTACTCCTCCTCATTCCTCTCTCATTCCACTCCAGCTCATCTGCTTGGCCCCTCTCGAGCAAGCCGAATCACGGTACCTCATTCTCACCCCTTCCTCTTTCAGCCCCTTACTCACATCCTTCCTCCTTCCTGGAACTCTCTCCCCCTTCACACCCGACAGACCATCGCTCTTCCCATCTGCAAAACCCTGTTAAAATCATATCTCCTCCAGGAAGTCGTCCTTGGCTAATCTCTCATCTCCCCTCCCTATTTCCCCCTCTACCGCCACTTCAGCACTTCTCCTACACACAAGCACTTCAGTTAGCTGCCGTCCTTCCCCCTTAAATTTCTGGGCCTATCTCCTCAGCTGCACTGTGAGCTCCTTGAGAGCGCGGATCATGTTTACTAATTCTGTCGCACTCTCCGACGTGTTCAGTGCAGCGCTTCACGGGCAGTAGGGGCTCGGTGTTATTGGTCGATGGAAGTTACAGATGGGAGGAGGAGGAAGTGAAGGAAGTAGAATGTATAAGCAGTAGGCACAAAAGCACTATGGGAAGTAAGTGATGGTATTTATTGAGCGCTTACTCTGTGCAATCAATCAATCGTATTTATTGAGTGCTTACTGTGTGCAGAGCACTGTACTAAGCGCTTGGGAAGTACAAGTTGGCAATATATAGATACTAAGCACTTGGGAGACTATGATACAACTGAGTTGATAGGTACGTTCCCTGCTCACAAGGAGCTTACGGTCTAGAAGAAGAGGCAGACATTGATATAAATGAAAAGAGGTATTATAATTATAATAATAATGGTATTTGTTAAGCGCTTATTATATGCCAAGCACTGTTCTAAGCACTGGGGTTGATACAAGGTAATTAGGTTGTCCCACATGGGGCTCACAGTCTTAAACCGCATTTTACAGATGAAGTAACTGAGGCACAGAGAAGTTAAGTGACTTGCCCAAAGTCACACTGCTGATAAGTGGCAGAGGCGGGATTAGAATCCATGACCTCTGACTCTCAAGCCCTTGCTCTTTTCACGAAGCCACGCTGCTTCTCTGCTTTTCTATACGTACACGTAAGAGTAGTAATAATAATTATGGTATTTGTTAAGCGCTTACTATGTGCCAGACACTGTACTAAGTGCTGGGGTGGATACAAGCAATTCGGGTTGGTCCCAGGTGGGGCTCACAGTCTTAATCCCCATTTCACAGATGAGGTAATTGAGGCACAGAGAAGTTCATTCATTCATTCAGTTGTATTTATTGGGCTCTTACTGTGTGCAGAGCACTGTACTAAGCGCTTGGAAAGTGCAATACAGCAATGAAGAGAGATAGTCCCTGCCCACAACGGGTTTACAATCTAGAGTCTTACTGTCTGAAGTAACTTGCCCAAGATCACACAGCGGACATGCGGTCGAGGCAGGATTAGAAGCAGCGTGGCTCGATGGAAAGAGCACGGGCTTTGGAGTCAGAGGTCATGGATTCAAACCCTGGCTCCACCAATTGTCAGCTGTGTGACTTTGGGCAAGTCACTTAACTTCTCTGTGCCTCAGTTACCTCATCTGCAAAATGGGGATTGAGACTGTGAGCCCCCCGTGGGACAACCTGATTACCTTGTAACCTCCCCAGCACTTAGAACAGCGCTTTGCACATAGTAAGTGCTTAATAAATGCCATCATTATTATTAGAACCTACGACCTTCTGATTCCCAGTCCCTGCTCTATCCACTACGCCACGTGTAGGGCTGAGGGAAGGGTGAATAAAGGGTGCAAATCCGAGTGCACTCAGGTGGGAGGGTGGGGGGGTTGCGTAACTAGCGCGAGTGAAGGAGTGTGGAGGTGGTAGCATTCAGTGGGGAGGGCACGCACATATACACATGGGCCGCTCTCCCCCTCCTCCTCTCCCCCGCCCCCGCCAGCTCGCTGCATCAGCAAGGCCTGGGTGTGCGACGGAGACAGCGACTGTGAGGACAACTCGGATGAGGAGAACTGCGAGGCCGCCTCCTGCAGACCGCCGTCCCACGCCTGTGCCAACAGCAGCGCTGTCTGCCTGCCCCCAGAGAAGCTCTGTGACGGCACCGATGACTGTGCGGACGGGAGTGACGAGGGCGAGCTGTGCGGTGAGTGTGGGCCCGCGGTGGCCCCTGGGGGTGAGGTCCGAGGAATGGGGGCCGGGGCAGGAGGCACTAGGGGTTGTGGTGCCGGGGATGCCCTTGGGATCCCAGAGGGGAGTGTCCTCGTGGTGGGGAGTTTTGGGAGAGAGAGGGGTGTGTGTGCATGCTTGCGTGCGCGCGTGTTGGGTCCAGACGGTGAGGATCTGTGGTGGAGGGGTTGGGGGAGGCTATGCGGGGCTGTGCAGTCAAGGGAGACCTGGGGTGGGAGTCGCGCAGGGATGGGGGCAGTAGGGAAGGCAAAGAGTCATACAGCAGTGGAGGGTGAAAAGGGGGACTGTGGGGTCCCCCACTCCTCGACCTCTCTGTGACCCTGACCTTCAATCCTCTCCCCCCCACCCCACCAACCCCCGACCACCACCACCAGACCAGTGTTCTCTGAACAGCAGCGGTTGCAGCCACAACTGCACCGTGGCACCGGGCGAGGGCATCGTGTGCTCGTGCCCACTGGGCATGGAGCTGGCGCCCGACAACCGCACGTGCCGCATCCAGAGCTACTGCGCGCGGCACCTCAAGTGCAGCCAGAAGTGCGAGCAGAACAAGTTCAGTGTCAAGTGCTCCTGCTACGAGGGCTGGGCGCTGGAGGCCGACGGGGAGAGCTGCCGCAGCCTCGGTACGGGAAGGGGCGGAGAGGGGCGCGACCCCAGGACCCACAGAGCTACCGTACCTTCCCCTCCCCTGCCGACCTTTCACCCCTCTGACTGCCCCCGACCATATCCACCCAACCGCTCCTTCCCCCCTGATTTCCCCTTCCTCGCCCTCCACTGACCTCCCTCCTGACCTTCTCTCCCCTTACTCCCACTGACCGCGCTCCTGACCATCTCTCCCCTTGCCCCCCGACCATCTGCTTCCTCACCCCGCTGGCTATCTACTCCCTCCCCTCCACTGACCACCCCTCCTTGCCTCCACCAAACCACCTCCCCTGCTCTCCTGCTCACCATCCACGCCCTCGTTCCTGAGGACTGTCCCGCACCCCTCCTGGCCCCGTACCCCCCTCGCCCTGGCTAACCCCATCCTGTGGCGGACCCCCGGCCCAGATCCCTTCCGACCGTTCATCATCTTCTCGAACCGACACGAGATCCGCCGCATCGACCTGCACAAGGGCGACTACAGCGTCCTGGTCCCCGGGCTCCGCAACACCATCGCGCTGGACTTCCACCTGCGGCACAGCAGCCTCTACTGGACCGACGTGGTGGAGGACAAGATCTACCGCGGGAAGCTGCTGGACAACGGAGGTGGGAGCCGGATCGGGTCGGGTCTGGTCGGGGGGCCGATCGATCGATCGATCGGGACCTTTACAGCCTGCCCACCGCGTGCAGCCTCGGTGGGGAACAAGGACGGGGCCGGGTGGAGGGCACGGCCGTGAGCCAGCGGACACGGTGTCGCCCACAGCTCTGACCAGCTTTGAGGTGGTGATCCAGCATGGGCTGGCCACTCCCGAGGGACTGGCAGTGGACTGGATCGCTGGGAACATCTACTGGGTGGAGAGTAACCTGGACCAGATCGAGGTGGCCAGGCTGGACGGCTCCATGCGGACCACCCTGCTCGCCGGGGGCATCGAGCATCCGCGAGCCATCGCCCTGGACCCCCGTGAAGGGTCAGCGCATACACCCTCCCCGACCCCCACGAAGGGTCAGCTCCCCCACCCCCCACTGCCTCCCATCTCCCCTCTGGCCCCCGTGGCCAGTTCGCCCGCCCTTCTGTCTCCCAGGCCCCCGCGACAGGTCATCTCCCCGCCGCCTCCCTCGCACCCGCCCCTACCATGCCCTCGCCACCTCTGCTGTGGGAAATCATCTCTTCCCTTCCCCTGCCTCTGAGCTGACGACTGCTCTCTCCCTGGCCGGGTGGCAGGATCCTGTTCTGGACCGACTGGGATGCCAGTCTCCCTCGCATCGAAGCGGCGTCCATGAGTGGGGCTGGCCGCCGGACTGTCCACAAGGAGACGGGCTCTGGCGGCTGGCCCAATGGCCTGACCGTGGACTACCTGGAGAAACGCATCCTCTGGATAGATGCCCGGTGAGGTTCCTGAGCACCCCCGGGACAGGGACAGACATACACGTGCACACCACCACACACACACACGTGTGACGGTCGGTGGTGGTAATGTGCCCCCAGGTCTGATGCCATCTACTCAGCCAAATACGATGGGTCTGGCCACATGGAGGTGCTGCGAGGTCACGAGTACCTGTCCCACCCATTTGCGGTCACGCTGTTTGGCGGTGAGGTGTACTGGACCGACTGGCGCACCAACACTTTGGCCAAGGCCAACAAGTGGACGGGCCACAACGTGACCGTGGTGCAGCGTACAAACACCCAGCCCTTTGACCTGCAGGTCTTCCACCCCTCCCGCCAGCCCCTGGGTAAGCCCCACCCCTCCCCCCAGCCCCTGGGCACGCCCCACCCTCCTGCCAACTGCTGGGGCAACCCCTCCCTTTAGATGAGCCCTGCCCTTGTGGTCGGCCCCTGGATAAACTGTCCCACCCCTCTCACCAGCCCCAAGGGAAGCCCTGCCCCCATCACCCACCTTGCCGGCCCCTCCCACCTGCCCCTGAGTCCGCTCTGCCCCATCCCTCCCAGCAGCCCTGACCCTGGCCAGGGGTCTGTAGGGGTCTGTGGGAGGCAGGGGTGGGGAGGACGGGGGCCATGGCAGCCGTCAGGCAGCGGGAGCAATCACTGGCCATCCTTCCCTCAGCTCCAAATCCCTGTGAGGCCAATGAAGGGCGGGGACCCTGCTCGCATCTGTGTCTCATCAACTACAACGGGACCTTCGCCTGCGCCTGCCCCCACCTCATGAAACTCCAGCCAGACAACACCACCTGCTACGGTGGGTGGAGAAACCAGGTGGCGGGTGGACATGGCAGGTGGACAAGTCGCACCAACCTTAGGCAGGGACTCCTCGGATAGGTTGGGAGGTGTTGTGGGGCGGGGCCCTTGGGGCAAACAGAGAGCTTAGGGGAAGAAGACCTGGGCAGTTGGTGGTCCAGATCCCCGACTCACCCCCTACCCCCTGCTTACCTTCGTTCACCTCCCCCCGCCCAGAATCTCGGCGCTTCCTGCTGTATGCGCGGCAGATGGAAATCCGCGGAGTCGACCTGGACGCCCCATACTACAATTACATCATCTCGTTCACGGTGCCTGACATCGACAATGTCACCGTCCTCGATTACGACGCCTTGGAGCAACGCATCTACTGGTCCGACGTCCGCACTCAGACCATCAAGCGGGCCTTCATCAATGGCACCGGCGTGGAGACTGTGGTGTCCGCAGGTACCCCCAATCTGGCCAAACCTCATACTGGGCACCCCCCCCAAAACTAGATCCCTCCCTCACTTGACCCTCCTTTCCTCCAGGCATGCTGGTAGCCCCCATGCTGGATGCCCCTTACAGACACCCCCCTCCTGCTGGGCGTGCTGGGGTCACCGGGTACATATCCACTGAGCACCCCATCCATTGACCACCTCCTCTTGGGCACCCCCCAATCCTGGGCATGCTGGATGCAATGGGCACCCGTCTCTTGAGTCCCCTCCACAACTTCCCTTTTCCCCTGTTCAGTTCCAAATTTAGTTGCCCGCTCCCCCTCCCTTCTCCCCTCCATTTCCCTCTGGGTGTGGGTGGAGGAACCCTCCCCCCCCCCCCGCCGTGGGCCCAGCTGATGACTGACACCCCCCCACAAATGCCCAGACTTGCCCAATGCCCACGGGCTAGCAGTGGATTGGGTCTCGCGAAACCTGTTCTGGACCAGCTATGACGCCAACAAAAAGCAGATCAACGTGGCTCGACTGGACGGTTCGTTTAAGAACGCCGTCGTTCAGGGCCTGGACCGGCCCCACGGGCTCGCCGTGCACCCGCTGCTGGGGTATGGTATCCGCGCCACCCATGCCTTGCCCTGCTTCGACCGCGCCCGAGCTCGGGCTGGGGGGCTTGGGGATTGAGGGGCTGGGGGGGGGGGTCAAGGCTCTGCCCATCCAGACCCTCCCAGCTCAGCGGGGCAGGGCCTGAGATAGGGGAGAAGTAAGGGCAAAAAGGTTATGGTCCCTGGAAGAATCAGGTTGTTAGCGTGATGGAGATTAAAGATCCACACTCAGAGCTAGGCCCTGAGCGAGGGATGGAGTGCAGAGGAGACACAGTACCTGCCCTTGAGGGGCTGCCAGTCCCATGAAGACAGGACCCTGACACTGTTCTGAGGGTGGGGGGGCGGGGCAGTGGGAGGAGACAGACCCTGTCCTTGAGAGGCTGCCCTTCTGATGGGAGACAGGATATCCACACTGTGCTGGGCACTGGGGAATGGGCAGAGGGAGGGGATAAGGTACTTGCCCTTGGGGGGCTGCAAGTCCTTGGGGGAGATGGGATATATATATATATATATATATATATATGTATATGTGTATATATATATATTTGTATGTATATGTATATACATATATATATATATGTACACACACACACACACACACACACAAAATGTGCTGGGTGCTGAGAGATGGACTTAGGGAGGAAGTGAGGTCCCTGCGCTCAAGGGGCTACCAGTTGATTGGGGACAGCACACACACACTGTGCTGTGTGCTGGAGGTCAGCAGGAGTAGACCTAGTCCCTGCCCTCAAGGGGCTGCCAATCTGATTGAAGACAGGACCCCCACCCCAACCCCGACACACACATATAAACACTCTGGGAGAAGGAAAGAGGGAGGAGGAGACACGATCCCTGACCTCAGGAGGTGACAATAATAATAATGATGGTATTTGTTAAGCGCTTACTATGTGCAAAGCACTGTTCTAAGCACTGAGGGGAAACAAGGTGATCAGGTTGTCCCACGTGGGGCTCACAGTCTTAATCCTCATTTTACAGATGAGGTAAGTGAGGCACAGAGAAGTTAGTAACTTGCCCAAAGTCACACAGCTGACAATTGGCAGAGCCGGGATTTGAACCCGTGACCTATGACTCCAAAGCCTGGGCTCTTCCCACAGAAGAGCCTAATGGAGAGACCTTGAGCCTGGGAGTCAAAGGACCTGGATTGTAATTCTGGCTCTAATGCTTACCTGCTGTGTGACCTTGGACAAGTCACTTAAATTTCTCTTTGCGTGTTTCCTCATCTGTAAAATGGAGATTGCCTACCTCTTCTCCCTCCCACTTAGACTGTGTGCCCCTTGTGGGCCAGAGACTGTGCCCAACCTAATTATTTTATATCTACCCCAGCACTTGAGTACAGTGCTTGGCAGATAGTAAACTCTTAACGAATACTGTCACAATGATATATTGCTGTGCTGGGTGCTGGGGGAAGAACAGAGGGAGGAGAACGGTCCTTGCCCTCGTGTGGCCGCCAGTCTGATGGGGATCCAGATGCACGCGCAACATACTTGCACTGGGGGAAGGACAGAGGGATGGGGAGCCATGGGGCGTGCATGCACGCACACACACACACACACACACACACACACACACACACAGTGAAATGCTGAGTGAGGACACAGAAGGGAAGGGAGAGGGAATGTGCAACCCACTGGAGCTGGGCCCCGAGATGACCCCCCCAGCCCCACCAACCTCCTAAATCCCTCCTCCCATCCCATGCAGGAAGCTATACTGGACAGATGGGGACAACATCAGCTCAGCCAATCTGGATGGCAGCAATCAGACTCTCCTGTTCAGCGGCCAGAAGGGGCCAGTCGGTGAGGCCCTCACTCTAGGCCTTCCTCCTCACCCCCTGTCCAGACCACTCCCTACTCAGTCCTACCCAATGCCCACCCCAGAACTGCCTCAAGACCCCTGCTCCCACCCAGCGGCCAGCAGCCCAGGCCTCTGGGCCTCTCCCCAGCCCTGAGTCTGGCGTCCCCCCCACTCCATAGGTTTGGCCATCGACTTCCCTGAGAGCAAACTGTACTGGATCAGCACCGGCAACCAGACCATCAATCGCTGCTCCTTGGACGGCAGCGACCTCGAGATCCTCACCGGCCTTCAGGGGCGGCTGGGCCGGGCCACGGCGCTGGCCATCATGGGTCAGTAGCTATGGGAGTTTGGGGCTGGGGACTCTGGGGAGGCAGGGCCTTAGGCAATCAATCAACCATTTTTTGATGATTCATTCATTTAATCGTATTTATTGAGTGCTTACTGTGTGAAGAGCACTGTACTAAGCGCTTGGGAAATACAAATCGGCAACATATAGAAAAAGCAGTGTGAGAAGCAACGTGGCTCAGTGGAAAGAGCATGGGCTTTGGAGTCAGAGGTCACGGGTTCAAATGCCGGCTCTGCCAATTGTCAGCTGTGTGACTTTGGGCAAGTCACTTAACTTCTCTGTGCCTCAGTTACTTCATCTGTAAAATGGGGATGAAGACTGTGAGCCCCCCGTGGGACAACCTGATCACCTTGTAACCTCCCCAGTGCTTAGAACAGTTCTTTGCACTTAGTAAGCGCTTAATAAATGCCATCATGATTATTATTATTATTATATAGAGACAGTCCCTACCCGACAGTGGGCTGATGATGATGATAATGGTGTTCATTAAGCGCTTACTATGTGCCAAACACTGTTCTAAGCTCTAAGGTAGATACAAGTTAATCAAGTTGCACGCAGTCCCTGTACCATTTGGGGCTCACACTCTTAATCCCCACATTACAGATGAGGTAACTGAGGCCCAGAGAAGTTTAAAGTGACTTGCCCAAGGTCACACAGCAGACATGTGGCGGAGCTGGGATTAGAACATGGGTCCTTTTGACTCCCGGGCCCATGCTCTGTCCAATCAGCCTCACTGCTTCTCTTTATTGAGCGCTTACTGTATGCAGGGCACCATACTGAGCGCTTGGGAGAGTACAGTATATAACCATTGGTAGTCATGTTCCCTGCAAACAATGAGTTTACAGGCTGGAGGGGTGGGATGTGAGGGGGCGGGGCCTCAGGGGCCGTGCTTGGGGGCGGGGCTCCTGACGCCCCCCTCCCCCAGGGGACAAGCTGTGGTGGGCTGACCAGGCCTCGGAGAAGCTGGGGACGTGCAACAAGGCAGACGCCTCGGGGGCCACAGTCCTGCGCAACAGCACGACCCTCGTCATGCACATGAAGGTCTACGACGAGGCCGTGCAGCTCGGTGAGAGGCGCAGGGGACGCTCAAGTGCCCAGTGAGGAGGGGGAAAGGCGGGGTTCAGCGGTCTAAGGCTCGCACGCCCCCGTGATTTACCCGCCTTCGCCCCTTCACTCGCACGGACTCCCAAACCGCCTGCCCTGAAGCCCCGCGATCTGTTGCCCGCGAGCACCTCCCCTTATTCGCCCACGCTTCCTTCTCATCTCACACACACCCTCATCCGCCTCCTCCAGCCGGCACGCCCCTCCTGCCAATCCCCGCACATCCCCTCACCTTCCAGCCTGCACGCACGTTCTCACGCAGTTTCCCCTTACCCACCCGGCCTCCCTCACCCACCCGCCCTTGCATGCCCCTTTTCATTGCCTCGTTCCGGGTCCCCCTCACACACCCCTGGAACTTCTTTTGACACCCTTCATGCCCCTCTCTCTTCCCCCCTGCCCCTCTGTGTGCCCAGGCCAGCAGGGCACCAACCCCTGCAGCGTGAACAACGGTGACTGCTCCCAGCTGTGCCTCCCCACGTCGCCCACCACACACACATGTATGTGCACCGCTGGGTACAGCCTGCGGGGTGGCCAGCGAGCCTGCGAGGGTCAGTATTGTGGGGCGCGGGGTTCAGGGGGTTGGGGAATGAGGGAAGAAAGCGGAAGAGGGGGAGGGAGGGAGGGAGGGCGTGTGAGAGGAAGTGAGGGAGGGAAGGAACGAGGGAGGGAGGGAGGGAGGGAGCGGGAGCCTTGGCCCTGGCCGTCCCCTGCCCATGGCTGGCGGCAGTGCAGCGCTCCGTGAGCTCTGAGTGGGACCGTGTCCGTGTCTGGGCCCAGGCGTGGGTTCGTTCCTGCTCTACTCGGTGCACGAGGGGATCCGGGGCATCCCGCTGGATCCCAACGACAAGTCGGACGCGCTGGTCCCCGTGTCTGGCACATCCCTGGCCGTGGGCATCGACTTCCACGCAGGTCAGTGATGACCAAGTCGGGTCAGCTGCGGTGGGGTGGGGGTGGGGGAAGGTTGGTACCACACCCCAACTGCCCTGCCCCCTGCCCCTCCTTTTCCCCCGTCCCCACGTCACCCTGCCTTGCCCTCCATCCCTGTCCCACCCAGTCATCCCTTCCCGCCCTGCGCCCCCTCCCCCCGCCCTGCTCTGCTCCAGCCCCCACTCTGCCCCCCAGACAACGACACCATCTACTGGGTGGACATGGGTCTCAGCACCATCAGCCGCGCCAAGCGGGACCAGACATGGCGGGAGGACGTGGTCACCAACGGCATCGGGCGTGTGGAGGGCATCGCCGTGGACTGGGTGGCAGGTAAGTGAGGGGACTCTCCCTGCCTGGGGAGGGAGTGGGGGATACTGGGGCTGAGGGGGGTGGATTGTCAACCGTGGGTGGGGAGGGCAGATGGTCACAATGGGCTCACCCTCCCTCTGCCCCCTCCCCCCACCCCCTTCCCCAGGCAACATCTACTGGACGGACCAGGGTTTCGATGTCATCGAGGTGGCTAGGCTGAACGGCTCTTTCCGCTACGTGGTCATCTCCCAGGGGCTGGACAAACCTCGGGCTATCACTGTCCACCCAGAAAAGGGGTCAGTGGGGAGGGGTCAATCACTGTTGTTCTGACTCCATGCCTGTTTCTCCAGTCGAGGCTGGCGCTCTCTCTCTCTCTCTCTCTCCTCTCTCTCTCTCTCTGTCTCTGTCTCTGTCTCTCTCTGTCTCTCTGTCTCTCTCTGTGTCTCTCTCTCTCTCTCTCCCCCCCACCCTTGTCATTGTTCCCGGTGTCCGCCCTTCTGTCAGAGTCCCCAGCCCAGGGTGGGTTGTGCTTTGTCTTCACTGGCCCTGGCGAGGGTCTCACCTGAACCCGGCCCCCATCCCAGGTATCTGTTCTGGACGGAGTGGGGTCAGTATCCTCGGATTGAGCGCTCCCTGCTGGACGGCTCCGAGCGAGTGGTCCTGGTCAACGTGAGCATCAGCTGGCCCAACGGCATCTCCGTGGACTACGAGGTGGGTGCTGGGGACTAGGGCGGCAGGGGGCTAGCTCAGTAGTCCAGTCCAGAACTGACCATCCCTCTACCTACCAGTCCAGGATTGACCATCCCCCTGCCTGTGGGCCCTGGACTGACCACCCTCTTACCTGCTGGCCTGGGACTGACCATCCCCCTGCCCACCAGCCCATGACTGGCCACCGTCCTTCCTGCCAGCCTGGGACTGATCACTCCCTGCCTGCTGGCCTGGGACTAACCCTTCCTCTACTATTAGACTGTGAGCCCACTGTTGGGTAGGGACTGTCTCTATATGTTGCCAACTTGTACTTCCCAAGCGCTTAGTACAGTGCTCTGCACACAGTAAGCGCTCAATAAATATGATTGATGATGATATTAGCCCATGACTGACCACCATCCTTCCCACTGGGTCAGGACTGACCACCCCCTGCCCACCAGCCTGAAACTGACCACCCTCCTCCCAGCCTAGAACTGACATGCGCCCTCCCTTTCTCCCCCGCAACGCCCCTCCACCCCACGCTCTCCCCCCCCACCCCCCGGCCCCCGGCCCACCCGCAGGCTGGGAAGCTGTACTGGTGCGACGCGCGGACAGACAAGATCGAGCGCATCGACCTGGAAACGGGGGAGAACCGGGAGCTGGTCCTGAGTAGCAACAACATGGACATGTTCTCAGTGTCCGTCTTCGAGGACTTTGTATATTGGAGCGACAGGTGGGCTGGGGGCTAGAGGAGCAGCAAGGGGGCCTGGGGAAGGCTGGGAGGGTCGGGAGGGACCCTGGAGGATGTGGCCAATGCTCCACCCCTCAGGACTCATGCCAATGGCTCCATCAAGCGCGGGAACAAGGACAACGCATCAGAGTCGGTGCCGCTGCGCACGGGAATCGGGGTCCAGCTCAAAGACATCAAAGTGTTCAACCGTGACCGACAGAGGGGTGTGTTCATGGGGCAGTGTGGCAGGGGGCAGGGCCTGGGGCCAGCGTGGGCAGGGACCAGGACCAGGGCTGGTGTGTGTGGGGAGAGATGGGTCTTCCACCACTTCCTCCTCTCATCTTCTCTCCTCTGCTTCCTCCCTTTTCCCCTTCTCCACCCCCTTCTTCTTCTTTTTCTCCCCCTTTCTCCTTCCACCCCTACTCCCACTCCTTTCCCCTCCTCTTTCTCCTCCTCTTCCCCCACCTTCCTCTCCTACATTTCCTCATCCCCCTTTCTCTCCCTGTCAAGCGATCAGTCAGTGGTATTTGTTGCAGGCTTACTGTGGGCAGAGCACTGTGCTAAGTGCTTTGGAGAGTTCAGTACGATAGAGTAGGTAGACACAGTTCCTGCCCTCAAGGAGCTTACAGCCTGGTGAACTCTCCCCCTCCTCTCCCCGCTTTCCCTTCCCCCTTTCCTCTCATCCTTCCTCCCTCCCCTCCTCCCCCAACCCACTCCTCTCCTGGGGACCCTATGATGTTCTCAGGTGGCCATGGCTGAATGTGGCCCTCTCTGGGGAGGGAGCTCCTGGTGGGAGGCACTAATAGTTGTTCAGGGGACTGAAGACAGAAGCCTGAGGGAGGAGGTGAAGGCAGACTGAGGGCAGCAGGAATGTGGAGCTAGACCTCAGGCGGGTCCAGGGTGGGAGGGGCCGGGGGGCACCATATCGGTGCTCTCCTCATGGCTCCGTCCCGCCCCCAGGGACCAACGTGTGTGCGGTGGGCAACGGCGGGTGCCAGCAGCTGTGCCTGTACCGGGGACAGGGCCGGCGGGCGTGCGCCTGTGCCCACGGCCTGCTGGCGGCGGATGGAGCCGGCTGCCGCGACTACGCCGGCTACCTGCTCTACTCGGAGCGCACCATCCTCAAGAGCATCCACCTGTCGGACGCCCAAAACCTCAACGCGCCCGTGCAGCCCTTCGAGGACGCGGAGCATATGAAGAACGTCATCGCCCTCGCCTTCGACTACCGTGCTGCGGGTAGCGGCAGCGGCCACGGAGCCAACCGCATCTTCTTCAGCGACATCCACTTTGGCAACATCCAGCAGATCAACGACGACGGCTCCGGCCGTGTCACTGTTGTGGAGAGTGAGGGCCTGCTGACCGCTACTGGGGGCGTGGTGGGGACCTGGAAGCTAGCAGGGGGGCGTGGAACGATGACCACTGGGGGGCTGGCTGGGGGTAGGGGGGCGCCGGGAGAAAGCTGTGGGATGGAGGGACTAGGGGAGGGGTGGAGGCAGGGGGCACCCTGACCCCTCCCCCCGTCCTGGCCGCTTCCCCTCTCCCCAGATGTGGGCTCCGTGGAGGGTCTGGCCTACCACCGTGCCTGGGACACACTGTACTGGACCAGTTACACCACATCCACCGTCACCCGCCACACCGTGGACCAGTCCCGACCCGGCGCCTTTGAGCGTGAGACAGTCATCACCATGTCTGGCGACGACCACCCCCGCGCCTTCGTGCTGGACGAGTGCCAGAGGTGGGTGGGGGCGGCTGTTCATTCATTCGTTCATTCATTCATTCAGTTATATTTATTGAGCGCTTACTGTGTGCAGAGTGCCGTACTAAGTGCTTGAGAAGTACAGATCAGCAGTTCACAGGAGGGCTCTCCAGTCTGTGGCCTGCCTAGTCCCCAGCCGTAGGCCCTCTCCCTCCCTAGCCTTATCTGGGCTAGGCCTCGCCTCAGTCCACCCGCATGGCTGGGGTCCCTTCCCTTCGCCCCAGTGGTTCATCTCCGGCTTGGTGTCGTGCTGGGGGTCGAGGGCCGTGGGACCAGGTGCGGCTCTGACCATCCTCCCATCTGCCCGTCCGCCCTGGCAGCCTGATGTTCTGGACCAACTGGAACGAGCAGCACCCCAGCATCATGCGGGCGGCCCTGTCGGGCGCCAACGTGCTGACCCTGGTGGAGCGCGACATCCGCACACCCAACGGCCTGGCCATCGACCACCGGGCCGAGAAGCTCTACTTCTCGGACGCCACCCTGGACAAGATCGAGCGCTGCGAATACGATGGCTCCCGACGCTATGTCAGTGCCCGGTGGGGTCGGAGCTGGGGTGGAGCTGGGGTGGGGGACACGGGGCTGGGCTCTCCCCTGCTGACCCCGGGTCCCCCACTTCCTCCGTGACCCCTCTCCCTGCCAATGACCCCCCACATAGGTGATTCTGAAGTCGGAGCCGGTGCACCCGTTTGGGCTGGCTGTGCATGGCGAGAACATCTTCTGGACAGATTGGGTGCGACGGGCTGTGCAGCGGGCCAACAAGCACACTGGCGGCGACATGAAGCTTCTGCGAGTGGACATCCCCCAGCAGCCCATGGGCATCGTGGCCGTGGCCAACGACACCAACAGCTGTGAGCTGTCCCCTGGCCCTCCCTGTCACCCCTCCAGCACCCTCGATTCCCAGCCCCAAATGTTCCCAAACCCCCCATCCTGCACGACTGTCACTTTCTCTATCTCGCCCGCCCCCTTGCCCAGCGGGTGCCCCATCCTACCCCCTGACCTTGTCCCCTACCCCCAGGCGAGCTGTCTCCCTGCCGTGTGAACAATGGGGGTTGCCAGGACCTGTGTCTGCTCACGGCCAAAGGTCACGTCAACTGCTCTTGCCGCGGAGACCGTCTGCTGCAGGATGACCTCACCTGCCGGGGTCAGTGGGGGGCAGCTGGGACTGTGGGGCTATGGTGGGGAGGGGCAGGGGTGGGATCAGCTGGGCAGGAAGTGTCTGGGTTGGGGACTTAACTTTGGGCCCCCCTCCCTCCCCACCGGCACCCTCTTCCCCCAACAGCGGTAAACTCGACGTGCCGGGTGCAGGATGAGTTTGAATGCGCCAATGGAGAGTGTGTGGCCTTCAGCCTGAGCTGCGATGGCGTTGCCCACTGCAGGGACAAATCTGATGAGAAGCCATCCTACTGCAGTGAGTGCCCCGCGACCCTCGGTGACGACCCCTCCCCCCACCCACCAACCTTGCTTCAGTGAGGCCCCTGTGACCCATGATGACCTCCCCCACTCCCCCCCCCCCCCCCCCCCCCCCCGGACCTCACTGCGGTGAGGGCCCCTGGACCCATCACCGCAGCAAGTCCTGTTCTGGCCCCTCTCAACTAGCCCAGCCCCCATTCTGCCCCAGGTGTGGGAGGCAGTTAGCCCTTTGTGGCTGGGGGTGGACCCCTCTAGCCCCCCCAACGACCACCCCCTCCCCGCAGACAGCCGCCGCTGCAAGAAAGGCTTCCGCCACTGCCTCAATGGGCGCTGCGTGGCCTCCGCCCTTTGGTGCAACGGTGCCGATGACTGTGGGGACAGCTCAGATGAGGTGCCCTGCAACAGTGAGTGCTCGGCCGGCTCCGACCCGTGACCTTTGAGTGACCCCTGGGTGGGCAGCAGGTGAGGAGGGAGGGTGGGGGCAGGTCCGGGGCTGATGAGCCGCGGCGGTTGGTTGGGGGGGTCATTACAGAAACCGCGTGTGCTGCCGACGAGTTCCGCTGCCGAGACGGACGTTGCATCAGCAACGCCAGCCGCTGCAACCAGCTGGTGGACTGCGAGGACGCGTCGGACGAGATGGACTGCAGTGCGTGCCCCCTCCCTTCCTCCGCTCCCCCCCCCCACACACACCCCGCCCCTGGCTCCAGGAGAGAGGAGTGGCTGCTGGGGCTGGGGAGGGGCGGTTGGGGCCCTCAGCTGGTGCGGCGGGGGTTGGGGAGAGGGGCTAGGGTTGGGTGGGAGGGAGCAGACTGACAGCTGTTTCACCGTCTGCCCCCACTGGCTCCCGCAGGCGCCACTGACTGCAGCAGCTACTTCCACCTGGGGGTGAAGGGATTGACTTTCCGGCCGTGCGAACGGACGTCCCTGTGCTACGCGCCTTCCTGGCTGTGCGACGGCGCCAATGACTGCGGAGACTTTTCTGACGAGAGGGACTGCCCCGGTCAGCCATCCCCTGGTCCCCTCGCTGTCCTCTCGCTTCCCCCCGCCCCGGGCCCCGTTGGTGCCCCCCAACGGTGCCCCCTCGCCACTCCTGCCTCCATCGCTGGCCCGCTTTGCTGCCCTCTCATCCTTACCCCTCATGTCCCCAGGTGTTAAGCGGCCACGCTGCCCCCCAAACTACTTTGCCTGCCCCTCTGGCCGCTGCATCCCCACGAGCTGGACCTGTGACAAGGAGGACGACTGTGAACACGGCGAGGACGAGGCCCATTGCAGTGAGTAGCAGCTCCTCTCTCCCTCCTCCACCCCCTCCCAACCTCCCCCAGTGCCATGAGCCACAACCCCTCCCTCCAGGCTGCCCACTTGGCCCTCCGCCCTTCAGCACCCTTGAACCCGGTACATCCCGCTAGCCAACCTTGCCTGGCCAGGGCTCGACCACTGCCCTAGCCATGGGTGGTGACCCCAGGGGTGGGATGGAGGAGCCTGGGAAGGGTTGGCTGCCTCGACCCCTGTGACCCTGTATCCTGGCTCCCAGACCAGTTCTGCTCGGCTGCCCAATTCGAATGCCACAACCATCGCTGCATCTCCAAGCTGTGGCTCTGTGACGGCACCGACGACTGTGGCGACGGCTCGGATGAGGATGGACGCTGCCGTGCGTGACCGGGGAAGGGCCGGGCCGGGGGAGGGGTGGATCCTCCCCGCCGGGGCTCTCTGTTACTGCATCTCTCCGCCTGACGGATTGCTGTACCCAACGACCCCCTGTGACCGTCCCCCAATCTCCCCTACCCCACAGAGGGCACCACCTGCAGCCTCACGTCCTTCTCCTGTCCGGGCACACACGTCTGCGTCCCGACACACTGGCTCTGCGATGGTGACCGCGACTGCTCCGATGGGGCAGACGAGAGTGTGGCGGCCGGCTGCTGTGAGCTGAGGGCGGGGGCAGCGGGCGGGGGCAGGGAGCAGGCCCGGGAGGGGGGCGGGCCATCAGAAACCCGGAGGAGCAATGACGGCTGGTCCGGTCCTCTCGGTCCCGTCCCTCCCGCACAGTGTACAACAGCAGCCGCTGTGATGCCCGGGAATTCGCCTGCCAGAGTGGCCAGTGTATCCCCAAGCATTTCGTGTGTGACCGCGACCGTGACTGCCCCGACGGGTCCGATGAGTCTCCCGAGTGTGGTGAGGGATGGGCTTGGGGGGAATACCGGGTGAAGTGCCTGGGGGAAATGCTTAGGGATCGTTGGGGGGCCGAGGGCCTGAGGGGTGGGGAATCAGGCCCATGGAGGAGAGTAAGGTCTGGCTGACTGCCCCTCTCCTTCTCCCCAGAGTACCCGACGTGTGGGCCCAGTGAGTTTCGTTGTGCCAATGGGCGCTGCCTGTCCAGCCGGCAGTGGGAGTGCGATGGCGAGTTCGACTGCCATGACCACAGTGACGAGGCTCCCAAGAACCCAGCCTGCTCCAGCCCCGGTGAGCACGGGGGTGGGGCACATGGAAGCAGGCGGGTGGGGGGCTGGGCTCCACAGGTGCCAACTCTTTAGCCAGCGTGGGGTGCCCTTGGGGGCTGGGTCCCCCCTCTGTGGGCCCTGACCCTGCCACCCCCGGCTCCGGTCCCCACCCCACAGAGCACAGGTGCAACGCGTCCATGTTCCTATGCGCCAACGGTCGCTGCGTGGGCGAGGGGCAGCTCTGCGATGGGCAGAACGACTGTGGAGACGGCTCCGACGAGCTCAACTGCCACGTGAACGAGTGCCTGAACCGCAAACTGAGTGGCTGCAGCCAGGACTGCGAGGACCTGCGGGTCGGCTACAAGGTGGGCCCCCGCTGGCTGACCTCCCCGCTCACTCACGTCGACCCCTGCTGACCCTTGGCCCCCAGTGGTGTGACAACCCTCCCCCCAACCGACTGCTATTGACCTGCCTCGACCCCCCACTCCCTCATCACCTCCCCCTGCCCCCAGCCCCATTGACTTCCCCCACGGGCCCATGCCAACCTCCTTTGCTCCCCCGTGACCCCTGTTGACCCACGTCGACACCCACTGATTCCTTCAAGTTGCGCTGACCTCCAGCGATCCCCCGGGACCATACCAGACCACCCCATGACCCCTGCCCTGGGGCTACTGTGCGGCCGGAGGTGGGGGCCTAGCCCACGACCCTGGTGGTGCCTGCAGGCACCCTGCTGCCCTGAGGCGGGGGGACAGCTCAGGGCGGCGGAGGGGTGGGGCACGGTCGGTTCCCTTTGGGGCCGTGCCCATGGCCCTGGCGGTGCCCACAGTGCCGGTGCCGGCCTGGGTTCCGACTGAAGGACGACGGGAAGACGTGCGTGGACGTGGACGAGTGCAGCACCACCTTCCCCTGCAGCCAGCGCTGTGTCAACACTGCTGGGAGCTACAAGTGCCTGTGTGTGGAAGGCTACCGGCCCCGCGCTGGGGACCCCCACAGCTGCAAGGCCGTGACCGGTGAGGGGGCAGCTGGGGGGCTGGGGGTAGGGGGCAGGGGAGGCTTGGCCCCAGAGGAACCCTTTGGCGCTCAGCCCTGTCTGTCTCCCCCAGATGAGGAACCATTCCTGATTTTTGCCAACCGTTACTACCTGCGGAAACTCAATCTGGATGGCACCAACTACACCCTGCTCAAACAGGTGCCCGGTTCCTGACCCCCGACTGACTCTGGCCCTGACTGACCCCACCCGGCTCAACCATGTGTCTGGGCCCCAACTCACCCCTGACCTTCCCAACCCCGCCCCCGCTCAAACCCGTGTCTGACCCTGGGGACCCTTGACTGATGTTGCTGCATCCTGCTTGAACACTGTCAACTCGTGGATTTGTCCCTGCCGTGTAATTGTCCCATCTCGATTTTTGAGGAGGAAAGTAAAGGTTCTTTTTCTGTATTATGCAGTTATAAACAGTGATAGCCCTATGCTAGAGGTGGAGGGCCAGGAGGAGGAGAAAGTGAATTGTGAAGATAAAGCAAGGGGGGGTGGAGCCCAGGCAGATGGGTGGAGAGTCAATTGCCTGAGTGGCTCTTGTAGGCAACACTTCCAACTGCCCTCTTACCTTTCTCTTCCTTCTGCCTGCCTTCCTTCTCTTTCCTGTTTTTCCTCCTTTTCCTCAGTGCTAAGCTTAGTACTCATATGTCCCTTGTAAAAGCCACCCTCCTATTTTAATGTTATACAGAAGGTGAGGCAATTACGCAAGGGAATGCAGTGGGTGCCTGACCCCAAAGGGCCCCACTTGCTGTAGGACCTACGCAACCTGATGGTCTCCAAATTCCAATCCCCCTGCCCCCTCACCCCCTAGGGATGAGGAGGGGTCTGGTCACGCCTCGACCCCCCCCCAGCTCATCCTGCCCCCTGCTCCACAGGGGCTGAACAATGCAGTGGCTCTGGATTTCGACTACCGTGAGCAGATGATCTACTGGACGGACGTGACCACTCAGGGCAGTATGATCCGCAGGATGAACATCAATGGCAGCAACGTGCAGGTCAGGGCCCCTGTGCTCCGTGTCCGCCCCCCGTGTCTCCCCTGCCACAAGCCCCCATCTCCCCCACCCTGACCTCTGCTCTGCTCGACCATCCCATGGCAGGTGCTGCACCGCACGGGGCTGAGCAATCCGGACGGGCTGGCCGTGGACTGGGTCGGCGGGAACCTGTACTGGTGTGACAAGGGGCGGGACACCATCGAAGTCTCCAAGCTCAACGGCGCCTACCGCACCGTGCTAGTCAGCTCCGGCCTGCGCGAGCCCCGCGCCCTCGTCGTCGACGTGCGGCATGGGTGAGGGGGCACTGGGGGTCGTGGACTGGTGGGGGAGGGGGAGGGGGCACCAGCAAGCAGGGACGGGTCTCCGGATGCTGACCCCCCCCACCACCCCGCCCGGCCTCAGGTACCTGTACTGGACAGACTGGGGAGACCACTCGCTCATCGGTCGCATCGGCATGGACGGCTCGAGCCGCAGCGTGGTGGTAGACACCCGGATCACGTGGCCCAATGGTCTGACCCTCGACTCCGTCAATGACCGCATCTACTGGGCCGACGCCCGCGAGGACTACATTGAGTTTGCCAGCCTGGATGGCTCCAATCGGCACATAGGTTCGCGGCAGGGGGTGGGGGCCCCAGGGGATGTGGGGGGTGGGGCATGGGGTAGGGTGGCAGTCCCAGCCCCTGCAGGCAGGAAACACATCTCCTAATTCTGTTGTATTGTGCTCTCCCGAGCGTTTAGTACAGTGCTCAAATCAAGTGTTATTGATTGATCGATTCACCACCACCCCTCCACAGTGTTGAGTCAGGACGTCCCCCACATCTTCGCACTGACGCTGTTTGAGGATTTTGTGTACTGGACCGACTGGGAGACCAAGTCCATCAGCCGCGCCCACAAGACCAGCGGAGCCAACCAGACCCTGCTGATCAGCACCTTGCACCGGCCCATGGACCTGCACGTCTTCCATGCTCTGCGCCAGCCCGACGGTGCCTGCGGAGGGCGGGCACGGGTCCGGCCGGGGAGGGGGTGGGATGCGGGCCCGGATGGGGGAGGGGGACTGGTCCGAGCCCGGCATGGGGTGGCCTGCCGCTTGACCCCCCAACTCTGTCCACAGTGCCCGATCACCCCTGCAAAGTGGACAACGGTGGCTGCAGCAACCTGTGCCTGCTGTCCCCTGGGGGGAGGCACCAGTGCGCGTGTCCCACCAACTTCTACCTTGGGGGTGATGGGCGCACCTGCGTCTCCAACTGCACCGCTAGCCAGGTGGGCCCCAGGCCACTGGCCCTCCAGTCCCCCCAGGCCCCTTGAGCCTCCAGTCCCCCCAGCCCTCCAATCTTCCCAGCCCCAGGCCTCCAGTTCATCCCCCCCAGACCCTCCAGTCCACCCGGTTCTCCCGGCCCACAGACCTCTAGTCTTCCCAACCCTCCAGTCTCCCTAGTCCTCCAGTCCCCCAGACCCTCCCATCCACCCAGTCCTTGAGTCCTCCTGGCCCCCAGACCTCCAGTCCCCCCAACCCTCCAGTCTCCCTAGTCCTCCAGTCACCACCCCATCCCCCAGGCCTTCCAGTCCTCTCCAGCCCCCGGCCCTCCATGCCCTCTGGCCCACCCCGCCCCTGTCCCACCCCCCTACTCACTCTGAGCCCCACCCCACAGTTTGTCTGCAAGAATGACAAGTGCATCCCCTTCTGGTGGAAGTGCGACACGGAGGATGACTGTGGGGACCGATCCGACGAGCCCAGCGACTGCCGTGAGCATGGGGCGGGAGCACCAGGGGGGAGCACTGGAGGAAGCACCGTGGGGAGCATGGGGGGAAGTGTGGAGAGGAGCACCAGGGCCCTCGACTGTCCCGTCCGTGACATCCTGCTGTCCCCCACAGCGGAGTTCAAGTGTCGGCCAGGCCAGTTCCAGTGCTCCACCGGCATCTGCACCAACCCGGCCTTCATCTGCGACGGCGACAACGACTGCCAGGACAACTCGGACGAAGCCAACTGCGGTGCGGGCACGGGGCCCGGGGCCCGGGGGTCGCCTGGGGGAGGGGTCCGTCCTCCAGCCTACCCCATCCCTTCCCCCACGCCCGACCAGCTGATGGACATCTGGCCGTCCCCCCACCCCCTGCAGACATCCACGTGTGCCTGCCGAGCCAGTTCAAGTGCACCAACACCAACCGCTGCATCCCGGGCATCTTCCGCTGCAACGGGCAGGACAACTGCGGTGACAGCGAGGATGAGAAAGATTGTCGTGAGTGGGCATGGGGCCGGGGCAGGGAGGGTGAGTTTGTGGGGGGCTGGCAGGGGGTCCTTAATCTGTGGTACTGAATGGCTCCCCTCCCTCCCACCCTCGTACTCCCAGCGGAAGTGACCTGTGCCCCGAACCAGTTCCAGTGTTCCATCACCAAGCGCTGCATCCCACGCGTCTGGGTCTGTGACCGGGACAACGACTGCGTCGACGGTTCCGATGAGCCGACCAACTGCAGTGAGTTGTCCTGGCCCCCTCACTCGCCTACCCCCCACTGACCCCTGTACCCCCCCACACCCCTACTGATCCACTCACTCCTTCGTACCCCCCTGCTGACTGCTTCATCCTCTTCCCCCTCCCCCCGCTGACCCCCTCGCTCCCATCCTGCCGACCCCCACCTCCCCCTACGACCATCCCCCTCCCCCCATGGCCCGCTGACATCACCCCTTCCTCCCGATGCAGCCCAGATGACGTGCGGGGTGGACGAGTTCCGCTGCAAGGACTCCGGCCGCTGCATCCCCGCTCGCTGGAAATGCGACGGGGAAGACGACTGCGGGGATGGCTCCGACGAGCCCAAGGAGGAGTGTGGTGAGCGTCTGTGGTGGGGCCTGGAGGGACTAGACCCACGGGGCTGGGGGACAGACCAGCTCACCCCCGACCCCGGCTGACCGCCTCCGTTGCCATAGACGAGCGCACCTGTGAACCGTACCAGTTTCGCTGCAAGAACAACCGCTGCGTTCCTGGCCGCTGGCAGTGCGACTACGACAACGACTGCGGTGACAACTCGGACGAGGAGAGCTGCAGTAGGTGCCCCCTGGGACCCTGTCTGGAGACGGCCCCCCTCCGGAGACCCCCTCCCCACGGCTCCCAGCCCCCGGCCTGCCTCTGCCTGCCCGGTTTCAGCCCCCCAGCCCTCACCTGCCCCGCAGGTCCTCCCGCGGCCCCTCCATATGGCGTGTGTGTGTGTGTCTGTATGTGTGTGTGTCTGCGAGTCTACATTTGGTCATTTCACTGCATCTCCATGTTTCTCTCCATTTCCACACTGTCCTCTCAGGCACTCAGAGGTAGGTGTCTCTGCCCACCAGCCCCCTCAGCCTTTCCCCTCCCTCTCTCCCTGCCTCCCACCTCCCTCCCGCTCCATCCTTTTTCCCATGCCCTGCCCCCTAGCCGTGGCGTGTCTGTCCCTGTTCACTCCTGGGCCCCGGGGGAAGATATCTGGGCCAGGAGGGCGAGGGCACTGGCCCCAAGGAGGGCAAGGGCAGTCAGAGGGGAGTCATGGAGAGCCTTGAGCCAGGGGCACTGAGCGTGGGAGGAGGGTGTCCTGGGCAGACACCCCCGTGCCCACCTCCCGGTGCCCATCCACCCGCCAGCTCCACGGCCCTGTTCCGAGAGTGAGTTCTCCTGTGCCAACGGGCGCTGCATTGCGGGGCGCTGGAAATGCGATGGAGACCATGATTGCGCAGATGGCTCAGATGAGGTAAGGGGTGGGGCCGGGCTGACCAGGGACTCACTGGGCAGGGACCAGAGTGGGGAGGGCTTTGTCCACTGAGGGGGGATGAGGTAGTCACTGGGTCTCGGACCCTGTCCCCACAGAAAGACTGCAGCCCACGTTGCGACATGGACCAGTTCCAGTGTAAGAGCGGCCACTGCATCCCCCTGCGCTGGCGGTGCGACGCGGATGCCGACTGTATGGATGGCAGCGACGAAGACACCTGCAACACAGGCGGTGAGGGGACGCACAGGGAGTGTGGGAATTACCTAACCCCTTCCCCACCTGATCCCCAGCCAGAGTATTTGCCTGTCCCCACCAGCTGCCCCCACTTTGCCCACCATCAGTTTCTCTGATCCCTTTCATTGCCCCTTCAATCAATTATTCAGTGATATTTATTGAGCACTTATTCTGTGCAGAGTACTGTACAGTTGTGCCCTGGGATAGTACACTAGGGTTGACGGACACAATCCCTTTCCTCCAGGGGTTTACCCTCTAGTGAAGGAGACTGACACTAAACTCTTACCATTAGGGGAGGCAGCAAAGTTAAGCTATTCCATAAACTGGTCGGGCGATCTGGCAATACTGAAATGGTAATGTGGTGCCAAACAGTGGATTAGGAAAGGCCTCCTGGAGGAGCGCCCTGGTTTGTTTGCCCGCTGGGAAGGGGGTGGGAGGGGGAGAGAGAGACAAGAACCAGGCCCAGGGAGTAGGTTGCTTTGAGAGGAGGTTAGTCAGTCTATTGTATTTATTGAGCACTTATTGTGTGCACAGCACTGTACTTGGAAGTACACTATAAAAATAAACACATTCCCTGCCCACAGTGAGCTTACAGTCTGGAGGGGAAGACAGGCATTAATATAAGTAAATAAAATTACAGATAGGTATGTAAGTGCTGTGGGGATGAATAAAGGGAGCAAGTCAGGACTCTTGGCCTTGAGAAGCAGGATGGCTTAGTAGTCAGAAGGACCTAGGTTCTAATACTGGCACAGTCACTTGTCTGCTGTGTGACCTTGGGCAGGTCACTTAACTTTTCTGTGCCTCAGTTGCCTCATCTGGAAAATGGGGATTAAGACTGTGAGTCTCATGTAGGACATGGACTGTGTCCCATCCCATTAGCTCGTATCTACCCAGCGGTTGGTATAGTGCCTGGCCCGTACTAAGTTCTTCACAAATACCGTTAGATTTAAAAAAAAAAGGGAGTGAAATGGGCGTGCTGAGGTGGGGTGGGAGAGAAGTGAGGGTAAGGAGGGCGGGAGAGAGCTGAGGGAGGAACTTAATGCCGATGGGCAGAGGTTTCTGCTTGATACCGAAAGGGATGGAAAAACCTCTGGAGGTTTTGGAAGAGCAGGGAGATAGGCGTGGGAAAGTGGTAGAAAAGTGATGCGAGCAACAGAATGTAGTGTGGAATGGAGCCTGGAAGCTCGTAGTGGTGGGGAATATGTCCGTTTATTGTTACATTGTACTCTCTCAAGTGCTTAGTACAGTGCTCCGCACACAGTAACAGCTCAATAAATGTGACTGACTGACTGGAGAGGGGGGCAGTTTGAGCAGGAGGTTGATGCAATAGTCGAGACCGGGTGTGACGAGTGCTTGGCCCAGCTTGGTAGCCGTTTGGATGGTGGGGGTGGTGGGGTGGGTTGTGAAGATGTGAAGGAAGAAGAATGACAGGCTGAAGATGGGGGTTGAAAGAAAAGGAGTCAAGGATGATGGGAGATGAGAGGGTGGTGGTGCGGTCGTCAGCGGTGAGGGGAATGTGCAGAGGAGGAGGAGGTTCATGTGGAAAGAGGAGTTGAGTTTTGGACAGTGCCCCCTCACCACTCCTCCCCGCCCCACAGTGCGAACCTGCCCGCTGGATGAGTTCCAGTGCAACAACACACTGTGCAAGCCTCTGGCCTGGAAGTGCGATGGGGAAGACGACTGTGGAGACAACTCGGACGAAAACCCAGAGCTCTGCGGTGAGTGGTTTCCTCCTGCCCCTCCCCCTCCTTGCCCCACCCCGTCCCCACCCCGCCCCTGCATCTCTGATGCTGGGGTGGGGGTGGTCTCCACCACCAGCTCGGTTCCAGTGTCCCCCCAACCGACCATTCCGCTGTAAGAACGACCGCGTTTGCCTCTGGATCGGCCGCCAGTGTGACGGTGTAAACCACTGTGGGGACGGCTCCGACGAGGAGGACTGCGGTGAGCATGGGGGCCGCAACCGGCAGCGGGGCTGGGGGCTGGGGGACGAGGGTGAGTGGGGCTGCAATCAATCAATCGATCGTATTTACTGAGCGCTTGCTGGGTGCAGAGCACACCGTACTAAGTGGTTGGTAGAGGACAATATAACAGAGGTGGTGGGCATGCTCCCGACCACGAGTGCACTGTCTAGAGGAGGAGACGGACGTTAATATACAGAAGTAAATTACAGATACAAAGTGCTGTGGGGCTGAGGGAGGGAAGAAGAGAGGGTGCAAGTCCAAGTGCAAGGGCACACGCAAGGGAGGAGGGGAAAAGGAAGCGAGTGCCTATTGGAGGAGATATGCCTTCAGTAAGGCTTTGAGGGTGGGGAGAGTGATCATCCATCGGATATGAAGAGGGAGGGCGTTCCAGGCCAGAGCAGAACGCGGGCGAGAGGTCGGCGGTGAGATAGATGAGATTGAGGTACAGTGAGTAGGTTGACAATAGAGGAGCAAAGCATGCGGGCTGAGTCGTAGTGGGAGAGCAGTGAGGTGAGTCAGGAGGGGGAAAGGTGATTGAGTGTTTTAAAGCCAACGGTAAGGAGTTCCTGTTTGATGTGGAGATGGATGGGCAACCACTGAAGGTTCTCGAGGAGTGGGGAAATGCAGACTTGAACGATGACTTATAGAGAAATGATCCAGGCAGCAGAGTGAAGTAAGAACTGAAGTGGGGAGAGACAGGAGGCAGGGAGGTCAGCAAAGAGGCTGATGCAGTAATCAAGGTAGAATAGGATAAGTGTTTGGATTAACGTGGTAGCAGTCTGGATGGAGAGGAAAGAGCGGATTTTAGCGGTGCGGTGAAGGTCGAGATGACTTTTTTTGGTGACATTGAATATGTGGGTTGGCTCAGAGAGAGGAGTCGAAGAAAACGGCAACGTTACGGGCTTGTGAGACGGAGGATGGTGGTGCCATCTACAGTGATGGGAGAGTCACGGAGAGGACAGGGTTTGAGTGGGGAGATAAGGAGTTCTGTTTTGGACCTGTTAAATTTGAGGTGTGGGTGGGATATCCAAGTAGGGGGGTCCTGAAGGCACGAGGAAATGCGAGACTACCCAGAAGGAGAGAGGTCAGGGCTGGAGATGTAGATTTGGGAATCATCCGCATAAAGGTGGTAGTTGAAGCCATGGGTGCAAATGAATTCTCCAAGGGAGTGGGTGTAGATGGGGAATAAAAGGGAACCCAGAACTGAACCTTGAAGGACAGCCGCAGTCGGGGTGGGAGCCAGAGTGGGAGTCCTCCAATGAGCGGCCAGAGAGATGGAAAGAGAACCAGGAGAGGACAGCGTCGGTGAAGCCGAGGTTGGATGATGTTTCCAGGAGAAGGGGAAGTGTCCTGACAGTTGTTTCCCCAAGCGTCCTGACCCATCTCTCCCCTTGCCCCTCCCAGAGCCCCCCACGGCCCAGACTCCACACTGCGGGCACGAGAAGGCCGAGTTCTTGTGCCATAACCAGCGCTGCCTGCCCGCCGCCTTGCGCTGTGACTTCTTTGATGACTGTGGGGACGGCAGCGACGAGCTGGGCTGCTCCACCGGTACGGGTTTTGCAGGGAGGGGGGCACTGTTGAGCTGGGCTGTCCCACCCGTGCAGGTGGGCAGGGTGGCCGGTGATGGGTGGGGGGCCAAGTGATGAGCTGGGCTGTTCCACCCGTGCAGGCATTGGTGTGGGGGGGGCAGGGGCAACGATGAGCTGGACTGCTCCATCGGTGCTGGTGGAGGGGGGCGGGCAGTGACAAGCTGGGCTGCTCCACCAGAACGGAAAGTGGAGAAACCGGAATGGGGAAAGTGGGGGCAGGGGTGGTGTGGAGGCTTCATGGAACCCTGGCCCGGACCCTTCCCTGCAGACCCAAAGGGCAGCGGTTGCCAGGCCAACGCCAGCCTGTGCGGGGACGAGGCCCGCTGTGTGCAGAGCTCCAACTCTGCCTACTGTGCCTGCCGCAGTGGCTTCCAGAAGGTGCCCGGACGCAACGCTTGCCAAGGTGCCCGGGCCCTGGGCCGTCTGTGCCTGCCCCCCCACACAGCCCACATCCCCAACCGGCCCTCCCTGTCCCATCCCCCTTCTCCCCACTCCATCCCTCCCTGTCATGGTCGCCCCTCCCCCGCCCCCTCCTGTCCCTGTCCCTGTCCCCGTTCCCCTCCCCTCACCTCCCGTTCCGGATGCGCTGTTGTTTTCCTGCAGATGTGAACGAGTGCCTGCGCTTTGGCACCTGCTCCCAGCTCTGCAACAACACCAAGGGCAGCCACCTGTGTAGCTGCGCCCGCAACTTTGTCAAGGCACGCAACACCTGCAAAGCTGAGGGTGCGCTGGGGCCTATCTGGGGTGGGCCTGGGGAGGGCCCCGGGGTGCTGGGGAGTCTGGGGGTACCGAGGAGAGAGCAGGGAGTAAACGGGGCGGAGGGGAGGCGACAGAGGTTGTCTGCGTACCCAGCCCCCCTGACCCCACGCCCCCTGACCCAATGCCCCCAGGCTCGGAACACCAGATCCTGTACATCGCGGATGACAATGAAATCCGCAGCCTGTTCCCCTTCAACCCCAACTCGGCCTACGAGCAGGCCTTCCAGGGGGACGAAAGCGTCCGCATCGACGCCCTGGACGTCCACGTCAAGGCCCATCGTGTCTACTGGACCAATTGGCACACTGGCAAGATCTCCTTCCGGGAGCTGCCACCCGCCGCACCCGCCACCACTTCCAATCGCAACCGGCGCCAGCTGGACGGAGGCGTCACGCACCTCAACGTGAGTGGGGAGCAGAGGACGGGGTGCCAGGAGAACTGCCTAGCCTAGCCAGGGGATGCGGGGGGGACGTGGAGGGGGGAGGGGGGCGGGCTGAGAAGCGGGAGTCCAGGAGGGGTAGAATGACTGGCTGGAGGCGGGGAGGGCAGTGGTGGAGTCTACGCTGTCACTGCTGCAACAGTGTGGACCGGAGCTAGCCCTCCCTGTCCCCCCACCATGGCCCTCCTTGCTCCTTTCATCCTAGACAGTAGCATGATGCAAGCACTGTAGCTTGCTGACTGGGTCGCCCCGTGCCAGAGGCCGGAGGCTGGACGCTGCCCGTGGTGCTGGGGTGGCTATGGCAGGGGGCCCTGGGAGCTGGGAGGGTGGCTGTTGAGCAGAATCTCCCCCTCTCCTTCCCTGCCCACCTCACATCCCGGCCAGATCTCCGGCTTGAAGATGCCCAGGGGCATCGCCATCGACTGGGTGGCCGGAAACATCTACTGGACGGACTCGGGCCGTGACGTCATCGAGGTGGCCCAGATGAAGGGCGAGAACCGCAAGACGCTCATCTCGGGCATGATTGACGAGCCTCATGCCATCGTGGTGCACCCACTGCGGGGGTGAGGGGCTTGGAGAGCCCGGGGGCAGGGAGTAGGGGCAGGCGCCGGGGCAGGCGGGGGTCCCTCTCCCCGGTACTCACCGTCGCCCCGCCCGCCTCCCCAGCACCATGTACTGGACGGACTGGGGGAACCACCCGAAGATCGAGACGGCGGCCATGGATGGAACCCTGCGGGAGACGCTGGTACAAGACAACATTCAGTGGCCGACGGGTACGGCCCGGGGCCACCGGTGCTCTGAGCCCCTTTCTCCCAGCCCCGGCTTGGGGGACCACGGCTGGATTGGTGGGGGAGGGAGGGCCGTGCCTGGAGGAAGAGGAGCGGGGAGGGCATTCCCGACCTGGGGCTGGCTCGGGAGCAGGGCGGCGGGGCATGGGCCAGGGAGTGGGGTGGGCGGGGCCAGCATCCCGACCCCAACCCCCTGGGTCCCCAGGTCTGGCCGTGGACTACCACAACGAGCGGCTCTACTGGGCGGATGCCAAACTCTCGGTCATCGGCAGCGTCCGGCTCAATGGCACTGACCCTGTGGTGGCTGCTGGCAGCAAGCAGGGTGAGAGGGCAGGCAGGGCGCGGAGCCGGGGGAGGCAGCCCCGTTTTGACCCCATCCCCCGGCCCCTGACCCCTGACCCCGGACTCCCCGCAGGGCTGAGCCACCCATTCAGCATCGACGTGTTTGAGGATTTCATCTACGGGGTCACGTACAGCAACAACCGCGTCTTCAAGGTCCACAAGTTCGGCCACAGCCCGCTGATCAACCTGACGGCGGGGCTGAGCCACGCCTCGGATGTGGTCCTCTACCACCAGCACAAGCAGCCTGAGGGTCCGGGCTGGGTGGGGCCCGGAGGGGTGGGGGTGCACGGGGGTTGGTGGGGGGACCCTGGTGGGGAAGAGTTGGGCCGGGGAGGGGGTACTCAGGCAGGGAGCAGGGCAGAAGAAAGTGCTGGCTCTGGCTGAGGGTCCCACCCCCACAGTGACAAACCCATGTGACCGGAAGAAATGTGAGTGGCTGTGCCTGCTGAGTCCCAGCGGTCCCGTGTGCACCTGCCCCGACGGCCGGCGCTTGGACAACGGCACCTGCGTGCTGCTGCCCGCACCCACCACCCCGCCCGACGGTGCGACCGCTGACCCCAGCCCCGACCCCCGACCCCAAGGAGGGACCCGGCCGTGGGGCTGAGGATGTGGGTGTCCCACCCTCTGCTTCCCCGACTGAAGTGCCCCCACCCCCACCTCCCGACAGCTTCCCGGCCTGGCACCTGTGCTCTCCTCTGCCACAACGGCGGTAGCTGCTTCCTCAACGCCCGCCGGCAACCCAAGTGCCGCTGTCAGCCACGCTACACCGGTGACAAGTGTGAGGTGGACCAGTGCTGGGGCCACTGCCAGAATGGGGGCACCTGCGCCGCCTCCCCCTCGGGTATGTGGGGGGGCCGGGGGCAGAGCAGACGGGGGAGGGAGGGCACAGGCACACGGGATCCCTCCAGGGGCGGAGGGCGGGAGCCCGTTTCCCCCCGTCCCCCCTAGCTTCCTCATCTAGTCCCACCCTCCAGGAATGCCCACCTGCCGCTGCCCCACGGGCTACACGGGAGCCCGCTGCACCCAGCCTGTCTGCGCCGGACACTGCCGCAACAACGGCTCTTGCAGCGTCAACCAGGGCAACCAGCCTCTGTGCCACTGCCCGGCCGGCTTCCTGGGAGACCGGTGCCAGTACCGTGAGTGCCCGTGGGAGGGCCGGAGGGGTGGGGGTGGAGCAGAAGGTGAGGGTGTCGGGGATGGAGAGCGTGGCCCCCGTGGAAGGAATGTGATGTGGGACCCGGTCCCCACCGCAGAGCAATGCTTCGATTACTGCGAGAACCAGGGCGAGTGCCGGCTGACCGCCACGGGCACGAGGCAGTGCCGTTGCCCCGCACAGTTTGAAGGGCCTCAATGCCAGCACGACCGGTGTGCCCGCTGCCTGGGGGGCCAGTGCAGGGTCAGCAAGGCGAACGCCGACGTCACCTGCACGTGAGCCCCTGCCCCCTCCCCTCCTCCCTCCTGCCCGCATCTCCCTCCTCTTCTCTCCTCCTCTGTCCCCTCCTCCCCCGCTCTCCACCCCCTATTCCCCCCTTCCCTGTCCCAATTCCCTCCTCCCCATCCCCAATTCCCTCCCTTCCCCTCCCTCCACTGTCTGCCCCTGGTTTCGCCATGGCACTCTCCCTTCCCACTACCCCCATGGCACCCTTCCCGCCAATGGCTCAATCTTCCCTTCCCTCCAGCACCCTCTTCTTCCCCCCACCCATGGCACACTACCTCACCCAGCACCCTCTCCCCAACTGTGGCACTCTCCCTGCCTGGCACCCTCTCCCCAATCCTCGTTGCACACTCCCCTGCCCAGCACCCTCTTCCACCCCCAATATGGCAAATTCCCCCGACAGCTGCCCTGACGGGAAGGAGGCCCCCAGTTGTCTGACCTGCACCGGCTACTGTGCCAACGGTGGCTCCTGTACCCTGGACAGCCGCACACAAATGCCCGAGTGCCTGTGAGTGCCCGACCCCACCCCGGGGATGTCATCCAACCCACCTGAGGGGGACACCGACTCCACCCTGGGCAAAACCCACCAGACACCTCCTTGCCGAGGCCCAGTCCTTGGGCTCCTAGAGGGGGAAGGAGGAACAGGGGCCCGGGGCTGTGCTCCTAGGGGTCCTCTGGGAGCTGGGGAGCTAGGCTGCACTCACACTCTTGCCCCCACCCCCACAGGTGCCCCCACCCGATGATGGGCCTGCGCTGTGAAGAGCAGGTCGTCGGGGAGGAGCAGACTGGACGTAGGTTCCGGGGTCAGGGGGAGTGGGGGGGTGGTAGGGGCAGGCAAGAGGGCAGATGGAAGGGTTGCAGAGAGGCAAGAGGGCATTGGGGCTGGGGGGAGGCCGGAGGGGTGCAGGGGGGCAAAAGGGCAGGCTCGGGTGGGGGGGCTGGCGAAGGGAAATGGAGAATCCACCACCCAGAGCAAACTCTGCCCCCTGCCCCCGCCCCCCTTCCCTTCCCCTCCCCTTCCCTCCCCCAGGCGTGGCCTCCATCGTTGTCCCTCTGCTGCTGCTGTTGCTGCTGCTCCTGGGAGCTGTGATCGCCGTCTGGTACAAGCGGCGCGTCCAGGGGTGAGTCGAGGGGGGAGGACGAGGCCTCCCTGCCTTGGCCTAGACCCCAGGCCCAGCCCCCTAGACTCCCGCAGACCCCAATGCCCTCTCACTGATGGTGCATCTCCCCGCCGACCACGCTGCCCTCACCGACCAGGGGTCCCCTCACCCACCGGCCTACCCCCCCACTGACCTTGTACCACCCCATCAGTGCTGCCCCCTCCCAACTGGTCCCCCTTCCCTGCCCCCCTCAGCGCTAAGGGGTTCCAGCACCAACGCATGAGCAATGGGGCGATGAACGTGGAGATCGGGAACCCCACATACAAGATGTATGAGGGCGGTGACCCTGACGACGTGGGGGACTTGCTGGATGCCGACTTCGCGCTGGACCCTGACAAGGTGGGGGAATCCCGAGGCGGCGGGGGGGCCTGGTGGGGGGACTGGGGCCGGGGGGACGAGTGAGGGGAGCCCCGGGGTGCAGGGCAGGGTGCAGGTGGGGGGTTGGGAGGCCGGGCCCACGTGCGGGACTCCCAGCTGACCCCCCTCCCCCCGTCAGCCGACCAACTTCACGAACCCGGTCTACGCCACGCTGTACATGGGGGCTCACGGCAGCCGTCGCTCGCTGGCCAGCACCGACGAGAAGAGGGAGCTGCTGGGGCGGGGAGGGGCCGAGGACGACCTGGGGGACCCCCTGGCCTAGATCCCGCCCCGGAGAGAGGCCCCCTCCCCAGTGAGAAACCCTGGATCCGGGCCCGGCCCAGACCCCGGCTCGGCCGCCCGCCCGCTGTATAAATGTACAAATGAAGGAATTACTTTTTATATGTGAGCGACTGAGCGAACAGTATTATGTCTCCCTGCCCCCCTCCCTTGCTGCCTTCCTGGGGGGCTGGGGGATCTCCCCCTGCAGCCCTGGGGAAGGGGGCTGTAAAACTGTAACTCCCGGGGGACGGGGAGCCCCTGCTGCTGGGGGGAGGGGGCCGGGCTGATCTCCTTTCTAGATTCGCCCTCGACCCCTCCCTCCCCTCCCCTCCCCTTCCCGCCATGAGATGGACGCTGCCCCTGCCCCCGGCGAGGAGGAGGAGGAGGAGGAGGAGGAGGAAGGCCGGGGAGGGGCGATGGCCCCGGAGTTGGGGGTCTGGGCCTGGCTCGCGGACACGAACGTTTTAATAATTTTTGCTGATTCCTTTCCACTAAACATCACAGATATTGTTCTAACCAACCAGCGTGGCCTGCACTGCGCGTGCGCCGGGGCTGGGGTGGGGGGCGGGCGGGGGGCTTTGGGCCTGGGTGGGAAGGGGCGCGGCGGGGGGAGCGTTTCCCTGCGGGGCCGCCAGGGGGCGCCGCGTTCTGCGACGACGGCCGCCCGCGGGCTCGGGACCCCCCCCAGCCCCTCCAACCCCCGCCCGGCGAGGAGGAGGGGGCGACAACTGTGAGCCCACTGTTGGGTAGGGACTGTTTCTATATGTTGCCAACTTGGACTTCCCAAGCGCTTAGTCCAGTGCTCTGCACACAGTAAGCGCTCAATAAATACGACTGATGATGATGATCATCATCAATGATGATGATGATGATGCGCCGGGACCCTCGGTTTCTCCGTCCCGCTCCCCGCGTCAACTCCCCACCGCCTGAGCTCTTTCCTCGCTCTCCCCACCTGTGGGCCCAGCCCCCCTCCCCTGCCCCCGCTCCGCCCTGCGCTTGGAGATCCGTCCCCGGCGGCACTGCCGTGGAGCTGCGCTCCGCGGTCCCTTTGGTGAGGGGAAGGGCAAAGAGGCTGGCGATCTCCTTTGTATGCCCCTAGCCAATCGCTCAGCCAGTGGGGCGAAGGGGTAAAACGAGGCACGGTAAAGCCTAGGAGTTCGAGCCGGGAACGGGTGGTCTGCGCAGGGAGGCCCAGCCGCACTGCTTAATCAATCTTAATCGTATTTATTGAGCGCTTACTGTGTGCAGAGCACTGTACTAAGCGCTTAGTACTCAACGTGGCCGCCAGGTGGCGTGGAACTCTAGGCCGCGCTCTGCCCGTGCGGGGTCACCGGGGTCTGACCCCAGCACGACCCTCAGCCCAGACCCCAGCATGACCCCCATTGGGGCTTCTCTGCCCGGCTCCCCCCGCTCCCGGGACTCTCGTCAGCCCCTGCCCCCTGTCCCCCAACCAAGTAACCAGCCTGAGGCCTCAACCCACCGTGAACGAACCTGCCCTTCGCTAACCCCCTTACTCCGGCCCTGGAACCTCCGCTTCCAGTCTGGCAGACAGACCTCAGCTCTCCCCAGTCTTCTAAGCCTCCTGAAATCCCACCTCCTCCAGGAGGTCCTCCCTGGCCCGGTCACCCTGTTAGCCACCGGAGAGGCCCCGCGTTTTATCCATTAGAATCGTATTATTAGTTCAGCTGACACTTGTGGTTCACCGGTGGTCTCTACACCTTCACTCTTTTACCTTTTGAATGTTAGGAGGTTTGTTGTCTACACCTTCCCCACGTTGAACTGTGAAGCCCTTGAGGTCAGGAATTTATTCTTCAATTTTCTTTGTTTTCGAAGCCCACACAGACCGGGCGCCCAGGACATTGCTCCGGACCCTGTCAGTACTGTCGGTGACGACCCTCCCCCCCGCCCCCTCGGAGAATGCCCCCTCCATTCTCCTCTCCCTGCTCGGACCCCGGGACAGGACATACAGTCCCGGTTCCCCCCTGTCTCCCCATCCTGTCTGTCTCCCCATCCTGCCTCCCCCGAGCTAGGGCCTCCAGAGCCAGAAAGTGATATTGTGGGTGGGGCCCGTGGGTCTCCAGGGGCGGGGGGGGAGGGGGCGGAGGAGGCGCTGCCCCCGACTGCCTCGAACGCGGGGGCCGAGCGGAGAGTCGTTGTGGCCTAAAGGCCGCAGGTGTCCGGAGCCGAGCCCAACCGAGCCGAGTGGAGCTGAGCCGAGTCCCGGCCCGGGCTCCCGGCTGACGGCGGGCTGCTCTACCAGGCGTGGACGCCAGGTGGTGCCGGCGCGCAACTCACGGGCGGAGCCGAATGGACCGAACCGGAGCCTTCTGCGCCCCCCTGGCTCCCCGGACCCCCGGGCCCCCGGCTCCCTGGCTTCCAGGCCCCCCGGCTCCCCGGCCCCCCGGCTCCCTGGCCCCCAGGCCCCCTGGCTTCCAGGCCCCCCGGCTCCCTGGCCCCCAGGCCCCCTGGCTTCCAGGCCCCCCGGCTCCCTGGCCCCCAGGCCCCTGGCTCCGCTGTCCCCCGGCTCCCCGGCTCCCTGGCCCCAAGGCCCCCTGGCTCCCCAGGCCCCCTGGCTCCCCGGCTCCCCGGTCCCCCGGCCCCCCGGTTCCCCGGCCCCCTGGCTTCCAGGCCCCCCGGCTCCCCGGCTCCCTGGCCCCCAGGTCCCCCGGTCCCCAGGTTCCCCGGCCCCCTGGCTTCCAGGCCCCCCGGCTCCCTGGCCCCCAGGCCCCCCGGCTCCCCGACTTCCTGGCCTCCAGGCCCCCTGGCTCCCTGGCCCCCCCGGCTCCCCGGCCCCCCGGCTTCCAGGCCCCCTGGCTTCCCTTTCCCTTTGGCTCCCCGGCCCCCCGGCTTCCAGGGCCCCTGGCTTCCCTTTCCCTTTGGCTCCCCGGCCCCCCGGCTTCCAGGCCCCCTGGCTTCCCTTTCCCTTTGGCTCCCCGGCCCCCCGGCTTCCAGGCCCCCTGGCTTCCCTTTCCCTTTGGCTCCCCGGCCCCCCGGCTTCCAGGCCCCCTGGCTTCCCTTTCCCTTTGGCTCCCCGGCCCCCCGGCTCCCTGGCCCCCAGGCCCCCCGGTTCCCTGGCCCCCAGGCTCCCCGGCCCCCAGGCCCCCCGGCTCCCCGGCCCCCAGGCCCCCTGGCTCCCCGGCTCCTCGGCCCCCTGGCCCCCCAGCCCCCCGGCCCCCCGGCTCCCCAGCTCCCCGGCCCCCCAGCCCCCCGGCCCCCTGGCTCCCCAGCTCCCCGGCCCCCCAGCCCCCCGGCCCCCTGGCTCCCCAGCTCCCCGGCTCCCTGCCCCTTGGCTCCCAGGCCCCTCTGGCTCCCCGGTCCCCTGGCTCCCTGGCTCCCCGGCCCCCTGGCTCCCCGGTCCCCTGGCTCCCCCGTCCCCGGGTCCCCCGGTCTCCCCTGGTCCCCCGGCCTCCCTGGTTCCCCCGCCCCCCCGGCCCCCGGCCCGCCCTGACCTCCCCGTCCCAGGGGCCCCCTCCTGTGTTCCGCCCCGGAGCCAGTCGGCTGCCAGCCGCTCACCTGGCAGGCGGGTCCCCAGAGCACGGTACGACGGGAGGGGGTGGCGCGGACAGGGGTTAGGGACCTCCAGCGACCACTGACTCACCAGTCCCGTGAGGGAGAGAAAGAAGGAGGTGGAGGCAGAAACGTAATAATTACGGGACTTGATGAGCGATTACTCTGGGCCAAGCACAAGCACTGTGCTAAGCACTAGGAAGGTAACGGGATCATCCACCCGGAAACGTTCCCTGTCCCACGCGAGGCTCACCGTCTGAGACAGAAGTGGGCGTCTTGCTTTGCACATAATAAGCGCTTAATAAATGCCATTATTATTATTATAGCGGAGGAAACTGAGATCCAGAGAGGGTAAGTAACTTGATCAAGGTCACACAGCTCACGAGTGACAGACGTGGAATTAGAACACGGGTCTCCCGGTCCCGTGCTCTTGCCACCAGGCAACACTGCCTCCCCGAGGGAGAATCAGAGTCTCCGAGACGCAGAGACACGGGCGAAGAGGGCAAGGTGCCTGGGCTGGGGGAGAGAGGCTGAAGAAGATGGGGGTGGGGCCTTGAGGGCTGGGACGGTCCGAGGGTCTGGGGGTCTCTGTGAACTGAGGGTGGTTTGCGAGCCTCGGCCCCACCCGGACCCCGTTCTTGCCCCCGGTCCCCGGCCTCTGGCCCGAGCCGGTATCCGCGATGAAGGAGACGCGGGCCGGGCGCTGATGGGGATCGATGAGGTCCCCGAGCTCATTCCACCCGGAGACGGGGGTCATTGATCACAGAGGGACCCGGCCTCCGCCCCCGCCCCGCTGTCACCGGCCAGACAGGGCCCCGGCTTCCCGGGAGCCCCCCCACCCGGTCCCGCCCCGCCCGTGGGGAGGGGGCGAGGGGAGTGGCAGGGGGGGCGTGGCGAGACAATGAATGTCTCCGTTCCTGCCCCCCCCCCCGGACCCCTCCCGTCCTGCGCGGGGAGGAGGAGGGGGAGGGGAGGGGGCGCGGCCCGGGATTGGTGGGTCCCAGAGCCCCGCCCTCCCCCCGCCCGGGTGCCAGACTGAACTTTCTCCCCCGCCTCCGCCCCCCCACCCCCACCCCCGCCGCCCATCTCTCTCCTCCGCTCGCCGCCCGGATCGCCGCTCCGCTCCCACCGCCCCCGCCGGCCCGGGAGAGCCCCGCCGCCCCCCGAGAAGATGCGGCTGTGGTCCAGTTGGCTGTCCCTGCTGCTCGTCCCCTGGCTGCTGCGGAAGGTAGTGGGGGCGAGGGTCCGGGGGGGGGGGGGCGGGGGCCTGGGGGCGCCTGCCGTCTTTCGAGGCGGGGGTCCGGACTTCGTGGGGGAGGCGGAGGGTTCGAGGGAAGGGGTCCCTGGAGCCGGGAGGGCGTGGAGAAGGGCCCGGGAAGGGGGCACCCCCGGCGGCTCCGGACCCCCGCCCCCGGCCGGAGCCAACTTTCTGCGCCTTCTCTGAGCCGAGGGGGAGGGCAGGAAGGGAGAACGGGCGGGAGGGGGCGGACAGACCCCCTAAACCCTCACCCCGCTCCAAGCTCCTGCCCAAGTTTGTGGGGGGAGGGCGGAGGACCGGGGACAGGCAGGTGCGGGAGGAGGAAAAGCCCCCAAGACCCCCGGGCCTGGGAGTGAGAGTGCGAGACGGAGACAGACAGAGAGCTAGAGCTAGAAATCTCGTCAGTTTCTGTTTCTCCCGCCTGACCATCTAGACCATGCACAGGTGACTATGTTTGTGTGTTTGTGTCTCTGTGTGTGTCTGTCTCCAGGCGCTCCCACCTCCATTTCCCCCCGAGTTCGGGGCTGGGGAGGGACGGGGACGACGGTGTCTCTACCCATCGTGTACCTCCCTCGAGGCCCCCCTCAAATCACCGCAGAGGCCTGACTCGAGTTAGGTGTGCACGAGTGTGTGTGTGTGTGTGTGTATGTGCGTGTGCGCGCGCGCGCCCGCCTGTGTGCCTGTGTATGTAGGAGGGTGGGGTTGAGTACCACTGTGTCCCCATCTCCATCCCAGCCTTGCCCTTTCCTCCAGCTGTGGCGTCAAGTGTGGAGAGGCCGAGGGGATGAGGGTTGTCGGGCCTCCACATACCGAGGGGAAGCGAGAAGCTGAGAAGGGGTTGGGTTGGGGGAAAGCTGGAAGGGGCTGGATTGAGGGGGAGAGCTGAGAAGGGGCAGAGGGGAGAAAAGGAGCTAGTCGGGAACCACCTTCCTAGCCCCTCCTCCAGTGGTTCCATCCTGTCGGGGGGCTGGGCGGCCGCAGCACCATCCCTCCTGTGACCTTGGAGGAGAGGGCCATGTCTTAAGCCTCAGGTTTTTAGGCCCTACACACTGTCTTGTCGGTCCCCTGCACACTGCCCTCCTCCCCGGTTTGGGGAGAGCCGTTGGGGGGGGAACGCTGAGCGGAGGTCTGGACCCCCAGAGTCGAGGTGCATTAGGCCTGTGGTTTCACCGACCTCCCCTTTCTGCCCATTTACCCATTCTGCCCAGCCACTCCGCCCGCCATCGCTCCTGCCACCCCTCACCGCTCGTCCGTCAGTCTGCCCGGTCCCGGTTCCATGTCCACTGCCCCAGCGAAAGAACAAGCGTCTGGTGGGGACGCTGGAAAACAGTGTGTTCGTCTGGAAATGCCTGTATGGGCGTTTGTGTGCATACGTGTACCCGTGTGTCTGGGAGCCTCTGTGTGCATGCGTGTACGTATGTGTCTGTGCGTCTGTGTCTCTACACACGTGTGCCTGTGTCTCTACATATGTGTGCCCTTGTGCGTGTGTGACTGGGCGATTGTGCGCGCCCAAGTGTATATGCGTGTCTGGGTCTGCGAATATCTACATGTGTGTGTGCCCGCGTCTGTGTGGATTTGCACGAGCTGGTCTGTGCCTGTAAGTGTGTGTGCGCGCGCGCGCGCGTCTGTGACTATCTGGTTGTGTGCGTTTCTCCGTGGGCTCCATCCAGCCTTCCCCGTCAGGTTGTGACTTTGGCGGGGGAGGGGGTTCAAAAGCAGAGGGAGAGGAAGGGTCAGGCCGAGACCCCGGCCACCTCCACAGACCCCCTCCTGCCCGTTTGTCTCTGTCCACCTCTCGCCCCCGCCCTTTCATCTCTGCCTCTGCCACCCCGTCTCTGTCTCCTCTGTCCCCGTGTCTCTCTGTGTGACTCTCCGTTGCTCCGTCTCCGCGTCTCGCTTTCCCTCTCTGGCTCTGCCCCGTTTCTCCCCGGGCGGGGGCGGGCGCAGATCGATAGCTACTAATCGCTAATTACTAATCGCTAATTTCTAATCGGAGCGGGCAAGAAGGGGCGGGGCCCGGGGAGCGTGTAGAGCCGCCGCCGCCACCACCTCCTTCACCGCCGCCTAATCCCCGGCTCGGCCTCTCAGACACGCGCGGCGGGGGCGGTGCGGGGGTGCGGGTCTGGGCAAGCGGGATAACGGGGTATCGGAGAGGATTCCAGGGGGAGACGGGATAAGGATAGCGTGGAGGCAGAGCGGGAGAGCCGGGGTGAGGCAGATAGCCGGCAGGACGGGAACAGAGCGGTTTGGAGAGGAAGGGAGCGGGCCGGGGGCGGGGCGCAGAGCGGGAGGCAGGGATTGATGAGGTCCGGGTGCCCCCGCTCCCTTCCCCCTCGGGCCCCAGTTTATTGCGGCTTCGCGGCGGGGGCTCGGCGGCTGCGGGAGGGAATAAAAACCGAATCAACTCACCGCAGCCCGCGCGCCCCGAGGACACGGCGAGGGGGGAGGGGAGAGGACGTGGGGGGAGGGGCCCACGGCGGGCAGGAGGAGCAGGCGGCGACCCCCCTCCCCACCCGAGGGAGAGGCAGGATGGGGTGGTCTCGCCCCCTCCCTCCCCCCCGCCCCAAGTTCCCTCTCGGTGAACCTCACTGGCTGCGAGGAAAGACAATGTGTCCGCGGTTTACGCGGGGATGCGCGCCAGAGGCGGGGGAAAGTCCCCCGCTCCCCCCACCCCTCCACCCCCAGCCCTTCTCCTGTGCGGACTCGGAGGGGGGACCCGCGCGGGGCAGGCTCCCGTTCATTCAATCGTATTCACTGAGCGCTTACTGTAGGCAGAGCACTGTACTAAGCGCTTGGGCACTGTACTAAACCCGTGGCGCGGCCGCAGCGGTCGTCGTGAACGGGGGGCGAGGGGCGGGGAGGGGACGGTGATGGCCCACTGAGTCATCAGTGCCGGTCAGCTCGGGCCGGGAGGGGACCGGGGGGACGGGCCGACGGCCTCTGAATGGCCCCCCAACTCCACGGATCCGACCTGCAATGCGGCTGGGGGGGTTCGGGCCTTGCCGTCCATGGCCACCTCTGCCCCACCACCCCTCCACCCCTCCGAGCCCGGCCCCCTCGCCCAGACCCTCCCCACTTCTCCCTCTCCTTAGTGGCCTCCCCCACCTTCCTCCATGGACTTATTTTGAGCATCTTGTTGTAACTATCTTCATGTTTTTCGCCCCCGTTAGAGTGTAAACGCTTCCTGGGCAAGAAACACGACACTTGGTCCAAGTGCCTAGAACGGTGCAGCACACCAAGTGGGCGCTCAGTAACGGCTTCTTTCTACTCAATCAATCGTATTTATTGAGCGTCTCTTATGGGCAGAACACCATACTAAGCGCTTGGGAGAGCAAGACCCAACAGAATTAGCAGGTGCGTTCCCTGCCCATGATGAGCTTACAGTCTGTTATTCCTTTCTCTCCCTCCATTCCTCGCCCCCTTTAGCCAGCCTCCCTCTCCTCCTGCCAACCTCCCCTTCTTCCCTTCTCGTTTTCCTCCAGTCGACCTCCCCCTTCTCCCTTCCCGCTTCCCTTCGGCAAATATCACGGACCCAATTAGCCTAATTACCTGTCCACGGCGCCCCCAGCAGGAAGCCGAGCGGGAGCCGGAATGAGGCCCGGGGAGGCGGCCCCGCGCCCTCGCAACCTGTCCCGGACGGACATCTCCGGAGCGAGGCCCACTCTCCCCTCCACCGACCCCCGACCCCCGACCCCCGACCCCGGCTCTGGGGCGGCTCCGTGGCCGCCCAGCATCCCCGGCCTCCGGGGGCGGCCCCTGCTCCCTCCCATCCCCTCCCCTTCCCCCCGCTGACCTCCGGCGGGGAGCACAGACCTGGGGCGGAGAGGCGGGGTGAGGGCTGCTCCGGGGAGGGGACGGGAGGGGAGGAGCGGACCAGAGAGAAACTCCAGAGAGCCCCTCCCCCCGTGGCGGCGGCGGCGGCGCGGACGATAAATATGGATGAGCGGCGGCGGTGGCGGCGGCGGCGATGGCATTAATAACCCGGGACCGCAGGGCTGCGGGGACTGGGGCAGCAGCGGCGGCGGCAGCGGAGATGGAGATTTCTCTCTCTCTCGGGTGTCTGCAGCCCCCACCCCCACCGTAGCAGAGTGCGCAGGCACACACGTGGGGACACACATACACAGGGTCACACGTGGACACGCACACACGGAGACACAGTCAACCCCATGTGCCACTACACACAGCCCCTCCCCCCCTGGACACACACACAGAGCTACGCATACATATACACACTTTCTATTTTTCTCCACGTCTTCTGCCAGCCGAGGTCGGGGTCCACGCGCTGTTTCCCCTCCCGCTTCAGCTTCCCGCACCTGACACGGGAGACAGAGCCGGGGAGCGTGCGGGGAGAGGGGCGGCGCAGCATCCGTACCCCATCGCCGCTCCGGGCCCCATGGCAGAGGGGACAGGGACGGGTTCTCTGGTTGACCGAGGAGGGGGGGCGGGGATTTCCGAGGACTGGGGACTTGGGTGGGGGCTGCTGAGGAGACAGAGTTTCTGCCGTGGGCCGGAAGAGACGGGAGTTCCAGCGGAGGCCGGGCGGAGGGACGGAGATCATCATCAATCGTATTTATTGAGCGCTTACTGTGTGCAGAGCACCGTACTAAGCGCCTGGGAAGTACAAATTGGCAACACATAGAGACAGTCCCTGCCCAACAGTGGGCTCACAGTCTAAAAGGGGGAGACAGAGAACAAAACCAAACATACTAACAACATAAAATAAATAGAATAGATATGTACAAGTAAAATAAATAAATAAATAGAGTAACAAATATGTACAAACATATATCCATATATACAGGTGCTGTGGGGAAGGGAAAGGAGGTAAGATGGGGGGGATGGAGAAGGGGACGAGGGGGAGAGGAGGGAAGGGGCTCAGTCTGGGAAGGCCTCCTGGAGGAGGTGAGCTCTCAGTAGGGCCTTGAAGGGAGGAAGAGAGCTAGCTTGGCGGATGGGCAGAGGGAGGGCATTCCAGGCCCGGGGGATGACGTGGGCCGGGGGTCGATGGCGGGACAGGCGAGAACGAGGTACGGTGAGGAGATTAGCAGCAGAAGAGCGGAGGGTGCGGGCTGGGCTATAGAAGGAGAGAAGGGAGGTGAGGTAGGAGGGGCAAGGTGACGGAGAGCCTTGAAGCCCAGGGTGAGGAGTTTCTGCCTGATACATGATGGCAGAGATGGCAGCAGAGGCTGAGGGAGAGGGATTCTGGTGGAGGCTGGGGGGTACAGGGGTTCTGAGGGAGACGGGAAGAGACAGGGGCTCCTGTGGAGGCTGGTGGGGGCTTGAAGGTTTCAGCGGAGCCTGGGGGACAGAGGTTCTGGTGGAGGCTATAATAATAATAATAATGGCATTTGTTAAGCGCTTACTATGTGCAAAGCACTGTTCTATGGTTCCAGGGGTGAGAGTGGAGGCCGGCAGAGCGGGGTCTGGTGGGGGACAGGGGTTCTCGCGGAAGCCGGAGGGACAGGTGACTCCAGCGTAGGTTTGAGAGGGGTGGACAGGGGTTCCAGCAGAGGCTGGGGACAGGGGCCTTTGGTATAAGCTGGGGAGACAGGAACTAGACAGAGGGTGTACACACTAGACAGAGAGTGGATGAGGGGCAGGAACTCCGGCGGAGGTTGGTGGGGGGGTAGACCAGAATACTCCCGTGGGGTCTAGGGAGGGGAAGGGGTTCCGGCGGAGGTTGTGCGGACAGAGGTTTTGGCGGAGGCTGGAAGGGGACGGGGATTCCGGTGGAGGCTGAAGCAAAAGAAATTCTGATGGAGGCTAGGGGGACAGAGGTTCTGGTGGAGGCTGGGAAGGGACAGGGGTTTTGATGGAGGCTGGGGTGGACAGGGCTGCCGGTGGAGCTGGGGGGGCCGGGGCTTGGAGAACCAGCGGTTTCGGTGGAGGCTGCAGGGATAGAGGTTCTGGCAGAGGCCGAGAGGGTGGGGAGCAGGGGTTCCGGCGGAGGTTGGTGGGACAAGAAGTTCTGGAGGAGGTTGGGGTGGTTAGGGGTTCCCACAGGAGCTAGGGAGGACAGGGGCTCTGGTATAGGCCAGAGGGGCGGGGGATGGGGGGGGACAGGGGTTTCAGTGGATGCCCGGGTGGGGCAGGAGTTCTGGCGCAGGGTCCGGCGGAGGCTGGGGGACAGGGATTTCAGTGGAGGCCGGGTCGGGGGGCAGGGGTTCTGAAGCAGTCTGTGGGGAACAGAGGTTCCTGCAGAGGCTGGTGAAGTAGGGGTTCCGGCGGAGGCTGGGGGGGCAGGGGTTTCAGTGGAGGTTGGACGGGATAGGGCATTCAATTTTCAGTGGAGGCCAGGGCGGGGGGGCAGGGAGCTCCGGCTGAGGCTGGAGGTGGGGGTGTTTGGGGGGGGGGGAATAAGGATTCCGGCGGCAGTTGAGCGGCAGCGGTTCCAGTGGGGGTTGTTGGGGGACACACACACAAGCGTTCTGGGGAAAACTGTGGGGAAAAGGGTTCCGGCGAGGACGGGGATCGGTGGGCAAGCATTTGGGCAGAGGCTGGGGGGACAGGACTTCCGGGGGGCTTGGCGGTGCAGAGGTCCTCGGGGGGGCAGGGAGGGGGGCAAGGTTTCTTGCAGAAGCGCCGGGACCCATCATCATCATCATCATCAATCGTATTTATTGAGCGCTTACTGTGTGCAGAGCACTGTACTAAGCGCTTGGGAAGTACAAGGTGGCAACATATAGAGACAGTCCCTACCCAACAGTGGGCTCACAGTCTAAAAGGGGGAGACAGAGAATAAAACCAAACATACTAACAAAATAAAATAAATAGAATAGATATGTACAAGTAAAATAAATAAATAAATAGAGTAACAAATATGTACAAACATATATACATATATACAGGTGCTGTGGGGAAGGGAAGGAGGTAAGATGGGGGGATGGAGAGGGGGACGAGGGGGAGAGGAAGGAAGGGGCTCAGTCTGGGAAGGCCTCCTGGAGGAGGTGAGCTCTCAGCAGGGCCTTGAAGGGAGGAAGAGAGCTAGCTTGGCGGATGGGCAAAGCGAGGGCATTCCAGGCCCGGGGGATGACGTGGGCCGGGGGTCGATGGCGGGACAGGCGAGAACGAGGTACGGTGAGGAGATTAGCGGCAGAGGATCGGAGGGTGCTGGCTGGGCTGTAGAAGGAGAGAAGGGAAGTGAGGTAGGAGGGGACGAGGTGATGGACAGCCTTGAAGCCCAGGGTGAGGAGTTTTCTGCCTGATGCGCAGATTGATTGGTAGCCACTGGAGATTTTTGAGGAGGGGAGTAACATGCCCAGAGCGTTTCTGGACAAAGACAATCCGGGCAGCAGCATGAGGTACGGATTGAAGTGGGGAGAGACACGAGGATGGGAGATCAGAGAGAAGGCTGATGCAGTAGTCCAGACGGGATAGGATGAGAGCTTGAACGAGAAGGGTAGCGGTGTGGATGGAGAGGAAAGGGCGGATCTTGGCAATGTAGGGCGTTCCGGTGGAGTTTGAGGGGAAAGGGGCTGGGGGGGGGGGGGGGAGAGGCGGGGGCCCCATCTGTCTCCGGGCAGAGCTGCTGACTCGCTTCCCCCAGGGATTACCCAGATTTTGATAAATTGCCGCTCCGCCCCCTCCTGATAAATGAGAAGGGACGGGGTGGGGCGGGGACCCCAGATGGAAAGGGACGGAGGCAGCCGGCCAACTCCTTTCCCCTCCTGCCTGCCTCTCACCCAGGCTGGGCTGCAGCCTCGGAGATCTGGGGGCGGGGGGAGAGGGCGACGCGAAGACAGAGAGGCAGAGATCCGCCAAAGGCCCAATGGCTGGAAGAAAGGCCCCGTGAGTTCCCTATCTGACAGGGACGATAACCAACTGGATTATCTTGCATTTACCTCAAGGTTTAACACAGTGTTTGCAACACAGTAGGCACCGAACAAATCCCCTTATAATAATAATGATGATGATGATGATGGTATGTATTAAGCGCTTACTATGTGGCAAGCACTGTTCGAAGCGCTGGAGTAGATAAAGGGTAATGAGGTCCCACGTGGGGCTCACAGTCTTCATCCCCATTTTACAGATACGGTAACAGAGGCACAGATAATAATAAGAAGAAGAATGTTGTTTGTTAAGCGCTTACTATGCGCCAAGCACTGTTCACACAAAGAAATTGTCCAATTTTGCAGAATTGCCCCAGGTTGACCCATATGTAGTACGCTCAGCTGAGGACAAGTTTTCAAGAAGCACACATGCACTCAGGCTACAAAAATTTCAGAGATACCCATTAACCTTACATACATGATTCAGGACTCTAAGGGCAGTAACAGATGGAAATTGAATGGAAACAACCTGGGGTTTGTGATTAAGGTAATAGTTTCATACCACATACACAGAAGTGAAGTGACTTGCCCAAAGTCACACAGCTGATAAGTGGCAGAGGCGGAATTAGAACCCACGACCTCTGACTCCCAAGCCCGTGCTCTTTCCACTAATCAATCAATCAATCAATCAATCGTATTTATTGAGCGCTTACTGTGTGCAGAGCACTGTACTAAGCGCTTGGGAAGTACAAGTTGGCAACATATAGAGACGGTCCTTACCCAACAGTGGGCTCACAGTCTAGAAGGGGGAGACAGAGAACAAAACCAAACATATTAACAAAATAAAATAAATAGAATAGATATGTACAAGTAAAATAAATAGAGTAATAAACACGTACAAACATATATACATACATGCAGGTGCTGTGGGGAAGGGAAGGAGGTAAGGCGTGGGGGTGGAGGGGGTGGAGGGGGCTCAGTCTGGGAAGGCCTCCTGGAGGAGGTGAGCTCTCAGTAGGGCCTTGAAGGGAGGAAGAGAGCTAGCTTGGCGGATGGGCAGAGGGAGGGCATTCCAGGCCAGGGGGATAATCCACGCTGCTTCTCATTATGATGATGATGATGAAGAATCATCATTCTCATTACGATAGATTGGTGAGGATGCCGAGGGGATAGAGACTTGGAGAGCCCCAGAGGCCTTTCAAGGCGCACCGAGACAGAGATCCTCCGATAGTTAGGAACAGAGAGGCCGGCTCCGAGTTGAGCCCAGGTTCTCCGGCTACCCCTATTCCCAGCGGGTCCGGAGAGGGTGTGGATCGGGGTCCGGGGACGATCTTTCCTGTCCGTTCATCTTCCCCGATCCCTCTCTTTCCCCCGCCCGTCCTTCCTCCCCGCAGGCCGCCGCCGAGGACACCGGACCTCGTCCCCCGCGCTCGGTGGAGCTGCCCGCGCCGTCCGTGCGCCTGCTCCCGGCCCCGCGGCCCGACGGCTACGGCGCCTCCAGCGCCTGGGGCTGGGCCGCCCGGTCCAACGGCACGGGCGGGGCGGGGGGCGGGGCCGGGGCCTGGCCGGGGATCGGGCCCGGGGCCGGGGCCGGGGCCCGGGCGGGCCGGAGGCCGCCCGGAGCCGCCGTCAAAGCGACGCGGGTGAAGAAGCTGTTCGGCTGGGGCGACTTCTACCTGGGCGTCCACTCGCTCAAGTTCTCGCTGCTGGTGACCGGCAAGATCGTGGACCACGTGAACGGCACCTTCAGCGTCTTCTTCCGCCACAACTCGTCCCGCCTGGGCAACCTGTCGGTGAGCCTGGTGCCGCCCTCCCGCCGCGTGGACCTGGGGCTGCTGCCGCTGCCGCTGCCGCCGCCGCCGCCGCCGCCTCCACCCCCTTCGCCCCCCGCTCCGCTGTCCCCGCCCGACGCCGCCCCGGCCCCCGCCGAGCCGCCGCCGCCGTCGCCCCCGGCGCCGGGCGGGGTCCGGGGCGAGCCGGGGCCGCTCGCGCCCGCGGGGGCCCCGGGGGGCCGGGACTCGCGCGCCTTCAACTGCCGCGTGGAGTACGAGCGGACGGACCGCGCGCGCCGGCACCGGCCCTGCCTGTACGACCCGTCGAGGCTCTGCTACACGGAGCACACGCAGAGCCAGGCCGCCTGGCGCTGCGCCAAGCCCTTCAAGGTCATCTGCATCTTCGTCTCCTTCCTGAGCCTCGACTACAAACTCGTGCAGAAGGTCTGCCCGGACTACAGCTTCCCCAGCGAGCGCCCGCGCTTCGGCTGACCCGACCGAGAGCACCCTGCCCCGGGCGCCTTCCTTCCCCAACGTCCTCCACCCCAGGGCCGCCCGGACGCCCCCCTTCCCCGCACACCCACACCTCCAGCCCCTCTCCCTCTTCCCCAGGGCCCCCTCGGACCCCTTCTCCCAACCCCCGCTTCTCAGGGCCGCCCGGAACCCCTCTTCTACTCCTTCATCCCCAAGCCCCTCCTCCGTTACTGTCCGGAGCCCCCCCACCCACCCACCCACCTTCTGAACCGCCGGCGGCTCCGGGCCTCCAGGGCTCGCCTCGCCAAAGCGCGGTCCCCGAGGCTGGAGGAGCCAGGCCGAGCCCAGCCTCCCCTCATCATCATCATCATCATCATCAATCGTATTTATTGAGCGCTTACTGTGTGCAGAGCACTGGACTAAGCGCTTGGGAAGTCCAAGTTGGCAACATCTAGAGACTGTCCCTACCCAACAGTGGGCTCACAGTCTAAAAGGGGGAGAGTGGCTCCCCTCTGAGCCACTCCCGAGTTTGGGGAGGCGTGGGAGAGATCGGCCCCCATCCCCTGGCCTTGACCTACATACCGCGGGACCCGCGTTATGGCTCTTCTCCCGGCACCATTCCCCGATGTACAGCTCGGCTCCTATTAACGCCCCCCTTACCCCTTAGGGCGCGGCCACCGAGGTGGGGCTGGGCACCTCGCCCCGACGCTACTTCTCTCCGTGTTTTTGTTTTCCTTCGGTGCGGGAAAAGAAAGAAAATAAATTGAATCCTCCCAGGGCTCTGTGTGGTTTCTTGGGGCAGAGGGCGAAACGCCGACGGGCAGTGAGATAAGAACTCCGGCGGCGAGGAAGGACATATCGTGAGGTTCGACAGCGGGACGCGGTGGGCGGCAGGGAATGGGTCCAGCAGGGAGGGGGCCTGAATTCTTCCCGGGACCCGTCCCCCCGCACCGGCCTTGCCCAAGGAGGTCCTAGTTTATCCGCTCATTGGCAGGGGGGGAGGGTCACGATCCCCCCATAGCCCCCAGCGCCAGCCCCCATCCCTCCCCCGCACAGTACATCACCCCGTAGCCCGATTGGGAGTCGGGAGCCGAGAAAAAGTCCGCGGTGTCCAGCTGAGGGAGAGCCTGGGGCAGATCCCAGGGAGGTCAGGACACGGAGGGCGGGGAGGGGCTGAGACCCCCGCAGGGAGGCTTCTGTTCCCTCCATTCCACTAAGACCGATCTCTCCAGGATCACCAATGACCGTCTTCTGGCCACATTTGAAGACCTCTCTACTTCCTAATCTCCGCTACCCCTCGGCTACCTCTGGTATTGTGGACCCGTCTCCCTTCTCCTGGAAACACTATTTAACCCTGGTTCCTCTGATGCTGTTCTCTCCTGACTCCCCTCACACCCTTCTGGACTTTCCTTCTCCATCTCCCTCCCCTAGGCGTTCTTCTGACTCCTATCGTCTAACTTTAGGGGTCCCTCAAGGCTCAGATCTGCGTAACCTTTTAGTCTCCATTTAATAATGGCATTTATTAAGCACTTACTATGTGCAGAGCACTGTTCTAAGCGCTGGGGAAGTTACAAGGTGATCAGGCTGTCCCACGGGGGGCTCACAGTCTCAATCCCCATTTTCCAGATGAGGTAACTGAGGCACAGAGAAGTGAAGTGACCTGCCCAAAGTCACACAGCTGACAGTTGGCGGAGCCGGGATTTGAACCCATGACCACTGACTCCAAAGCCCGGGCTCTTTCCACTGAGCCACGCTGCTTCTCATTTACACCCACTCCCTTGAGGTGGTCATCCGCTCTTGCTTCTACATGGGTGATTCCCAAATCTGCCTCATTAACTCCAACTTCTCTCCTTCTCTGCAACCTCTCATCTCCACGCCTCCAGGACAGCTCAATCAATCCTGGTTTTTATCGAATGCTTAGCAAACGCAGAGCACTGAACTAAGCGTTTGGGAGAGTACAATACGGTAGGGTTGGTAAACATGATGCCCGCCCTCAAAGAGCTTACAAATCCCTTGTGAGGGGAGACAAACATTAAAATACAGTACCAGTAGGGGAAGAGTGTAAGAGTGTGTAGGTAAGTTCTGTGGGACCAAGGGGGCCATATGAGCGTTAAATTGTTTAAGGAGTACTGATCCACATGCATAGGCAACACAGAAGGGAGAGCAAACAGGGTGGGGAAGTAATGTGGACAACTCAGAGATATGATTTTTGCGCGGCTCTGAAGATTGGGAGAGCCATGGCCTGTCGGATTATGAAGCCCTTGTTACGGTTCTGTGCACACAGTAAATTCTCAGTAAATAGCATTGACTAATTGATCGACTGATTGAATGATTAAGGGGGAAGGAGTTCCAGGCCAGAGGGGTCGGCGGCGAGATCGAAGTACAGTGAGTATTTATGGTATCCTTTCCAATGTGGCCAGGTGGGTAGAGCACGGGCCTGGGAACCAGAAGGACCTGGGTTTTAATCCAGGCTCTGTCACTTGTCTGCTGTGTGACCTTAGGCAAATTATTTCACTTCTCTGTGCCTGTTACCTCATCTGTAAAATAGGGATTAAGACTGTGATCTCCATGTGGGATGGGGACTAGGTCCAACCTGATGACCTTGCAACAACAATAATAATAATAATAACAATAATGGTCTGTGTTAAGAGCTATGTGTCAAGCACTGTTCTAATTGCTGGGGTAGATACAAACTAATCAGGTTGGACACAGTCTGTGTATCTACCCCAGGCTTAGTACAATGCCTGGCACATAGCACTTAACAAACATCATAATTACTATTCATTCCCAGAGCCCTGTCCTGAGCCCTTGGGAGAGGACAGTGGAGTGAGTCGGCCTGACCCCTTCCTTCAAGGTACTTCCTTCATTAAATCGTATTTATTGAGCACTGTCATAAGCGCTTGGAAAGTACAATTCGGCAACAAATAGAGACGGTCCCTACCCAACAGTCTAGACTGTGAGCCCCTTGTTGGGTAGGGACCGTCTCTATTTGTTGCCAACTTGTACTTCCCAAGCGCTTAGTACAGTGCTCTGCACACAGTAAGCGCTCAATAACTACAATTGAATGAATGAATGAAAAGGTGCTTATGAACTAGCCTGGAGACAGACTATAAAATCAAGTTCAGGTCGGTTGTGGGTGGGGAGGACACAACAACAGGATCAAGATCTGTGCAGCAGGGACTAGGTGGGGCAGAAGGGCTGAAGTGGAAGTTGAGAGGGCTGTAGGGTGGGAAGTTGAGAGATTAATGGGGGAATTGGCCTTTGAGCTGCAGGCAAATCGCTGCGCATCCAAATCGCTTTCTTAGAAAGTGATGTTTTCCCAAATGACTATCTTCTCCAAAATAATGGGAACAATATGTACTGTGGAGAGCTCTTCAGAGTCCTGACATGGCTAGCCTCCTCACCTAGGGAAAAGATTATCAGAAATGTAACATGATAAAATTAAGTGACAGTGAAATGTCAAGACTGTGATGAGAGATTTGATACATTTTTACAGACTAAAATCTATGGCGAGCTAACAGCCCTGCAGATTGTTATTCCCTCATGATGCAGGCAATGGGGAAAGGTTCACAGGCCAGTACAGTCCAATCCTAGGGAGTCTTAACCCAGGATGGAGTCTTATCCCAGGGGGACTCCTGCCTGAGGTGATGGAGCCTTAGTCCTCGAGTGGCTCTCTCTAGCTTGGGGTGATGGAGCCTCAGCCCTGAGGTGACTCCAGCCTGGGATGATGAAGCCTTAACCCTCGGGTGTTCTCGCTTGGGATGTTGGAGCCATAGTCCTGGGGTGACTCTTGCCTGGGGTGATGGAGCTTTAGCCCCGGGGTGACTCTTGCCTGGGGTGATGGAGCCTTAGCTGGCAGGTGATTCCCGGATGGGGTGATAGAACATTCTTTCTCCAGAGGTTCAGTCTGCTAATCTGTCTCGAGTATCTCAGGACCTCATCCTCTGGGCCCCAGACATAAATAAGGGAGGAAATGGTCATTGTGAGCTGAATCTTTCGTTCCCGGGAAGTGTCCACTCTGGCTTGGCTGGCAGGCCAAGCTACATCCAGCTCAGGTACTGGGCAGAAGGGAAGGGGCACCGGACCACCCAGCTGGAAAAAAGTAGGGGGAGGGACGTTACAGCAACACTCTCTTAGAGAATGGAACATTTTTCAACTCATCCAGGCAGACTGAAGTCATGTGCTGTAAGCGCAGAGAGGAGTGAGACCCATGATCTGAGTCTTCTTTCCCCCACGGCCTTACCCCATCCTTCCTTCAATCACACTCCAGCCTGAGGCACTGGGGCCAAGTGAGTTCCTTTTCTTCTAACTAACTCCTCGCTGCTGCAATATTGCTTTGGACTCAGATGTTTAGAATTCCATAAAACGCCCATTCATATGCAAATTACACTCTTACTCGATCCATTCATGTAAAATCACCAACCTGTTCAGCACCAAAAAACATCCTTTCCAGATCCAGCATCTAGAACGGAGTCATCCAGAGGAATCGATGTTTCTAGCACTAGTAGTAGTTATTGTAGTAGTGGTGGCAGTAGTAGTACCACTACTACTAGTAGTAGAAGAGATACTAGTAGAAGTAGAAGTAGTAGCAGTCATTAATTGCCCCTCTTCATGTGGTACACTGTACTTGGAGCTTGGGAAGTATAGAATAGCAAAGCGATGTCCTCTTTGCCCACAAGTAGCTTATACTCCAATGGGGGAGGCATCCACTTTATTAGTCAATTCATAATCTCCATATCAAGCAGAAATTTCTGACCAGGCTTTAAGGCATTCCATCTGTTCTCTCCCTTCTACTGATCCATTGTCTTCTCCCACTACATTCCAGCTTGCACTCTTCATTCCTCTCAAAATAATCTACTTACCATACCTTCTCCGCATCTCTCCCACCTCAGATCTCTTGCTCACAACCTCTCCCTTCACAACTGGCAGGCCAGCGCTCTCCTCATCTTCTAGGTCCTTCTGAAATTACATCCCCACCTGGCTTTCCCTCATTAATCTCTCATCTCCTCTCCTCATCTCCTCCACTTCAGCCCTTCTGCACCTGAGCACTTGGGTACATACCACCCCGCCCCCCCAACCCCGTGCTCTTATTTACATATCTTTACCCTCTATTACCTCTTTCTGTCTTTAATTTTCCTTAGTATCTTTCTCTTCTGCTAGTCTCTAAATTCCTTGAGGACAGGGATTGTGTCTACCAATTACATTGTACTCTCCCAAGGGCTTATGAGAAGCAGTGTGTTTTAGTGGAAAGAGCCCGGGCTTGGGAGTTGGAGGACATGGGTTCTAATTCCGGCTCCGCCACTTGTCTGCTGTGTGACCTTGGGCAAGCCACTTAACTTTTCTGGGCCTCAGTTACCTCATTTGTAAAAAATGAGTATTGAGACTGTGAGCCCCAAGTGGGACAATCTGATTACCTTGCATCTACCCACGGCTCCCACGGCTTCAACTATCATCTCTATGCTGATGACACCCAGATCTACATCTCTGCCCCTGCTCTCTCCCCCTCTCTCCAGGCTCGCATCTCCTCCTGCCTTCAGGACATCTCCATTTGGATGTCTGCCTGCCACCTAAAGCTCAACATGTCGAAGACTGAACTCCTTGTCTTCCCTCCCAAACCTCGCCCTCTCCCTGACTTTCCCATCTCTGTTGACGGCACTACCATCCTTCCCGTCTCACAAGCCCGCAACCTTGGTGTCATCCTCGACTCTGCTCTCTCATTCACCCCTCACATCCAAGCCGTGACCAAAACCTGCCGGTCTCAGCTCCACAACATTGCCAAGATCCGTCCTTTCCTCTCCATCCCAACCGCTACCCTGCTCATTCAAGCTCTCATCCTATCCCGTCTAGACTACTGCATCAGCCTTCTCTCTGATCTCCCATCCTCGTGTCTCTCTCCACTTCGATCCATACTTCATGAGGCTGCCCAGATTATCTTTGTCCAGAAACGCTCTGGGCATATCACTCCCCTACTCAAAAATCTCCAGTGGCTACCAATCAATCAGCGCATCAGGCAGAAACTCCTCACCCTGGGCTTCAAGGCTGTCCATCACCTCGCCCGCTCCTACCTCACCTCCCTTCTCTCCTTCTACAGCCCAGTCCGCACCCTCCGCTCCTCCACTGCTGATCTCCTCACCGTACCTCGCTCTCGCCTGTCCCGCCATCGACCCCCGGCCCACGTCATCCCCCGGGCCTGGAATGCCCTCCCTCTGCCCTTCCGCCAAGCTAGCTCTCTTCCTCCCTTCAAGGCCCTGCTGAGAGCTCACCTTCTCCAGGAGGCCTTCCCAGACTGAGCCCCTTCCTTCCTCTCCCCCTCGTCCCCCTCTCCATCCCCCCATCTTACCTCCTTCCCTTCCCCACACCACCTGTATATATGTATATATGTTTGTACATATTTTTTTTACTCTATTTATTTATTTATTTTATTTGTACATATCTATTCTATTTATTTTATTTTGTTAGTATGTTTGGTTTTGTTCTCTGTCTCCCCCTTTTAGACTGTGAGCCCACTGTTGGGTAGGGACTGTCTCTATATGTTGCCAATTTGTACTTCCCAAGCGCTTAGTACAGTGCTCTGCACATAGTAAGCACTCAATAAATACGATTGATGATGATGATCTACCCCAGTGCTTAGAACAGTGCATGGCACATAGTAAGTGCTTAGCAAATATTACGATGATGATATTTGTAAGCGCTTAATATATGCCAAGCACTGTTATAAGCGCTGGGGTAGATACAAGGTAATCAGGTTATGCCAAGGGGGGCTCACAGTCTTAATCCCCATTTTACAGATGAGCTGAGGCTATGACAGTGCTCCACACTAGTGGACGCTCAATAAATACGATTGATTGATTGACTCCCTAGGTTTCTTTGTTCTTCTGTACGGTGTCCTGTGTACAGGAGGTGTTTAGTAAATACCTGTGGCTCAGTGGAAAGATCCCGGGCTTTGGAGTCAGAGGTCATGGGTTCAAATCCCGGCTCCGCCAATTGTCAGCTATGTGGCTTTGGGCAAGTCACTTAATTTCTCTGTGCCTCAGTTTCCTCATCTGTAAAATGGGGATTAAGACTGTGAGCCCCCCGTGGGACAACCTGATCACCATGTATATATGTTTGTACATATTTATTACTCTATTTATGTATTTATTTTACTTGTACATATCTATTCTATTTTATTTTGTTAGTATGTTTGGTTTTGTTTTCTGTCTCCCCCTTTTAGACTGTGAGCCCACTGTTGGGTAGGGACTGTCTCTATATGTTGCCAACTTGGACTTCCCAAGCGCTAAGTCCAGTGCTCTGCACACAGTAAGCGCTCAATCATCATCATCATCAATCGTATTTATTGAGCGTTTACTGTGTGCAGAGCACTGGACTAAGCGCTTGGGAAGTACAAGTTGGCAACATATAGAGACAGTCCCTACCCAATAGTGGGCTCAATAAATACGATTGATTGATGATTGTAAAATGGGGATTAAGACTGTAAGCCCCCCCCGTGGGACAACCTGATCACCCTGTACGCCCCCAGCGCTCAGAACAGTGCTTAGCACATAGGAAGCGCCTAACAAATACCATCATCATTATTATTATTACCACTAACAAACACCTTAAAAAAGAATTGGATCTGCCTCTAAGAAAAACTACAACTCCCGGCATGCATGGGCAGACACGACACATGCGCATCGCGCCGCCTTTTGGGCGAGCCCCTCTGTGCCGGCGCAGGCGCCGTCGTGTCCCTTTCCCTTCCCGTTCCTCTCCCGCGCAAGCCTGTTCCGTGCAGACGTCGCCGCTATTCGGGAATTATGCTGTTCTTCTCCCTGCTGCGACCGGCCCAGGTGAGCCTGGGGGTGCGCGCAGCCCTCTTCCCCCCACGTGTCCGACACCCAGGCACCAGCCCGGGATCTAGACTGTGAGCCCACTGTTGGGTAGGGACTGTCTCTATATGTTGCCAACTTGGACTTCCCAAGCGCTTAGTGCAGTGCTGTGCACACAGTAAGCGCTCAATAAATACGATTGATTGATTGTTTGATTGATCGGGGCCCCCGTTTCTGGCGGCCACGTGCCTGGGCCTCCAGGAGGCCTTCCCAGACTGAGCCCCTTCCTCCCTCTCCCCCTCGTCCCCCTCTCCATCCCCCCCATCTTACCTCCTTCCCTTCCCCACAGCACCTGTGTATATGTATATATGTTTGTACATATGTATTACTCTATTTTACTTGTACATATCTATTCTATTTATTTTATTTTGTTAGTATGTTTGGTTTTGTTCTCTGTCTCCCCCTTTTAGACTGTGAGCCCGCTGTTGGGTAGGGACTGTCTCTATATGTTGCCAGTTTGTACTTCCCAAGCGCTTAGTCCAGTGCTCTGCACACAGTAAGCGCTCAATAAATACGATTGATGATGATTGATGATGGGCTCCCCAGGAGTTGGTGGGGGGGGGGGGGGAACCTCCCCTCGCCGGTCCCGTCCCCACCGCCCCCTCATTCACTCAATCGTATTTATTGAGCGCTTGCTGTGTGCCGAGCGCTGTACTAAGCGCTTGGGAAGTACAAGTCGGCAGCATGTAGAGACTGGGAGCCCGTTGCCTCTCGCGCGCGGGGATGGGGGCGTCGTGGGGGTCCGGAGCCGCCGGGTCCCTCCCCGGGAAAGGGAAAGGGAAAGGGGGGAAGCGCCTGGCCCGTGATGTTGAGGGGGGCGGCCGCCGTTGCCGGACGGGAGATGATGTAACCCAAGCCGGCGGCTGCATCATCTGGTGGGGTGGTGGGGGGGAGTCAACACGTGGTCCAGGGCGCCCTCCCCTCCCTCCAAACCCTAGACGGATTCAGCCAGCAGAACCTGGGACCACCCCCCGGGCGCCGATTTGCACCGAGAAGCAGCGTGGCTCAGTGGAAAGGGCACGGGCTTCGGAGTCAGAGGTCATGGGTTCAACTCCCGGCCCCGCCAATTGTCAGCTGTGTGACTTTGGGCAAGCCACTGAGCCTCATTCCCTCATCTGTAAAATGGGGATGAGGACCGTGAGCCCCCTGTAGGGCAACCTGATCACCTTGTATCTTCCCCAGCGCTTAGACCAGTGCTTTGTACATAGTAAGCACTTAATAAATGCCATCATCATTATTATTATCGTGGTTAATGCTGCCCCCACCCAGTATCCTCCCCCGAACGGGGCCTGCTCTGGGGGGGGTCTGCCGGCCGTGGGGGAGGGGCCCCCGGGCCCGAGATGAGTGGATGGAATTGGAGAGGCTCCCTCGGGAACCTTGAACTTTGCGGGGGGGAGTGGGGGCCGGCCGCCGGTCTGGCAGGCGGTCACTCCGGCCCCGGGGTCAAGGGTTGAATGGTTGGACAGTGGCAGCCAGACTGACCAGGTGCCTCCCTCGCCCCTGGACAGTGCCTGCGGAAATGCGTCCCCCTGACCGTGAGGACGGCGCGGGCCCAGCATGGAGGGGCGGCCGTGGCGGCGGCCGGAGAAGTGGCCGGCGGCTGGACGGGGCAGGAGAGCCTGGCGGACAGCGACCCGGAGATGTGGCGACTGCTGCAGCGCGAGAAGGACCGTCAGTGCCGGGGGCTGGAGCTCATCGCCTCTGAGGTGGGGTCACCCAGAGCCCCTCCTCGCTTCTCCCCGTGTCCCCTCTCTCTGTTTCCCCCCTTCCCTGTTCCGCTCCCGCTCTGGCGCCCATCCTCCCCTCTGTCCCGCAGAACTTTTGCAGCCGTGCCGCCCTGGAGGCTCTGGGCTCCTGTCTCAACAACAAGTACTCCGAGGGCTACCCCGGGAAGAGGTGAGCCGGGCCCAGGCCGGGGAGAGAGAGAAGGGAGAGGGAGGTACGCCTCTTTGTGTGTATGTGTGTGTTGGGGTTGTGTGGCCTCATCGAGTTGGGTGAGGGGTTGTGTTGTGTATGTGTGTTGGAGGAGTCTGGCCTCCTCCACTGAGGCCAGAGAGTTGGGGGGAGAGTTGTATGTGTCGAGGGAGTCTAGGGGCCAGGGATGGGGTGGGTGGTGTGTATGTGTGTGCGGTCCAGCCTCCTCCACTGCAGCTGGGAAATCAGTCATTTGTATTTAATGAGCACTTACAGTGTGCAGAACACTGTTCTTATCACTTGGGAGAGTGCAGTATAGCAATATAAAAGACACATTCCCTACCCTAAACGAGCTTATAGTCTAGAGGGGAACACAGACATCGTTAACATAAGTGAACATAAACATAAAATAGACATTAACGTAAGTGCTGTGGGGCTGGGGGTGGTGAATAAATGGAGCAGGTCACAGCAACACAGAAGGGAGTGGGAGAAAGGAAAGGAGGGCTTAGGGAAGGCCTCTTGGAGCAGATATGTCTTCTATAAGGCTTTGAAGGAGGGGAGAGTAGTCGGATATAAAGAGGGAGGGTGTTCCAGGCCAGAGGCAGGATGTGGTCGAGAAGTCGGTGGCGAGGTAGACTAGATTGAGGTACAGGAAGAAGGTTAACATTAGAGGAGCAAATTGTGAGGGCTATGTTGTAGTAGTAGGAGAGAAGTGAGATAAGGTTGGAGGGGGCAAGGTGATTGAATCCTTTAAAGCCAATGAGGAGTTTCTGTTGGATGCAAGGGTGGATGGGCAACCCTGAAGGTCCTTGAGGAGTGGGGGAAACATGGCCTGAATGTTTTTCTAGGAAAATGATCCGGGCAGTTGAGTGAAGAATAGACTGGAGTTGGGAGAGACAGGAGACTGGAAGGTCAGCAAGGAGGCTGATGCAGTAGTCAAGGCAGGATAGGATAGATGCTTGGACTGACATGGTAGCAGTTGGGGGTGGAGAGGAAAGGGTGGATTTTAGTGATTTTTGTGGAGGTCGAACCAACTGGATTTAGTAATGCATTGAATATATGTGTTAAATGAGAAAGAGGAGTCAAGAACAACACCAAGGTTAAGCTTGTGAGACAGGAAGGTTGGTGGTGCCGTCTACAGTGACCGGAAAGTCAGGGGAAGCACAGGCTTTGGGTGGGAAGATAAGGAGTTCTCTTTTAGACTTGTTAAGTTTGAGGTGGCGGCAGGACATCCAAGTAGAGATGTCTTGAAGGCAGAAGGAAAAGCGAGACTGGAGAGAGGGAGAGGATCAGGGCTGGAGATGTAGATTTGTGAAGAGTTGTGTGCGGAGGCTGGGGCTGGGAAGTTGGGCGAGGGGGAGTTGCCTCCTCCTTCCTCTTCCCCTCGTCCCCCTCTCCATCCCCCCGTCTTACCTCCTTCCCTTCCCCACAGCACCTGTATATATGTATGTACATATTTATTACTCTATTTATTTTACTTGTACATATCTATTCTATTTATTTTATTTTGTTAATATGTTTGGTTTTGTTCTCTGTCTCCCCCTTCTAGACTGTGAGCCCACTGTTGGGTAGGGACTGTCTCCATATGTTGCCGACTTGTACTTCCCAAGCGCTTAATACAGTGCTCTGCACACAGTAAGCGCTCAATAAATACAATTGATTGATGATTGATTGATTGATTGGGCGTAGAGGGGCCCCTATGCCAGTTGTGTTCGTGCTGCCCTCTGGCACCCCCCAGTGGTGGCCTGTGACCGGGCTGTTAAATCAATCAATCGTATTTATTGAGCGCTTCCTGTTAAACTCTCACCAGCTGCGAAGTGGGACCAGTGCCTGGGCTCAGCCCCGGACCCTGACCATAATAATAATGGCATTTGTTAAGCGCTTGACCCTGGCAGGTACTACGGCGGGGCTGAGGTGGTGGATGAGATCGAGCTCCTGTGCCAGCGCCGGGCCCTGGAGGCCTTCGACCTGGACCCCGCCAAGTGGGGGGTGAATGTCCAGCCATACTCTGGCTCCCCCGCCAACCTGGCCGCCTACACGGCCGTCCTGCAGCCGCACGACCGCATCATGGGGCTGGACCTACCCGACGGCGGACAGTGAGTCGGGCTGGAGGAGGGGGCGGGGGCTGAGTAGGAAGCACGGGACCAAGCAGGGGGGATGGGGAAGGGGCTAGCCCTGGTCCCGACTCCCTCCATCCCCCATCTCTCCCCAGCCTGACCCATGGCTACATGTCGGACACAAAGCGAATCTCGGCCACGTCCATCTTCTTTGAGTCGATGCCGTACAAGCTGGACGTGAGTGGGGGCTCTGTTGGGGGATGGGACTTGGGGTCCCGCCCAGACTCCCTGGGGCTGACCCCCCACTCTCTGCCAATCCAGCCCACGACCGGACTCATTGACTATGAGCAGCTGGAAGTCACCGCCCGGCTGTTCCGGCCACGGCTGATCATCGCGGGGACCAGTGCTTACGCCCGCCTCATCGACTATGCCCGCATGAAGGAGGTGAGAGGGCGGCCAGGCAAGCCGGTGGGCCTCGCAGATCTGTCCGGTCAGCCCTCCAAGCCCTCTCCCCCGGTGGTCTGTGCCTCTGCAGGTGTGTGAGGGGGTCAAGGCTCACCTGTTGGCCGACATGGCTCACATCAGCGGGCTGGTGGCTGCCAAGGTGATCCCATCACCGTTTGACCACGCAGACATCGTCACCAGCACCACCCACAAGACTCTGCGTGGGGCCAGGTCAGCACTCTGCACCCTGCGCGGGGCAGGGCCAGCACCCTTCCCCCAGGGTGCTTGGCCATTTCAGGCAGGCCAGGGCGGGCACTGGAATTCAGGGCTCAGGCCTCCCCCTCCCAGTCAGGCATGTGCATACTTCACCCTGGGCACTGAGAAGTAAATTATATCATCCCGGCCAGCCCTCCCCAGCCCCAGATCCTGAGCCTGACCTCTGGAGCCCTTGGACAGCAACAGGTCAGATCGACCTGACCGGTCAGATCGGCTCCCCGCCTGGGCTAGGTCTAGAGGCAGGGCCTGGACCCCCCCACCCTGCCCGCTCGACCGCCAGCCTGACTCCAGCCCCCACCCCTCCCCCTTCCCCGGCCCTGCCCCAACCCAGTCTCCACCCAAGGGAGACAGCCAGGCTCCAGGCGTCACTGTCCCAGAGTTCCCACCCACACTGGTCCCTGTCTTCGAGGGAGGCTGTGTTATGCGGACTCCCAGCCCTAGAGCCTGACCCCGACCCCCGACCTCTGGCTCTCGCAGGTCTGGACTGATCTTCTACCGTCGGGGTGTGAAGTCCGTGGAACCCAAGACCGGGCGGGAGGTGCCCTACGGCTTGGAGGAGCGGGTCAACTTTGCCGTGTTCCCCTCCCTGCAGGGGGGCCCGCACAACCATGCCATTGCTGCTGTGGCCGTGGCACTCAAGCAGGTGGGGGCGGGGCGGGTCAGGCTGGGGGAGGGTAGGAGAGGAGACCAGGGCCACTGAAGCTCAGGCTAGGAAGCCTGACATCTGAGTCCTGGCCCTGCTGTGTGGGCGGTGGGGGCAGGCTCCTAGCCCCCTGCAGTCCTCTCTGGTGCTGCAATGCGGGGATCTAAGGGCCCACTTCACTCCCGCTGATCGCCACCTGTCCCCCCCTGTGCCATCCCCCCCCCCGCTGCAGGCCACCTCCCCCATGTTCCGCGAGTATTCACTGCAGGTGCTGAGGAATGCACGGGCCATGGCTGATGCCCTGCTGGAGCGGGGCTACTCCCTGGTGTCCGGTGAGCTGGTGGCCATGGGGTGAAGGAGCGGCGGACGGTACCTGGGCAGGGGGGCTCTCAGCCGATGCCCACCCGCCCTGGCTCTGACCCTCATCTGCTGTGCCCTCTCTCAGGTGGCACAGACAACCACCTGGTGCTGGTGGACCTACGCCCCCGGGGGCTGGACGGGGCACGGGCTGAGCGGGTGCTGGAGCTGGTATCCATCACGGCCAACAAGAACACGTGTCCTGGGGACCGCAGTGCCATCACGCCAGGGGGACTGCGGCTCGGTGAGGGGGCAGGACCACGGCCGGAGGGTGGGGTGGGGGTCCCCCAGCCCAGCTCCGGGGCGCCAGCCTGGCTCAGCTCTGGGCCGCCACTTCCTGCCCCATAAGTGGCTGGTGATGTTGGAGGTGGGCGCTGACCGTCCCACCCATCCCTCTGTCCCTCCGTGTGCTGCAGGGGCCCCAGCCCTGACCTCCCGCCAGTTCCGGGAAGACGACTTCCGGCAGGTGGTGGAGTTTATCGATGAGGGTGTGCGCATTGGGCTGGACGTCAAGGGCAAGACCGGTGAGTGACCCTGTCCCCCTCCTCCCCTTCCCCCTGGGCTGGACGTGACTCCTCCCCCCTCCCCAGTCACTGGACCCCACTCTTGCCTCTCTCCCCTCCAACTCTGTCCATCCCCCAGTCTGGAACTCCCTCTCCCTTCCAATCCAGCAGACCTCTGCTCTCCCCATCTCCCAGGCCTTTGGAGACGTCGCCTCTAGGAGGCCGTCTCTGATTCATCTCTCTTCACTCGCCAACTTCGGCCACTTCAGTGCCACTTCAGCACTTCTGCTTCCCTTCTGCCTTTGGGTGATCACTGCCACCCACACATCACACTGCACACCTTGGGACTGTACTGCCTCCTCTTCTCCGTAATTGATTTTAGTTTCTCTCTCCCCCCGCTGTCCTGGAAGCTCGGTGCGGGCAGGAATTGTGACCACTAACCCTCTACTTCCCTGTCTCCAGCACTGGGAACAGGGCTGTGCCCAGAGAACATGCTCAGTGAATGCCCCCGAGGGATTGATTGGGCCCTGCCCCTCTACCTCCTCATCTCTCCCCTTTTCCCCCCCCCTCGCAGCCAAGCTCCAGGACTTCAAGTCCTTCCTCCTGCACGACCCTGACACGAGGCAGCAGCTGGCCGACCTGAGGCGTCGGGTGGAAGAGTTTGCCCGCCGTTTCCCCATGCCGGGTTTTGCAGAGCGCTGAGCTGCATGCCCGACGCCAGCCCCCTCCCTACCTTCTTTCCTGTTTATAGCTGAAAAATAATATTTTTTAAGAGATGGGGATTTTGACCACCCCACTTCCCTTAACTGGAAGCACCTTGCTGGGCTGAGCCTTTCTACTAAATAAAAAACCTGGGACCTTCGGGCTGTGGGCCTGTTTGGGGGCCGGGGGCTCCTCCCCCCCCTCCCCCTCCCCACCCCACCCCTCCCCAGACGTGGTTAGCAAGCCGCAGCAAATTCAATTTGTTCGATGAAATTGCATTTGGTTGTGGCTGGTTCCTCTGATCCCTGGGGGAAGGAGGCGGGAGGAAGGGGCTGCCAGGTGGGGAGTTGGGCGGGGGGGGGGGGAGATGATGATGATGAATATGGGAGGTAGGGGGGTCTCTGAGGGAGGGAGAGGGCCCTGGGCTGGACGGGCACGGACGAGGGCGGGGCAGGGGCTGGACTGGGCGGATTAGAAGCGCTGGCAAAGGACTCCCTGCTCACCACACGTCTCCCACGTCCCGCAGGCCCCATGGCCCCGCCCGCCTCTGAGTCAGCCTCTGTCTGTCTGCCTCCCTCCCTCCTTCAGTCTCTGCATCTCTGGGGCTCCCTCAGTCTCTGCGTCTCTCTGGTTCCATCAGTCTCTGGGCTTCTGCGTCTCTGCCTTCCTCTCTGCTAGTCTTTCTATCTGTCCGCTGGGGATAGTTCGCTCCCTGGGGGTGGGGGAGGGGTGGGCGCCTCCCCCCGCCCGGGAACGGACGGGGTCAGAGGTGCATCCGCCCTGGCTGGGAACGGGACAGATGGGGGCGGCGGGGGGCGGTCCAGGCGTGGGAACCTCAGCCGGCGGTGGGCGCCGAGGGAGACCCCGGCGGCCGGGAAAGGCGGCGAGGCCGGGTGCCGGGTTTATTCCGGACTCCGGCCCTCTGCCTGGCGGCCCTCAGAAGTCCGGTCGGTCTTTCTTCAACTTCTTGTAGTCGGTGGAGACGGCGAGGAACTGCGTGATGGGGAGGAAGGGATGTGGGATCGGGGGAGTGAGGCGGGGGTGACTTTCCTCTGGCAGGGGGAGTGGGGGTGGGGGGCGCACCTTATATTGGTCGTTGGGGCTCAGGCGATTCCAGGGCTCCGGGTTGTTCTTTCGGTCCCAGCTGCAGGGAAAAGAAGAGGGTCAGCGGCCGCGTGAACTCGCCCACGGCCCCCGCTTTGAGCCCCCTTCCCTCCCCGCCGTCTCCTGGCCGCGGGCAAAGAGGCGTCACCATGGCAACGGGGTGGAAAGCTTGGCAATCACCCCGGCCCCTGAGGGGCGCCGAAATGGTCCCGGGAAGCCCCTCTTCCCCCGGCCTTATCCCGATTCACCGCAATAGGGGGCTACACCCGATCCGGGCCACCTCACCTCAGCCCTCTCCCTACCTTCCTCCCGCCAACCTCAGCCCCCTCCTTCCCTCCTTCTCCACCTCAGCCCTCTCCCTCCCTCGCCCACCTCAGCCCTCTCCCTCCCTTCCCTACCTCAGCCCTCTCCCTCTCTCAGCCCTCTCCTTCCTTCTCCCACCTCAGCCCTCCCCTGTCTCAGCCCTCTCCCTCCCCACCTCAGTCCTCTCCCTTCTTCCCCCACCCCGGCCTTCTCTCTACCGTCCCCCAAGTTAGCCCACCCAACTCGTATTTTCCCAACCGCCTGGTACAGTGCTCTGCACACAGCGCTGAATAGATACCACTGATTGGATGGATGGATGGATGATTGGTTGATGGATTGGTGAAGAACAGTCTCCCTTCGCACCTGACGTCGGGGCTGCGAAGGGCCAGTCTGAGCAGGTAGAGGCCGGCGCTGCCCATGCCCAGGGCGATGAAGCCGATGAGTGGGATGAGCTGGGGGCACAGGCAGTGGGCAATGAGAGCCGAGACTCCAGCCCCCCCGCTCCCCCAGACCCTGCGACCGTCCTTCCAGCAAGGATGGAGGTCGCCCGGGTGAGGGTGGGCGCAGGGTCCCGGACTTACCCCGGGATGCCGCTTCAGCTGTCGGAAGGCTCGACCCCTGAGTCCGCTCCCTGCCATCCTGTCCGCACTGATGATGAGCTGGGGCTGCTCGGGGCTCCAGGGCCTCCTGCTCCCCAGCCCCGCCAGGCCCCTCCCCCACGCCACCCCCGGCCAGCCCAGCGACGCTCGGGGCCGTGGGAGGGGTCACCACCTCCGCCCCCCCAACACACACCAAGGAGCTGCTGGTGGGGGCGGGGGCCAGAACGGATGAGGCTGCTCTTCGGAGCAATACGGTATCCCCGCCCCTCCCGGTTGGGGATGGAGAGCGGATCGGCAGGCGGACCCATGGACAGACAGAAGGAGGGATAGCGGGGAGGGCTGGGAGACGGATGGACAAACACACACACACAAACACACACCACCCCCACTCCACCTCCTCCTCCCGGGAAGTCAAAGGCAGGATTCGGTCCGGCACCATCTCCCGCTGAGCGGGATGGGGGCAAAAATAATAATAATAATGATAGCATTTGTTAAGCGCTTACTATGTGCAAAGTACTGTTCTAAGCCTTGGGGGGGGGGGGGTTTACAAGGTGATCAGATTGTCCCACGGGGGCTCACAGTCTTAATCCCCCATTTTACAGATGAGGTAACTGAGGCACAGAGAAGTTAAGTGACTTGCCCAAAGTCACACAGCTGACAATTGGCGGAGGCGGGATTTGAACCCATGACCTCTGATTCCAAAGCCCGTGCTCTTTTCCACTGAGCCACGCTGCTTCTCAACAGGAGGCGAGATCTGAGGTCTCTTGGCAAGGCCATGTACTTACTGCTGCCCCGGACCAGGCAGACAGTCTCAGCCACCCCTGGGGATCGAGGTTGGGGGACGCCCTCCCTCTCCACCCCTGCAGTGCCCCGAGCTGAGGGTAGAGAAGAGGGGGGAGGTCACGGAGGCTGCTGCAGCTTCTCCACACCCGCCCCCACCCTCCTTGCCTGCGCCCCCCCCCCCCACACCTTGACTAATGGCAGAGATATTCAAATAGCAACCAATATTATTGACTGGAGATCTTATTTTTTGCAGGACACTGATCTAAACGTTGGGAAAGTGCAATCCCTTCCCCCGAGGAATTCACCGTCTAGCGGGGTGGTGGAGGGAGCAGCCACTATCATAAATTCCAGCTAGGAAGAGAAAATAATTAAAAAAAGACCTGCATACAAGTCCTAAGCGGGAGTTGTGAGGTGGGTGTGCTTAGGTGACTCGGGAAAGCTTAAGTGTCAGTAGGAAGGGATAAAGGGTGGGGAGATGAAAGATGAGTCAGGGAAGGCTTCCTGAAGGAGATGTGGATTCGGAAGGGCTCTCGAGATGAGGAGAACGGAGTTGGCCTGGCGGAAGAAAGCGGGAGGGAGTTCCAGGCTGCAAGGAAGCAAGAGGCGGGAGCAAGGGACCGACGGCGGGAGATCAGAGACGGAGGCACAGGGAGCCCCACACTTAGCTGGAGAAAAGGTGGAGACCGAGAGAGAGAAAGAGGGGCAGAGACAGAAAGACAGACTCTTTCTCTCTCTCTCTCATCCCGCTCCACCCATGCTCAGTGGCGGGGATGAGGATGGGAGGAGGGAAGAGCTGGGCACCAGGCCCCTTCGCAGCTGGGCGCCTGCCCCCGCCCCCCGCTCAGAGCTGTTCCCCTCCTCCACCCCCCGGGGATGCGGTGGCTGCGAATTCGCAAACCAGCCCTGCTCGGGCCCAGCCACCACCGGCGAAAACCCACCTGGCCCCGGGACGGTAACGGTACGTGCCGCAGCTGGCGGGGGGCGGGCTGGGGGAGGCGCCCCGCCTCGCCCCGCCCCGCCCCCCTCTCACTGCGAGGACGGGGGTTGGCTGCGCCTGGGGTCTCCCCCCCCGCCCTCTCTGTCCTCGCCCCTTCTCTGACTCCAGCTTCCTCTCCTGCCCTCCCTCTCTTTGTCTCTCAGATTGTCTCTGCCTCTCTGTCCCTCTCTCGCTCTGTGTTTTTGCCCGAATCTGTCTCTCGGCCTGTCTCTCTCTGCCCTATCTGCCTCCTTATCTTTCTTCGGATTCCTGCCTTTCTGTCTCTCTGGGATTCTGCCCTTGTCTCTCACTCCGAGTCTGTCTCTCGGTCTCTCAGCCCGTCTCTGTCTCCCTGTCGGTGTTTCTGCCCTTGTCTGTCTCTCCGTCTCTGTTTCTATGTCTCCTTCGTGTCTCTCTGACCTGTCTGCCCCTTCGGCTCTCTGCCTATCTCTTTGTCGGCCTCTCTCTGAATCTAGCTCTCCGTCTCTCTCTCAACTCGGCTTTTTCTCCGTCTCGGCCTATCTCTCTGACTCTGTCTCTGAATCGGTCTGTCTTATGCTCTCTCTGTCTCTGACACTGAATGTTTCTCTGTGTCTCCCTCTGTCCCCAACTCTGTCTCCCGGGCGCTCAGTGGTCGGGGGGCGCGGGATCTGGGTGGAGGAGAAGCCCCTCTTTGGGGGAGGGCAACAGCGAGTCATGACCTGTGGATTCGTTGGGGAGGGGACAGTGTTCGCGGGGTGGAGGCGCTCCCTTCAGGCCCTGGACCGTTTCGTGTCCGCCTGGGCCTGGGCCCCACAGCCGAAGGGTTTGGGGGTGGGTGGCGCCGGGCGGGGCGGGGCGGGTAGCGGGCTGAGTCAAGAGGCGGTGCGCGGGAGGAGCTACCCCCGCCCCGCACGGCCCGCCCCTGCCCCCGCCCCGGCCTGTCCCGGATCGCTGTCCGCCGTGCTGAGGGGCTGGGGCCGCTGGGGCCCCCGTGGGACTGTGCCCGGGGGTCCTGGAGGACTGGGGCTGGGCTGAGGGCTTGGGGACTGGAAGCTGAGGTTGGGTGCTGCGAGGTGGGAGCTGAGGTTGAAGTGGGGGGCCGGGGGCTGAAACTGAGGAGGGCTGGGCGCTAAGGCCGGGGCTGGGGTTGAAGCTGGGGGCTGGAGGCTGAAGCTGGGGGTTGAGGTTGGGGGATGGGGGCTGAAGCTGGGGGATGGGGGCTGAGGTTGGGGGCTGGGGGCTGAGGACCGAGGTTGGGGGCTGGTGCTGCGCTGTTGCATCATCCAGACCTGCGCGAAGGGAGGAGCGGTGGGGGGGCGGGGGGGTCGGAGGAGGAAGGGGAGGGAGAGGAAAAGGGAGGGGAAAAAACAGGGAGGGAAGAGGATGCCATGGTGGGAGAGGGAGGAAGAAAAAGGGACGGGAAGGGCGAGAGACAAAGGCAGCGGCGGCTCCATCTGTTAGGGCCCAGTGCGCGGCCCCGTCCCCACTCCCCGGGTCCCAGGCGCCCCGGGCCCTCGCCCCGCCCTCCACCCCCTGCCCGGGGCACTCGGTGTCCGCTCGGCCACCCTCCCCTGTCTCCGTCCTTGGTCCTCGGGGGGGGGGGGGGGGGGCGGGGGGCGGCTGGAACGCGCTTGGTGGGGGCGGGGGGACGGGGAGCTGCCATTGCCGCTCTCGGTGACAGTCGGCGGGGGAGGGGCCGGACATACACACACACAAACACCACACACGCATACGTACACCCGTCAACCTGTCACACCACACACACAGTGCGTCTCACACCCGGCCCTCGCCCCCGCGCTGTCATCAAGACACACACTCACACCCTGCCTGAGTCACACACCCTGCACAGACACAAAGAATGGCTGCACAATGGGCAAACGTTCACGGACACATACACTCCCCGAGATGCACAAAAATGGCAGCAAGGCACACACAGGTAGAGACACGCACCCCCACGCCCCCGGGCAAAGGAGAATTATATAACGGACACCTTGAGACACATGCAATCACACACAGACCCACTACACGCTCGATCACGTGCTACCAGAAACCTACATTCATTCATTCACGCAATCGTATTTATTGAGCGCTTACTGTGTGCAGAGCACTGGACTAAGCGCTTGGGAAGTACAAGTTGGCAACGTATAGAGACGGTCCCTACCCAGCAACGGGCTCACAGTCTACAATTACCGTCACAACCATACACAGTCATGACTCCACACACTCAGTCACACAGGCACACAATCAATCACCCAGGCACTCGCACGCCGGCCAAGACCGAGGCCCAGCTGAGCCCGGGCGGTGGAGAAGGGGGAGGTGGGCGAACTGTCCGGGGTGCTGAGCCTCGTTAGCGCTATAATGAGGTCGCGGGAACAGCGCTGCCGCGGGCTGTTATCTGCAGCCACTCTCGCCGCCTCGGGGCTCCCCCGGGCCTGGGGCCGGGGAGGGTGGGGGGTCCGGTCCTCTCCTCTAACCCTGGGGACTTCACTGTACAGACGGCAGGGGAGGTGGGAAGGAGAGAGGGAGGGAGAGAGGGAGGGAGGGAGAGAGGGAGAGAGGGAGGGAGAGAGGGAGGGAGGTTAGCCGGCACAGCTTCCCTCAGCTGAGGAGGGGGAGGACGGTTACCTGGCACGGCCTCCCCCAGAGGAGGGGCAGAGATGGGAAAACCACATGAATAGGCAAAATGAGTTTATGCTAATGATCGGGGGGGAGGGCGGCTGGGATTTCAAAATCCCTCTTTGGGGACGGGGAAAGGTCCAGGCCAAATTCCCCTCCCGCTCCCCCTTCCCTTCCCTCTCCTGGGCGCGACAGGGAGGAGCTTTGTGGATGGCCGGAGAGGGCAGAGGTGGTGGGGACGGGGGCTTCAGGCCCGAACCTCTGACCCCTCGCTATACCGCGGGGGTGGGGGGGAGGACGACGACCGCGAGCACCCCGAGTCACGACGTGGGAGGCCAAAGTCGCGACACGGGGAAGCGGTTCCGACGGGCAGAGCGGATTGCCCGGGAAATGCGGCTCTCCCCGCCCCCAGTCGCTCCGCCCGGCCCCCGGGGCCCCTTTCTTAATTTCCCATTAACTGCTGATAAACCCAATTAAAGCGCCGCTCTAATTAGCGACAGCTGCCGCCCGCCTCCCATTCCTCCCCCCGCCCCGCGCGCGTGGGCTGCGGGAGACCAGCCGCCCCCGCCCCGCCCTCCCCGTGAGATGTTAGGGTCCCCCTCCCCGGCAAGGGAAAGGGGGCACGAAGAGGGGCTTCGCCACCGTCCGTTCGCGCTCACTCTTCCAACCCCAGGCCCCCTGCCTCCGGGCCCCGGGAGGATGGAGAGGCGGGGGAGACTGGAGTTCCCAGGTGGGGGGAGGGCGGAGACCGAGGGTCTGGGGTAGCCTGCGGGGAGCTGGGGATCCGGGGTGCTGAGAGTTGGAGCCTGAGGGGACGTGGGGGGTAGGCGGCTGGGAGAGGCGAGGGGCCTGGGGAAGCCGAGGGGTCGGAGAAGGAAGGGTCTGAGGAGTGTCGAGGGCCGGGGGCTCTGGGAGGCGCAGCCGAGCTCGGAGACACCTGCGCCCCGAGGATCCCGGCGCCCCTGTCCTCATCGCCGCTTGGACGGGCCCCCGATCCCTGTCAACGGAGGCAGGCAGAGGGCAGAGGCCCCGGCCGAAGCCCCCGAAGCTCTCCCCCCGCCCCCCCGAATCCCCTGTCCTCCTCCTTTCCTCCCCAGCCCAGCCTGCCACCTTCTCGCCCCGGCCACCTGCCGCCGGGACCGGGGCCGGCCACATTTGCATATTTGCATATGCAAATCATAACATTTGCATCCAGCGCTCGGCGGGGGAGCTTTCCTGGAGGAGCCGGGGCGGGGATGCGCTCGCCCCCTGGCCCCCGCCCGGCCGACGAAGGCCTCTAGGGCGCCCCTTCCCCCCCACCTGTCCGGCCGCGCTCCGTTGGCTCCTGGCAGCGCCGTGGTTGCCATGGAGACGGCACCCCGCCCCACGCGTCGGCCTAACTCCCGGTGTGTGTCTCCGTCTGTCTCTGGGCGTCTCTCTGAGGTCTCTCCTTTGGGTGTGTCTCTGGCGATCTCTGCCCGTGTCTCTCCGTCTCTCCGATCCTCTCTTCCGCCCGACAACGCCCCCTGGCGGCGCAGCGCCCTCATGGCACCTTCCGGGCCCGCGCCAGAGGCAGGGGACCAGAATCGAGGGGGGCTAAACTTGGGCTGGGCCTGACCCCCTTCCTTCCTCTCCCCCTCGTCCCCCTATCCATCCCCCCCATCTTACCTCCTCCCCTTCCCCACAGCACCTGTACATATGGATATATGTTTGTACATATTTATTACTCTATTTATTTATTTTGCTTGTACATATCTATTCTATTTATTTTATTTTGTTAGTATGTTTGGTTTTGTTCTCTGCCTCCCCCTTTTAGACTGTGAGCCCGCTGTTGGGTAGGGACTGTCTCTATATGTTGCCAATTTGTACTTCCCAAGCGCTTAGTACAGTGCTCTGCACATAGTAAGCGCTCAATAAATACGATTGATGATGATGATGACCAAGGAAGCCGGACCCCCGCCAGCGGCCTCTCGACGCCTCCTTCCCGTTTTCCGGTGGAGTCCAAGCCTCGGGGAAGGGCTCTCCTCCGTCCCCCGCCCCCGCCCCCTTCATAATCACTAAGGAACTTTTTTTTTCTCTAAAACTTTAATGAGATCGCGGCGCTGGCCCCTTTTCCCTGCCCCGCCAGCCGGAGACACCCCCGCCCGCGGGGTTGTGGGGGCCGGGACTCTGCAACCCCGGTCTTGGGAGGGGGTCCAGCGCCCCCTCCTCCCCCCAGCGTCGCCCCCACACCGCGCCGTCCTACGGCTGGGCGCAGGGGGGTGGTCCTGCCTGGAGTCCGGGTGGGAATCCGACTGGTGGCGGGGAGAGGGGGGTCGTCCTCGGGGGTCTCTCCAGCCTAAATCTCTTCCAGGAAGTCGGCGGGGAACAGTCCCACTTTGCGGCCGGTGTAGACCTTGACGTAGCCGCCCATCTCCTCTCCTTTCTGGACCACGATCTGGAGGCAAGATGGGGAGTAAGTAGGGAGGACCTCGGGGGACGGGCTGGGGGGGGAAGGTCCAGATCAGGTGTCTTCGGAAGTTGGGGGCGTCTAGAACCTGGGGGGGAGGCTGAAAGGGACCGAATTCTAGAGAGGAAGGGAGTCCGCGAGGCTTTGAGTTTGCAGTGTGGACCCTCGGGGTGTGGAAGGTCGGAGGGGGGCAGGATCCGTGGCTTCGTCGGGGTGGGGTGTCCGGGCCCCCACCCCGTGGATGGGAGGCGGGGCGGAGGTCCCGGGGCGGGGAAGCTCCCGCGGTTCTGGGGTGTCTCGGCCGGCACCTGGTCCTTTTTGAGTGTGATCTGCCCGATCTCTCGGTTCCCCACGAAGGATCGAGTGACGCGGTGGATGCGTTCCCCCACACGCACCCGGATGATGAAATTAGGTGGAAAATAGCCGATCTTGTCCCCGATCTTGCCCTGGGAAGGATCAAGGGGAATCAAAGGTGGGGGAGTGTCACGGCCCGGGACCTCCACCCCGCCCCGGCCGACCAGACCCTCGCCCCCTGACCCTCGGCCCCATCTTCTAGACTGTGAGCCTGTTGTTGGGTAGGGACCGCCTCTACATGTTGCCAACTTGTACTTCCCAAGCGCTTAGTACAGTGCTCTGCACACAGTAAGCGCTCAATAAATGCGATTGAATGAATGAATGAATCCCCCCGGCCCCTCACCCTCCACCACTCTTCGTTGGAGTCGTCCACGACGGTGATTTTCTCTCCGGGTCTGCGAGGCGGGAGAGGGAGTAAATTTGACCTCGGCCGCGGACCGCCTTCCCCCCACCCCACCTCCCCTCGGCTCCTCTCCCTCCGCTGACGTCCCCAGCACCCCCACCCCCTCCCCGCCCCTCACGGAAAGTCCAGATCGTCTTTTTCCAACGCTCGGAAGCGGTACAGCGCCACGAAGTAGTGCGTTTGGGGAAAGCCGGGGGCCTTGTTCTGGAGGGCAGAGAAGGTTTACAGGGGTCAAAGGGGGGCACGGAGGAGGCGCTCTGCTCCAGGGGGGCTCCTGGGTCCGGCGGGGGGCGAGGAGCGAGGCTGGATCCCGGACGCCGCCCCCCCGCCCCCCGACCCCAGAGTTGCCCTCGAGCCGCGCCCCGGTCTCCATAAGGGAAGCAGCGTGGCTCAGTGGAAAGAGCACGAGCTTGGCAGTCAGAGGTCATGGGTTCTAATCCTGTGTGACTTTGGGCAAGTCACTTCACTTCTCTGAGCCTCAGTTACCTCATCTGTAAAATGGGGGTTAAGGCTGTGAGCCGCACGTGGGACAACCTGATTGCCTTGTATCCCCCCTAGCGCTTAGAACAGTACTTCGCACATAGTAAGCGCTTAACAAATGTCATTATTATTATTACGGGACCGGGGATGGCGGGGGGGCGGCGCGGGGAGGAAGGGTCACGCCATCTTCGCAGGCGACAGGACCACAGCCCAGTCGGACCCCACGGAGACGCCGTCTCCTATCCTGGAGGCCTTCCCCGAGGCGCCTCTCCTCTCCCCATCCGATACCTCACCGTACGGACACTTCAGCACTCCCGAGTCATATCGGCCCCTGAGGCCCAACCCGTGTGGCGCTCCTCCTGCCCGACGTCTCTTACTCACTCTACTGCTCCCCTCACCCCTGGGGGGGCTCTTACAGCGTCTGTCTCTTCCCGCTAAACCGCAAGCTCTCGGAGGGCAGGGGTCGCGTCTACTAGCTCTATCGCACTGCCCCAAGATCTTAGCACAGTGCTCTGCACAGTAGATTGTAAGGTCCTCGAGGGCATGGATCATGCCTACTAGCTCTATTATACGCGCCCAAGCGCAGTACTGTGCACAGAGAGGCCCCTTAGGAAGATGATGATGAAGGAGAGGGGCGGGAACGGAAGGGTCCTGAGGGGCAACGGGAGGGGCCGGGACCAGGGGCGAGGGACAGGGCTCCACCTTGTCATCTGGCGCCTTCTTTTCCGTCTTCCTGGGGCTCTCCGGGTGACCTGTCGGGCAGGGGGTGGGTGGGGGGGGAGGGAAGGGGGCGTTTTCAGGCCCTAGAATACATTTCTTCGGGGCTTGGGCTCGTCCCTCCAACCCTCTGCCCCTTCCCCTCCCTGTCTCTCAGTGCAGGCCTCTGCTCCCCTCACCGGCCGGGGATTTCCCCTCTTCAGGTTTAGAGGTGTCTGGATCCTCCTCCATCATGGCAGCGAGGGGCTGCGGACCGAGGGGGCGGGGTCACGGTTTCTCCGGAGACTCCACATCGGGAGGGAGAGGTTTGGGGGACTTGGGCCCCAGGAGGCGGGAACCGGAGGCCCCGGGAACGGAGGTTTCGGGGGGCCGGAATGTGTGGGCCCTCTGGGCGGGGGGCTCTGGGGACTCAAGGGACTCGGGGATCCCGGGGGCAGGGGACTCAGGGGTCCCAGGGATGGGGGTGTTGGGAGGCTCGGGGGATTCGGAAGCGGGGCTCTCGGGATTCCCAGGGGTGGGGCTCGGAGGTCCCGGAGGCGGGGGGCTCGGGAGTCTCAGGGGTGGGGACTCGGGGGTCCGGGGTCGGGGGGCTCGGAGGTCCCGGGGGTGGGGGGCTCGGGGCCGCCCTCACGTTCTTTTTATCGTCTTGGCCTTTCTTCCTCTCCTTGTTGGCCATGACCACGCCGGTGCGCAGCGTCTCGAACACCGGGTCACCGCGGTTCGCAGCTTCTCGGGGGGGAGAGGCGGGGGACAGGGGTTCAGTGCGATTCTGGATGGGCGACAGGCTAGAACCCCGGAGCCCCCGCCGCTCTGACCCCGCCCCGCGGACCCCCGCCCGGAGGTCACTCACTCTGCGACCCCTTGACAGCCCCCAACTGTGCGTTGCTGTAGAGCGGGGAGCTGTAGGCGCGGCGGAATCCCGGGGGCTGCGCGGAGGAGCAGACGTTAGAGCGGGGAAAGGCTTCAGGGCCCGGACTTCGGTCAGCCGGGGACTCCCGGGCCACCGTCGGGGGACACCGGGAGCAGGGAGACAGGGAGGCACGTTCCCTGGGGGCGGGAGGGAGGTGTGGCTCCCGTCCCCGGACCCCTCGATCCCCAGCACTCCCGACCCTATGCCCCCGGCCCCGTGGCCCTGACCCCGGACTCACAATCTTCCCGAAACATCGCTGCATCTCCACGTGTGGCTGGCAGTGCTCGTGGATGTTCGTCTTACAGTTCTTGCAGCGAAGCCCGAACTTATTATTGACTTGGCGCCAGAGAGGGAGGGGGCAGAGGGAGGCAGAGGGAAGGGCAGGGGGTACGGACGGGGCAAAGAGAGGGCAGAAGAGGGCAGAGAGAGGGACATAGCGGGGGCAGAGGGGGCAGAAAGAGAATAGAAGGGGCAGGAGGGAGTGGGGGGTGGAGGAGAGAAGGGAAAGAAGAGGGCAGGGAGGGGGGAGGAGAGAGCGCGGGGAGTGGGAGGAAGAGAAGCGTGTTTTCGCCTTCGTCCCGCCCCACACCCCTCCCTGCCCTCGCTTAGGCCCCGGGACCCAGGCCCCACGACCACGGCCCCAGCCGGCCCGGGAGCTGTCGTCGTCCGGCCGTTTCCTCGTCCCGTCCCGTCCCGTCCCGTCCCGTCCCGTCCCGTCCCGTCCCCCTCCCTCGCCACTCACGCACGATCATCCGGGCACAAACGTCGCAGAACTTGGGTTTCTTGAAGAAATGGTCCTTGAACTTGTGCGGTTTGTCGTTAACGGGACGAGGGGGCTCGGGAAGGGGTTCCTGCTCCTCTTCCTCCTCCTCCTCCTCGTCCTCGTCCTCGTAGATGTAATAGATGGGACCCCTGCCCGCCCCCTCCGCCTCCCCGTTGGCCTGGGGTTCGGCGGGGGGCTCGGTCCCCGGGGTCCCCGGGGTCCCCGGCCGCCCCCTCCGGAACAACCGCTTCAGACGCTGTAGCTGGAGTTGGGGGAGGGGTCAGAGTCCGGCTAAGCCATGATCCGCTCCATCTAGGGGGGCGGGCGGAGGCTGCGGGGGAGGACCGGGGAAGGGCAGGGGGTGGGCTGAGGGCGGGGGAGAGAGCCAGGCCAGGGCAGGGCAGGGCAGGGCGGAGGAAAGGGGCGGGAGAGAGGGCCAAGGCAGGGTGGAGGCAGGAGATGGGCAGGGGGCGGGGGAGAGGGCCAGGGCAGGGCAGGGGGGAGGCTGGAGACGGGCAGGGGGCGGGGGAGAGGGCCAGGGCAGGAGGAAAGCAGGGGGCGGGCTGGGGGCGGGTCAGGGCAGGGCCTGGTGGGGGCAGGGGGCGGGCTGGCGGTGTGGGACCCGCAGACTTACCCCGCTTTGCTGGGGCCCCGCTGGGAGCTGGGGCACGGGGCTCTCCCCGCTGCCCTTCTCTGTCATTCTGCGGGGACAAACCGAGTGTGATAGCCGCCGGCCCCTAAACCCCCTGCACCCGGGAGGGGCAGAACTCCCGAGCCCCTTCCCCGTCCCGAAAGCTCTGGCCCCCCCTCCCCGTCCCGGAGCCCGAGCCCAGCCCTGCTCTCTGCCCCGCCGCCCGGAGTTATTTGCGGGTCTAAGTCGTGGTAAGTCGGTCCACCTCTTCTTTTCTCCCCCTCGCCCCCAACCCACTTTCCAGGAGGCCGGAGGAAAGCGGGGTGGATCCTGGGGGCGGGGCGGGGCGGCACACCGAGGGGTTGGGGGATCTCGGGGGGAAGGACCTGAGGGTGGGGCCCTTGGGGAACTAGGGCAGGTCTCAGAATGGTCACTCACGTCCTAGGTTCCAGGTGGCCCCGAGCAGGGGGCGAGGGCTGCCTCTCTCGCTAGGGCAGCCCCGGCCCCTCGCTTCTCGAGGCCGCGGCCACCGGCCGGTCCAGCGCGGGGTCCGAGAGGGAATGACAGGCCGCCGGGGACGGACAGGCACAGCTGAGGCGCTCGGGGGGAGGTGCTGGGCCGCGGAGGCCGGGACAGTTGCGGGCTTGGGGGGGGAGGGGGCGGAGAGGGACGGTGTGGGGGAGACAGGCGAGGGGGCCGGGCCAGGGGGAGGCTGACTCCGGGAAATATGACCCCGGACCCCGGGCCAGGACGCCCCCGCAGCTCCGGCCACTGGCCGCGTGATCCTCGGCCGGCAGGGAGGGATTCGGGACCCTCCTGGTTCCTGGCGGGGCGGTGAGGGGGGAGGGAGTCTGCAGGTTGGTGCTGCCCTTCGGCCTGCCGGGCGAGGACAGTGGGAAGTCACGACGGAGACCAAGACCACCCCGCGAGACAAGGAAGCACACAGACGGCCGCGAGTACCAGTTCGTTTATATTGAAAAACAAAACGGAAAAACAAAACCGAGAGAGAGAGACAGAGAGAGAGAGAGAGAGAGAGAGAGAGACAGAGAGAGAGAGAGAGAGAGAGTCCCCGTCCCCGTCCCTGTCCCGGCTGCGGGGTGAGCCCGCCCTCCGCAGTGCACGTGCGGCAGGACGGGGAACGAGGGTGTGGGGTGTGAGGGAGACCGGTCACCTGGAGCCCAAGCCCGACCCGGCCCTTGCCGGACAGAGCCGGTGAGGGGCGGGGACAGCGGCCCAACCGTGCAGCCGGTGGCCCTGGGGGCGTCCGGCCCCGGCCCGGCTCTAGAGCGCGGAGAAGGGCGGGTGCCGAGGGCGGCGCCGGGACGGAGACCCGCTGCCCTTGCCCGGCCGGGCCCAGCCACTCCCTGCTGGTCCCCGCCAGGTGACATCCATCGCACTTGCTCCTTCTCTGGGCCGGGAGGCTGGGACCAGTCCACCTGCTCTACACCCCCTCCCCTAAGCTGGGTACCCGGGCTGGGGAGGAGAGGCCCCTCTCTGTTCCGGGTCCAGCCTCCCCCCACCTCACATACACCCCTTGTTTGAGGCCTAGAGGGGCCAGGGAACGTGTGTGTGGGGGTAGGAAGCTAGAGCCCATGCTCTCCTATTCTCAAAGCCTCTTGCAAGCCCACCTCTTCCAGGAGGTCTTCCGGATTCACCTTTCTTCTTCCCCCAAATTGTAGCCTCCCAATTTAGTACAGTGCTCTGAGCTCCATCTCGGAATAATTGGTTGAATGACGATCCTGAGTGGACGGGGAGGGCTGGGGCATGGCCGGGTAGAGGCCCCTCATCCATTCATCGTATTTATTGAGCATCTATTGTGTGCAGAGCACTGAACTAAGCGCTTGGGAGAGTAGAATATGACAATAAACAGTCACATTCCCTGCCCACAACGAGTCTACAGTGTAGAGGATCCCAGCAGAGTCAAATACACACCTTCATACCGGTGTGCACACACGTACGCATATGCTCCTCCCCCCACCCCCAATCTCCCTGGATGGGCAGGCAAAGGGTCTCTGGGCTCTCGGCGGAATTGGGGCTGGACTGTCTGGCTTCAATGGTTGTATTGGATTGTGGAGGGTCAGACCACTGCAGCTACACTCAGGGCTGGGTCTGCCCCAGTCAGCTGCCCGGCCACCACACCAGACCCAGACATGGACACTCCGTGGGGACAAGAGAGAAAGGAAGGGGAGACAACACCTGGTAATCACTTTATTCTGTTATTTACTTTATTTAGTATTTACTTTCTAAGTAAAGTGATCACCTACTCTACTATTCCCTCCCCAGCACAGTACTCCTCACACAGTAATCGCTTAATAAATATCAGTGATTGACTCTTGGGCTTGACCGCAGCTGGAATGGGCCACTTCATGGACTGGGTCAGGACAGTAACTCCCCCTAGCACTGTCCACCACCACCCAACACCAATTAGCCCCTCTCATTCCCTCACCCCCATCCCCTCAGGCTGGCAGCTCAATGACTGTTGGTAGGCCTCAAAGCCTGATGTCCTGAAGGGTGGGGACGGGACTATCTGGGCCACGAGGCCAGGCCACCTCTCCCCATCCTCCCTGCACCAGCAGCAGCCTGCTGAAACCCCTGGGGGGCAAGTGCTGGAGCAGGTGGGGGGGGGGGCGGCTGTGGGCAGCACTGGCCTGGGAACTCCCCGTAGAGGAGGCTGTGGCAGAGGCCAGAGGGGCTAACAGCCCAGCCGGGGGTGGGGCACAGCGGGCACCAATCAATCAATCAGTGGTATTTATTGAGCGCCTACGGTGGGGAGGGCATTGTACTGAGAGCATGGGAGAGTGTAATTGTGTTAAGGAGACCCAGTCCTGAACAATCTAGTGTGTGGTGGAAGGAGACAGGCACTAAAATAAATTACAGAAAGAAGACGCACCTGAGGCCAGAGCTGTGTATGTAAATGCTGGTGGCGAGAGCGGAGTAAGTGCTCAAGAGGTCTGCTCTCAAGCGTCTAGGTGACAGATGGAGGTGGGGGGCGATTAAGACGGAGAAGTGAGAGATTAGTCAGGGAAAGCTTCCTGGAAGAAATATGATTTTAGTAATGCTGTGAAGATGGGGACTGTGGGGGCTGGGGGATGTGAAGGATGAGGGAGTTCCAGGGCAGGCCGGAGGTTGTGAGTAGGCGCGGGCTCGATGGCGAGTGAGCAGGGAGCGAGGGACATTGTCGTGGGAATGAAATACGAGGGCTGCTTTGTAGTGGGAGAGGAGGGAGGATTACAGGGAGACGGTTGATTGAGGGTCTTGAATCCGCTGGTCAGGAGTTTCTGCTTGCTGCAGAGATGGACAGGCAACCATCGGAGGTCTGAGGTGAGGGGTGAACCGAAACTCCCCTCCCCTGGCCAAGACAAAGGCGAGGAGAGTCTTTCCCCCTCCCCCGTCGTCGGCCCAGGGGCGGGGTCTAACCCCCCTCCTGCCTGCCAGCCAGGGCTGGCTCTCCCGCTCTCCGCCCGCCCCGCGCCTCTGGATTTGGTTTCCAATTTTCACCTCGGGAAGGAGCCGATGGCCCCCGGCCCTCGACCCCCTGCCCGGCTCCATCTCACACCCAGCCGGGGGCAGTCAGAGCTGTCAGTTTGGTCTTCAGGCGGCTGCGCTCGTGCACAAGCAGGCGCGCGCCCAGCGCGAGCCACGGAGAAAAAGCTGCGGGGGCGCGGGCGCGGGGGCGCGCACACTGCCACGCGCGCGCCCAGCGACACCTGCGCGCAGCAACCTTCACACCCCGTGACGCGCGCGGGCACATCCCCTTCTGCCCCGCTCCCTTTAGTCATTCCCCCCCTACCGCACTTTCATTCATTCAATCGTATTTATTGAGCGCTTACTGTGTGCAGAGCACTGTAGTAAGTGCCTCGTTCTCGCCTGTCCCGCCGTCGACCCCCGGCCCGGAATGCCCTCCCTCCGCACATCCGCCAAGCTAGCGCTCTTCTTTGAAGTCAGAGGTCATGGGTTCGAATCCCGCTCCGCCATATGTCTGCTGTGTGACCTTGGGCAAGTCACTTAACTTCTCTGAGCCTCAGTTACCTCATCTGTAAAATGGGGATTAAGACTGTGAGCCCCGCGTGGGACAACCTGATCATCTGGTATCCCCCCCAGCGCTTAGAACAGTGCTTTGCAC